>NC_064638.1:148406393-148728673 GCF_023864345.2 Schistocerca serialis cubense | reverse complement strand
CGAAAACCTGGCTCGCTGCAAGGTATGGCTCGCTGTAGCAATAATTTGCGTCTAGGAAGTATGATCCAGGTTTTTGTCTTTCAGATAAGAACACTGCGAGGTTAAATTAAATCCATTCGTTGGTTTATTTCCTTCACTTCACGCAATATTTTTGTGCTTCCACAATGGTGACATCACAAATTTCCAACGTGGTATTATGTGCCAACAACAAATACATCATTCTCCCGCCAAGAGAATGCTCCATGTTTACCTTAGAATAGATTATAACAGACTTCTCAGCCCACGCCACGACATCTTAGGCCAGGAAGACCAGAGATGCTAAACTCGTGGCACAGCGATCTTACGGTGTATAGATTTTTACATTCAGAGAAATGTACTTACAATTAATTGTTTCTTTTAAAAAGTTTTCAAATTTTTACCCAGAATAAATTACAGAAACAACAATAACAACTATAATTTTAAGATAAAGTAGAATTTGTAATAAAATCGAAAGTATGAAAAATATTTACATTAGTTGAAAAATAATTAAATATCTATGTTAGGTTCATCGTCTGAGCATAATTTTTTATAATTGAATATAAATAAAATAACACTTTACTGTTTGTTTACTCACAAACAAAAATTTAGGCCCGTGTATTGTGTGTTAGCTTCATCTCTGCAACAGATTTTCGACACGACCTGTAGTTTTAAACAGCTTCACACAAAAGGGCATAAACTACCAATATGTTCTCCTGGAGTCTTCAGCATCAGCCTCTACGTGTAGATGGCAACAAGGTAAATGTTGTGAAGGACATATCACACAACCGTATTTATATGCATGCATGACCGCTGTAATGTAACGTTAATATTATGGTATGAGGTATTAATATGTTTCTTCTTTAAGGGAATCTAGAATTTTATGTACCCTGGTAAATGGAAGTATACAGCGATACAACTCGATTTAGATTGATAGGTAAAACTTACTAACGCTGTAAACCAAAGCAAAAAAACTTTACATCTGTCCAAATCTTTGCTACAGGGACTTTTAATGTGCATTTATTGTGTTAGGATTGCTAAATATTTTGGAGAGCTTCTAGCAACCACTATTTTACTATTTTGTCGTTACATATAAATACAACTTGATGTACAGCTACACTATGTGATCAAAAGTATCCGGAAACCTGGCTGAAAATGACATACAAGTTCTTGGCGCCCTCCATTGGTAATGCTGGAACTAAGTATGGTGTTCAGGCCTGGCACGAAGACGGCATTCCATAACATCCCGAAGGTGTCTTATAGGATTCAGTTCAGGACCCTGTGCAGGCCACTCCATTACAGGGATGTTATTCTCGTGTAACCACTCCGCTACAGGCCATGCATTATGAACAGGTGTTCGATCGAGTTTAAAGATGCAATCGTCATCCCTGAATTGCTCTTCAACAGTGGGAAGCAAGAAGGTGCTTAAAACATCAGTGTAGTAGGCCTGTGCTGTGATAGTGCCACGCAAAACAACAACGGGTGCAAGCCCCCTGTATGAAAAACACGACCACACCATAACATCAGCGCCTCCGAATTTTACTGTTGGCACTCACATGCTGGTAGCTGACGTTCACCGGGCATTCGCCGTACCCTCACCCTGCCATCGGATCGTCACATTGTGTACCGTGATTCCTCACTCCACACAACGTTTTTCCACTGTTTAATAGTCCAATGTTTACGCTCCTTACACTAAGCGCGGCGTCGTTTGGCATTTCCCGGCGACATGTGTGGTTTATAAGCAGCCGCTCGACCATGAAATCCAAGTTTTCTCACCTCCCACCTAACTGTAATAGTACTTGCAGTGGATCCAAGTGCAGTTAGGAATTCCTGCGTGATGGTCTGGATAGATTCTGCCTATTACACATTATGACTCTCTTCAGCTGTCGGCGGTCTCCGTCAGCCAGCAGACGAGGTCAGCCAGTACGCTTTTGTGCTGCACGTGTCCTTTCACGTTTCCACTTCACTATCACATCGGAAACAGGGGACATAGGGATGTTTAGGATTGTGGAAATCTCGCGTACAGACGCATGACACAAGTAACACCTTATCACCTGACAACGTTCGAAGTCCGTGTGTTCGGCGGAGCACCCCATTCTGCTCTCTCACGAAGTCTAATGGCTACTGAGGTCGCTGATATGGAATACCTGGCAGTAGGTGACAGCACAATGCACCTAATACGAAAAAACGTATGTTTTCGAGGGCGTCCGGATACTTCTGAGTATTTGCGTCTGTTGAAATAAATCTGTAATAGATTCGAGAAAGACAGTTTCTAATAATCCTTACTACTTCTGTTTTACGCTTTGCATCTGTGGAAGTATCTGGTAGTTATAACTAAACTAACGGCGTTCCGGATGCAGGCGTGCGGTACCTATACGTCGAAGGATCCTGAAGGTTAGCTTTTTCATAAATCGGTGCACTGACGGAGTGTACTGAGAAAATATTAGTTTCACTTTCTGTCACTAGGTGCAAATATGGTGCTATAGGCAGTCAGAATGTGGTGTGGTGGCAGGAAATGGGGAGGAACAATCAAACACATAGGAACGTTGGCGCTGGCACGTTTATTAGGATGTGTTCACAAGTTACAATATGTGTTCATTGTGGCCTCCAGACTCCGCTATATACTACATCTGTAACGCACAAGATCGACAGTTGCTCGCAGGACATCTGGTGTAATCAGAGCGATGTCATACGTTACAGTACGGAACTGGAAGAATCCGGATACATCCATGATGGACGCGATCATTTAGATGTCCCCACAACCAGAAGTCACGTGGATTTAGGTCGGGCGATTTGCATCGCCCCAAACCTAGAAATTGCTTAGAGATGATGCGGTCGTTACCAATGTTTCTCAACGCAAATATTTGACAGTGTAGCGACATGTGGTGTCTCCCCACCATGCATGAAAACAACAATGTGGACGCAGGTGCGTTCTTGCAAAGCTGGAATCCCGTGTTGCTCAAGGAGGTCCTTATAAAGTGCACATGTCACTGTACAGTTAAGACGCCCATGAAGTGTTATCTCTTAGAAGAAAAACGGACCGAGAATGAAGGAACTCGTGATACCACATCACACAGTCACTTAAGATGAGTGCAGTTGATGTTCCTGCACACAACACGTGGCGGAGTTCTGTGCATTCACGTCACTGAGCAGATAAAAATGAACCTCTGTCCAAAGAATACTCCCCAGCCATATGTCATCCATTTTCATGCGTGCCAAAAAACGAAGGACAAAGTCACGGTGTTGTAGTTTATCTTGGGGCTTCATTTGGTGCAGATTCTGAGTCTTGTAGGGATAGCAGTGTAAAATGCAACGCAAAATATTTTGGACTGTTGCCCAGGGTAGAGACACATTTCACGCGACACAGATTGAGCACTTGCAGGAAAATTTAAGACTTGTGCTCCACTGTCAACTATAACTACAGCAACTAATCAACAAATGCCATGGGAGTGAGCCACTCATTGCTGTACCACGTTATTCAGCCATTTCTTTAAGTTTCCTGATGTATTCTTTAGCCCATTTAGAGGCGTAGTGCTGTTTCTGCAGGCGATGTTCCCGCAGTGCAGCGCTGCTACTACTACCGTTTAGATAGAATCCAACAACACTATCAACAGTGCACGGTCTTTGTTCTCAATAGCCACCGTGTTTCGTACGGCAAACTTCAACCTTCTTAACCCTTTAGACCAACAATCACTTCATAAAGGAAATGAACACGCATCACCTAGTGACAAACAGCATACTGACGTCAAAAAAGGAAACAGTTATTCTGACTGCTTACAGCGCCAAATTTTCAGATGATGGCAGAAAGTGAAATTATTATTTTGTAGCATACTCCACGAGTTCACCGATTAGTGAACGTACTTAAGATGTCTTAATGACTTGCGATGTACAGTCCGGGCTGCACTGCAGCACTCAGAAAACGTCAGTTTAGTTATAACCACCCGGTATCATTTAGTTCCAACTTATGTGACTGCTAATTCCGTTATTGAAGAACTGAAAAGAGGACTTCACATGTTAACACACCGAGCGAGGTTGCGCAGTGGTTAGCACACTGGACTCGCATTCGGGAGGACGACGGTTCAATCCCGTCTCCGGCCATCCTGATTTAGGTTTTCCGTGATTTCCCTAAAATCGTTTCAGGCAACTGCCGGGATGGTTGCTTTGAAAGGGCACGGCCGATTTCCTTCCCAATCCTTCCCTAACCCGAGCTTGCGCTCCGTCTCTAATGACCTCGTTGTCGACGGGACGTTAAACACTACCCACCACCACCACGTGTTATCACAGATGTCACATTTTGGTGTGGGCCTCTATAGAATTATTATCATGAAAGAAGGCTTAGAATGAGACAATGACTTGGTTGGGCTTCTGTCACCGTACAACGGTGGAGAAGTTTTGGGACCTTAAGTGTTACTCCAAAGAACAATGTGGACTGCTCTTTGTTTCAACTTAATTACTTTTTTTGTGAATACGAGTTTTACGAGGCGCTGGTGGAATTAATTCGTATCACAAAGTATTAAAATATCGAGAGTGTGTCAAAATGATGTAACAGATTTTATGCTTTAGTGTTGTTGTGGTCTTCAGTCCAGAGACTGGTTTGATGCAGCTCTCCATGTTAATCCATCCTGTGCAAGCTTCTTCATCTCCCAGTACCTACTGCAACCTTAATCCTTCTGAATCTGTTTACTGTATTCATCCCTTGGTCTCCCTCCACGATTTTTAACCTTCGCGCTGCCTTCCAGTACTAAATTGGTGATCCCTTGATGTCTCAGTGTATGACCTATCAACCGATCCCTTCTTCTAGTCAAGTTGTGCAACAAATTACTCTTCTCCCCAATTCTATTAGTTATGTGATCTACCCATCTAATCTTTAGCATTCGTTTGTAGCACCACATTTCGAAAGCTTCTATTCTGAAACTTCCTGGCAGATTAAAACTGTGTGCCCGACCGAGACTCGAACTCGGGACCTTTGCCTTTCGCGGACAAGTGCTCTACCATCTGAGATACCGAAGCACGACTCACGCCCGGTCCTCACAGCTTTACTTCTGGCAGTATCTCGTCTCCTACCTTCCAAACTTTACAGAAGCTCTCCTGCGAGAGAGCTTCTGTAAAGTTTGGATGGTAGGAGACGAGAGAGCTTCTGTAAAGTTTGGAAAGTAGGAGACGAGATACTGGCAGAAGTAAAGCTGTGAGGACCGGGCGTGAGTCGTGCTTCGGTAGCTCAGATGGCAGCCGGCACGGTAGCTCAGCGTGTTCGGTCAGAGGGTTAGCAGCCCTCTGTAATAAAACAAACTGAGTAAATGGATCAACAACGAACTTAAACGAATTTCTTACGACGTCCGCACCGAGCAGATGGAACTAACGAAAGCGAACAAATTGAGATTTTTTTTAAAAAAAAAAAAAAAAAAAAAAAGATGGTAGAGCACTTGCCCGCGAAAGGCAAAGGTCCCGAGTTCGAGTCTCGGTCGGGCACACAGTTTTAATCTGCCAGGAAGTTTCATATCAGCGCACACTCCGCTGCAGAGTGAAAATCTCATTCTAGCTTCAAATTCTCTTTTTGTCTAAACTATTTATCGTCCATGTTTCGCTTCCTTACATGGCTACACTCCATACAAATACTTTCAGAAAAGACTTCCTGACACTTAAATCTATACTCGATGTTAACAAATTTCTCTTCCTCAGAAACGCTTTCCTTGCCATTGCCGGTCTACATTTTATATGCTCTCTACTTCGGCCATCACCAGTTATCTTGCTCCCCAAATAGCAAAACTCATTTACTACTTTAAGCGTCTCATTTCCTAATCTAATACCCTCAGCGTCACCTGATTTCATTCGACTACATTCCAATTTCCTCGTTTTACTTTTGTTGATGTTCATCTTATATCCTCCTTTAAAGACACTGTCCATTCCGTTCAGCTGCTCTTCCAGATCCTTTGTTGCCTTTGACAGAATTACAATGTCATCGGCGAACCTCAAAGTTTTAATTTCTTCTCCATGTATTTTAATTCCTACTCTGAATTTTTCTTTTGTTTCCTTTACTTCTTGCTCAATATTCAGATTGAAAAACATCGGGGATAGGCTACAACTCTGTCTCACTCCCATCCCAACCATTGCTTCCCTTTCATGCCAATCGACTCTTATAACTGCCATCTGGTTTCTGTACAAATTGCAAATAGCCTTTCGCTCCCTGTGTTTTACCCCTGCCACCTACAGAATTTGAAAGAGGGTATTCCAGTCAAAATTGTCAAAAGCTTTTTTCTAAGTCTACAAATGCTAGAAACGTAGGTTTGCCTTTCCTTAATCTATTTTCTGAGATAAGTGTTAGGGTCAGTATTGCCTCAGTGTTCCAACATTTCTACGGAATCCAAACTGATCTTCCCCGAGGTCGGCTTCTACCAGTTTTTCCATTCGTTTGTAAACAATTCGTGTTTGTATTTTGCAGCCGTGGCTTATTAAACGGATAGTTCGGTAATTTTCACATTTGTCAACACCTGCTTTCTTTGGGATTGGAATTATTATATTCTTCTAGAAGTCTGCGCGTATTTCGCCTGTCTCATACATCTTGCTCACCCGATGGTAGAGTTTTGTCAGGGCTGTCTCTCCCAAGACTATCAGTAGTTCTAATGGAACGTTGTCTACTCCCGGGGTCTTGTTTCGACGTAGGTCTTTCAGAGCTTATGCCTTAGTATCGTTAAGAAAATTATTGTCCTTTAGAGACCTTTGTGTCGCAAACAAAATGATTTTTTTATGCATCTAAGGTACAAAGCAACGTGTTCCTTGTGTACGAAATGTAGAGACTGCTCTGATGCGCTGGATTGTGACTGACGGTGTGCAAAACCCAAACCACTGTTCTTCTTACTTAAGCTGTGACGTGAACAGGAGCATCTATGACTAAATGGGATCCTGCAGAGAATATTACCGCCCTGAAACATAAGTATGACTAGTTTGAATGGTCTGACGTTGGAAACCTTGGATTCTGTTTCACATCATATCCGTCTTTCAAAATGTTTTGTTTTCTTTAGTTGTGACACGAAATGTGACGATCATCTTTCACGCTGACATTCTGGCTTCCGGGGAAGCTTGATCTTCCGCACCAGAGGACAGAAACAAACGAAGTACACTTATCATACTCAATCTCTAAGTTGTTCATAGTGATGACCGCTATGAAAATATTCTGTATCCATCGGAAAAATCGAGAACGCGGAGATACAGAACACAGAAGACATGATACATATTTCAGTGCAAGTACAGTGCAAATGACGTCTAGAAAATTAAATACAAGTTGCTGTTCCTGACGCACTCGATATACTGTAAAAGGGCGACTGTCGATGATGAAAAATGGAACGATTAGGATGGGACGAGAGTGTTTTCACACAGTAGAGTCGAGTAGGTATTTAGATGAAAGACGAACTTCCTAGCCCACGCTAAAAATTTCAGCCCCGAAGCTTCAACCATAATGGAAAATGAACTGTGAATAGTACATACCATAGTAAATTTCAACTGTCTTTGCAGCTAACCAGTACGAGCACATTCTCGCTGGAATCATGAGATGCGGAATTTGTCGGAGCGCGCAGAGGGTGACAACAGTGGCGAAGGTGGTACGATGGACACAGAGAGGCGTCTTGCTACACTGGGAGACACACTCGCGCTGATTTTAGGCATGTGGCCCATTGACTTTGTCGTGAGATACATAGCAGTGATATACTGATTTCGGAGACGGAACAAAGAGAAGGCCAGTGACATTGTGGGTGATTATGCTAGTAGCAAATTAGAAATAAGAAACAAGTTAGTGAGTGTGAGGCATGTGGCAGGAAGCAAGCGAAAGCAGTGACATGGCTTGACGCGTTTATGATTTCTTTTTTCTTTTTAGTCACTCTTCTGACTGATGCAGCCCACCGCGAATTCCTCCCTAGTGCCGTACTTTTCACCTCAGATTACGTCCTCAGTTATTTGTTGAATGCATTGCAGCCTCAGATTTTCACGAATACCATCTGCAGCCAACTCTAGTACCATGGAAGTTATTGCATGATGTCTTAACATACACTTCGCCGATTCTGCGGAAAACTTCCTAACTCTTTGAGTTCACCTAGTTTTCAATATTCTTCTGTAACAACAGATGTCAAACGCATCGATTCATTTCTGCTCCGTTGCTCCCACGGTCCATGCTTCACTACCATACAATGCTATGCCCCAAACGCACATTTTCGGCAATTTCTTACACGGACTAAGACAGATATTTGATACTGTTAGACTTTTCCTATCGAGGAATTCCCTCCTCGCCTGTGCTAGTCTGCTTTCGAGGTCCTCCCTGCTTTATCTCCCATGTTCTAATTCGCTTCCAAGGTAGGAGAATTATTATTCGAACACAATATAATTTCGCCTGGGAGTGAGGGCACATCGTTCGGCTTATCATGACTTTTAATCGTGATATTTCACGAGGACACACTGAACCACTTGATAGTATATGCAAAACTGTCTAGAAATCGTTCACAGCGCGATACGTTTTCCTCAGCCACCATTGTACTTGTTTACTGTAACATCACTGTGTGTTTCCGATGATGGACACAGGAGGCCAAATACAATAATATCATGGTCGGATAGTACTTCATTATTTCTACTTCATGGTTCTAATTTTGATGGTAAGTTTCTCACTAGTCTCATTTCCACTACACTTTATTACTTTCATCTTTCTTGGGTTTACTATCAGTCTGTAATCTGTAGACTTTTCATTCAGTTCTGTATGTCCTTATAATTGTTCTTCGCTTTTATTAAGAATAGCAATGTCATGAGCGAATCTTATCATTACCCCTGAATTTCAATCCCAGTTTCAAAATTTTATTTCTGCCATTGCTTCTTCGATATAGAGATTGGATAGTAGGTGATAAATACTGCGCTGTTGTCTTACTCGCATTTAAATCCGTGAGCTTCTTTATTCATCACCCATTCTTATTGCTTCCTCTTGGTTTTGTTTCATATTGTATATTATCTACTTTCCCTATAGCTAACTCAAATTTTTCCGACAATTTCGAACATCTTGCACCATTTTACATTGTCGAGCGATTTTCCTTGGTCGACAAATTCTATGAAGCTGACTTGCGTTTATCAAGCACAGTATCAGAACTACCTTTACCTTTGCGAAAGCCAAACTGGTATTGCTTAACGTTGACAAAAGATTACTGGTGGGTGGTATCTACATATCTCGTCATAGACCACACCCTAAAAGGCTTAAAGTCTTAAATAGAGAAACAGTGCTGTTTGTAATTGTGAACAGCTTGGATTGCCACAGTATGTCATGATGGAGGGTACAATCAACAGATATGTACATGAGAAAGAAATATGTATGTTGAGAGACAAATATATACATTACATTCTCAAGGAAAGACTATTGTGTGATGTGTTCAAAAGATAAGCCAGGAGGTGTCATCATATATTTTACAACTGTGCCGACCTGTGAGACATGTCAAGCCAGAGGATTTCAAAATGGTTCAAATGGCTCTGAGCACTATGGGACTTAACATCTGAGGTCATCAGTCCCCTAGAACTTAGAAGTACTTAAACCTAACTAACCTAAGGACATCACAGACATCCATGCCCGAGGCAGGATTCGAACCTGCGACCGTAGCGGTCGCACGGTTCCGGACTGAAGCGCATAGAACCGCTTGGCCACCGCGGTCGGTCCAGAGGATTTCACAGGGGGGACACGAGAGGACAGAAGACAGAAACTGACGACAAAGGTTACAGCTACAGATGAAGGTCAAAGGAAACGAGGAGGACGAGGAGGGAAAACACGAGATGACAGAATATTAAGACTAGAACAAGAACTGCGTCGCAGTTGTTAATTGGATGCGTGTAATAGGTCACAAGAATAGAAAATAAAAACTGGTCAGAGTTGGAAACGTTGTCATCGATAAGCAAATTCAACACCATATAAAACGGCCAAAAGTATTCTAACTCCCTAAAACATTTTCATCGTTAATAGGAATCTATAGTGGGGTTACAGATGTGGACAGAAAGAACATGCTTCTATGGTCTGACACTCCTTCTATCAACCAATAAATTAATTAATATTACAGTTCTATATTCGGCATGTTATGAGAGTGATCTGGAAGGTAACTTTAGATAGCAGCAAGTCGAGGATCTGCGCTTAGGGGATGTAGAGATAGGAATACTCTTACAGGGCCATCCCGTCCTTTTTTCTTGTTGGCGCTCTCAGTATGTTCATTTCTTCGCTTATTCCTTAATTTACCTGTGCACTAAGTTTTCAGCGTCCTTTTATTTCACCATTTCTCTTTCCGGTTTTCCGACATTCCATAAACCACTAGCATAAAATATTTTGTACCAAGCGTACGTTCTCAGAAAATGCTTCCATATATTACGACCAGAGTTTCAAACCAGTTACGTTCTTTTGGACAGGAATATATTTTGTTCCTCCGTTTCTCTAGTTTATACTTCCTTCTTGCTCTGTCCTTCATGTGTAACTTTGCTTCCACGGCAGCAGAACTGCTTCACTTTGTCTGCTTCGTGGTCTCAAATTTTGATGTTTCAAGTTTATTAATAATCTCAATTCTGTTTCTCCTGATTAATTTAGTATTTCTTTGGTTAATTCTCAGTACATATTCTGCACTTATTCGACTGTTATTCGATTCAGTAGGTCCTGTAATTATTTTTAACTTTCACCGAGGATGGCAATGTCATTAGTGAACCTTATCATTGATATCCTTTCACCCTGAACTTTAATCTCAGGTCTTAAAGGTTCTTTTATTTCCGTCAGTGCATCTTCGCTGTACAGATTCCTAAGTAGAAGTGAAAGTTTGAATCCATTTCTCACACACTTTCCAATCCAGGCACTTTGTTCCTGGTTTGACATTCTAAATTCTCTCTCTTCGCTCTTGTAAATATTATGTATTACTCGTCTTGCAGAATAGTTAACACCTAATTTCCTCAGAATGTCGGACATCTTGTACCATTTTACATCATCGAACGATTTCTCTAGGTCATGAAATCCTACGAACGTGACTTGATATTTCTTAAGCTTTTCTTTCATCACCAAGCGAAACACCAAAGCTGCTTATCCGGTTAGTTTCTTATCGTTCCTAAACTCAAAGCAATCGTCATCTTACAGATCCTCAGTTTTTATTTTTTTAAATTCTTCTGTATATTATCCATGTCAACAACGTCGGTGCATTAGCTGTTAAGCTGACTGTGTGGTAGTTATCACACTTATTTGCCCTTGCTACCATTGGGTGTGCTAGGATGATATTTTTCCGAAAATCTGATGGTATGCCTCCAGTCTCGTTCGTTCTACATACCAATTGAAAGAGCCGTTTCTTTGCCTATTATCCAAATGTTTTTAGAAATTCCTAATTAATGTCATTCATCCCTTCTGCTTTGCATGACCGTAAGTCCTTCGAAGCTCTGTTAAACACTAACTCAAATACTGGATCCCCTCTGTCATATATATAGGTTCCCATGTCTACTTCCATAACGTCATCAGACAATTCCTTTTGCTCGTAAAGGTCTTCAGTGTTTTGTTTCCACCTATCTGCTCCCTCCTCTGCTCTCAACGATGGAATTCCCATATTCTCTTAATGTGGGCGCTCTTGCTCTTAATTTCACCGAAGTTTGTTTTGACGTTTCTATATCCGATTCTGTGTTTCCGAAATAATTTGTTTTTCGACTTCTTCACTTTTCGATTAGGCTTTGCTGCACTTCGTTTTTGTTTTATTCCTTAGTAACTTAACAGTGCTACATTCCGGTCTTTTCCTGAGAATTTTGTGCCTACTTTTTGCGTCGATTAGTTGAAGTATTGCTACTGTTATGCAAGGTTTCATCATAGTTATATTCTTTGTACCTATGTTGGTGTCCCCAATACCTCAGAATTCCACCTTTTTCCACACTTATTCCAGATTAATTTCTTTAACTTCAGTATTCTCTTCATTATTAATAATTTGTGATTCGCAGTTGGGTACTCTTGAGAATTTAATATCTGACTGCAGAATCTCTCTTTTACCGTGATGTAACGTAGCTGCTATCTTCCCGGGTCTCTGGGCCTTTTCCAAGAGTACTTCCTCCTCTTGTGATTCATAAACAGTGTATTGCTATTATTAGTTGAGTCTTGTAGTTCCCTCTCTTATTTCTATTACTAAACCCATATCCTCCAGTAACTGTCTTCTAATCCTTCTCATGCAACCGCATTCCAGTACGCAATGTGCATAAGATTTTCATCTGCCTTCATCTCCATTCCAATATCGTCAAATACGTATCTCTTTCTTTTCGGTTTGTGACGTCGGCATGTGCGTATTCATGATCTATCTATGTTAACTGTCGTCTACTGTCGATTCTTATGAGAATATATCATCACCGAACTGTTCACACTAACTCACTCTCTGTCCTACCTTCCTATTCATAACGAATCCTCCCCCTGTTACACCGTTTCTGCTGCTGTTGACATTACTGTACTTGCGCCTGACTAGAAATCGTTATCTTATGTCCATTACACTTTATTGACACCCAATATATCCAAACCGATCCTTTGCATTTCTCTGTTGCTGATTTTCCAGCTTCCCTACAACGTACAAAATTCTAACATATCGTTCTCTGACTCGTAGAGCGTTATCTTACGTTGTTCATTGAATCTTTTTCTCAGGGTAGGCTCCTGTTTGCAGTCTCTTCCACTGATATATATTACGCAGTATTTTACGTAACCAGAGTAGCTGTATTCTGGTATCATGCAATCGCTTTCTTTTTTCTGTGGTATCAGTAGCCACTAGACGGCATACTTTACATGTGCCGCCAAATAAACAGACCATACTGTTTCATTTTATTTTAGCGTCGCAAAACATCTTCGATGGTACTATCCAAAAATTTTGTATGTGTGCGAAATCAGCTACCTGCAATCAACACTTCGTTTGAACATTACAATACGCACAGTTAAAAGAATCGAGCTTTGTTATGCGCTCGTGGAACAAAAGAGGCAGTTCGTGGCCCTGTTTTAAACTAAACGAGAAACTAGCGATTACGTTCTGGCCTCTAATATGCGCTCACTATCGAAACAACTTGAGAAAATTAAGTTGCATAAACAAACGTGACATTTGCCACATCTACGACTGATTCAGAAAGTTCCAGACGGAGCATTTTAGGAAAATGTCTTCCGGAAATAACATAATCCGTTCTGATTTGACTTCGACACGGCTGAAGTTTTGTGTAGTGCCTGGGACTGACAGCACCGCGTGAGGTCATCGTGACTCACATGGAAGTCTACCTTTCGTCCTCCAGCAAATGTTTTTCCACCTAATCGGTAGGCTTCATGAGCCAAATGTGTTAGTCACCACTACATGACACACAGTGGCGTGCCGACTCTAACTAGAATACAGAACACATATCCACGAGAACACTGACGTGCAGGGGAAACTGCTTACGGATCAGTATTTTGTCTTCCTTAGAAATTTTAGTGAGAACCTGGTGCAAGTCTATATAAGAAACATCATTCCTTTGTCTCGGTATAGCCTTTGCAGCCTCATTTTGTGCGATTTTTCTATTAAAAGTTGTATTACAATTCATTATCCCTCATGTAATAATCTACCCTTGTCATTCTGTTGGTCTGAAGGATCGAAATGTACTATTTGTTATATAAAGTATTCTTTGCACATTACAAACAAAGTATCGAGTATGACAATCGATTGTCGACGGGAAGCTCCAGAGAGCTTTAGTGATGTAGCGAAAACAGTGGTCTAGGCAGCAGCAGTATGGAGAACTCTAGTCTTCAGGGTAGAAATTCATCATATTTGCACATTGCTGTTATTTGCTTCACCCGCCATTCTGCAGTTACGGGAAAAGTTTCCTTCGCTCTGTAAGGGATTACCGATGATTATTTTCTTATCTCTGTTTATGCAACTTAGTTCGCTTACTGTAACAGTGTCTGAAGCTGGAAACTATCACTTCAGTACAATATTACAATACTTCACTAAAAGACACCCACAGAGCCAGGAGAAGTACTGCCCTTCCGTAACCAACTAAGGGCGCAATCTCTCTTTTTATCCTGCAAATGATAAAAGGAAATTTAATGCTCTTGATGTATTTCGGGTGCTCTGAATATTTTCTATTTGTATTCTACAAGAACTAGACAAGCAGTTACATTTTACTCGCAGTCCATTTTTATTCTTTTGTACAAGGATCTCTACTGTTATAATAGATCGCACGTCGTACTCAAAAAAGTACAGATTATTCTGCTGGAGAATACTGCATATTTCATGTCTCCTTGAGGGAAATAAATTTTCAATACCTGCCACTATGATTCCGAGTGCAAAGTATGTGGTTGTAAGGCAGTGCATTAGTTCAGGTGTTAAACACGTAGAAATGTCGATTCACATTGAAAAGTAGGTGCACTTGCAATTTCTAATGCCAATTCATTCAAAACGTTTCTCATCAGTCGTGACGTACCTGAGGAAACGATGTCACATTTTTTTTCGAGATGTATCTGTGTTATCGACCACACGTGATTTTACTTACTATACATACACAAAGGTTTGGATAATAAGGCACCTTATGTATTGATTTATTCTGCATCTGAAGCCGCTGGTTTCTACTAGAACAGAATGAATGCGTGAGGCAATACTGAAATAGTTTTCCTATTAGTCTGTCAATATCCGGATCGCAGCAGACCTTAAAACGATGTAACGGAACTACACCAATTTTGGAACAATTCGTTTTATTGTCTTCCAGGAGTCTGGAAGATCAGAAAGAGTTTCCGTGTGGGCAGTCAATGGAAAAGTATTTCCTCTTATGTTGTTATGATACTGCAGCATGCTGCAGTTAGCGATGAACAAAAGTATGACCACCTTTCCCCCGCACGGTCAGGCAGCTTGGCATCCAGTGCAGGTATACATAGCTGTGGAACATGTTACGTGCTTTTCCTACGTTTAACTTCCCATTACATCGGAGAGAAGACAAGGGAACTAGCGGCAGCGAAGAGAATTCTCTCTGGTGTAAACTCTAGGCGCGCGTGAGCAGACGCCATTTGTTCGTGTTCGGCTGATATTCACTCGTGTACCGCTAGTAGTTGGTCTTTAAGCCAATCATCAAATGAATTATGCTTCCCCCCGCTTCGGTGTTAGCAGTACTGAAATGTTTCATCTTTATCTTGCCTACTTCTGTCGTTGTTGTTGTTGTTGTTGATATGGTTCCATGAGAGTTGAAGCGGGAGAAAAAAAGAAAAACAAACAAAAAAATTGTGCATCTGGGAACCAAGAGATCCACAGCGCAAATACCGAAGGAAAGAAATAAAACTGGAGAAAACTGTTAAAGTACTCAAAGCTCCTACTGGAGACGTGAAGAAAGGAATAAATTCAATTAGTGCTCGCGTCAGATGGGAACTGAGTGAATAAGCAAAGATTTTTTTTTATTTTTATTTAAAATGAAAAGCGCCTTAAATTTCTCTGAAAGTAAACAAACTCGAATGTGTATCTAGTATTCCGATTAAAATGACAAATATTCGGAAGACTGATCATTGTCCTTCGTATCTGAAGTCGCATGGCTGATGTATCACTGTTAGGTTAGAGAGTTTTGATGATAAGTAGAAATGGTTTAGGTGGGATTTGTCCTCTAACAAACTACACTACACTCTATACGTTGGAAACATCATCGTGCGTAATACAAAAGGAGCAAGATCAATTAGTTATTGGCTAGAGTACGAAATAGTATGCTCAAGTAACTATTAATAATGACGCAATATTGTGCAGATAATTATTGTAGGTATACATTGGTCTACATTGGTATTGTTCAGTTTTATACACTGAAACGCCAAAGAAACTGGTATAGGCATGCGTTTTCAAATACAGAGATATGTAAACACGCAGAATACGACACTGCAGTCGGCATCGACTATATAAGACAATAAGTGTTAGGCGCAGTTATTAGATCGGTTACTGCTGCTAAAATGGTAGGTTATCAGCATTTAAGTCAGTTTGAACGTAGTGTTATAGACGGCGCACGAGCGATGGGACACAGCATCTCAGAGGTAGCGACGAAGTGGGGATTTTCCCGTACGACCATTTGACGAGTGTACCGTGAATATCAGGAATCAGATAAAACATCTAATCTCCGACATCGGTGCGTCCGGAAAAAGATACTGCAAGAACGGGACCAACGGCGACTGAAGAGAATCGTTCAACGTGACAGAAATGCAACCCTTCCTCAAAATGCTGCAGATTTCAATGCTGGGCCATCAACAAGTGTCAGCGTGCGAACCATTCAACAAAACATCATCGATATGGGCTTTCGGAGCCGAAGGTCCAATCGTGTACCCTTCATGACTGCACGACACAAGGTTTTACACCTCGCCTGGGCCCGTCTGCACCGACATTAGACTGTTGACGACTGGAAACATGTTGCCTGCTCCGACGAGTCACGTTTCAAATTGTATCGAGCGGATGAACGTCTACGGGTATGGAGACAGCCTCATGGATCCAATCATCCTACACGTTAGCAGGAAACTGCTCAAGTTGGTGGAGGCTCTGTAATAGTGTGGAGAGTGTGTAGTTGGAGTGATGTGGGACCCCTGATGTATCTAAATACGACTCTGACGGGTGACACCTACGTAAGCATCCTGTGTGATCACCTACATCCCTTCATGTCTATTGTGCATTCCAACGGACGTGGGCAACTCCAGCAGAAAATGCGACACCCCACACGTTCAGAATTGCTACAAAGTGGACACGTTGGAAAGCGGATTGTTACCTGGCGCATAACATGTAAACTGGGTTTTAGTAAGTGTTGAAAGTTGCACTGGTAAGTTATACGTATCTAGTTTGTACTGCACCAGAGGACAGTTGTTATTACAGTCGTTCTTTATCTATCACTAGGTAGCATGTTACGCTCTCATGCCCACCAACGTGATGTGTAACATGCCAGTTCGGACGAGAGGAATGGAAAACTGGTCATTTGTCTATAAACCGCTCATTCTTCCAAATTAATTACCAGCACCTTTACAGCAGAATTACTGCACAGGGAAGCACATGGTGGTAATACGAGTAATCGTAGAATAGCAAACTGCAGCCTCAAGGAAATCCGCCCCACCACAACGAAACAGTGTGAACAACTGTTACAAAAGTTCCAAGTTTCCATACGCGCACTAATGTATATATGCTCACAGCACCTAATAAACATATACGACCGACAATTTCGGCGGACGTCGTATACTGAAGTTACTGGTTCAAATCGCTCTGAGCACTAAGGGACTTATCATCGGAGGTCATGAGTCCTCTAGAACTTAGAACTACTTAAACCTAACTAACCTAAGGACATCACACACATCCATGCCAGAGACAGGATTCGAACCTACGACCGTAGACTGAGTGCCTAGAACCGCTCGGCCACACCGGCCGGCTACAGAAGTTATTATTACGTTCTTCAAGTTCTATTCTTCTATAAGTACTGGGGCTTAACAGTAAAGACTTAAAATAGTTGTTTTCGTCATTTCATTACATTCTACAAAGGTAAGGTTTTACAAAACTAATGTTTTGTAAATGCTTTTTTGGCCAGTAATCAGCTTTTCATGTATCATGTTTAAAAGTGATCCGAAAGCTTGCGAATTTACTATTACAATCCTTGTTCAATTATTCTGTGCCCGAACTCACCGATACCATAGTTTTGTTTTAAGCCGCAGAGGTTAATATCAGTACGAAAATAACACCGACTATGTGTCATTTTAACTGTCGTCCTTTTTCTCCATTCATGTTCAGAAAAACAGAACACCTTTAACGACTATTCGTATTCACAGGACATATACATTAGTATGTTCTGCATAAATGATTAGCATTCGAACCAAGTCGGTCCGTGGGTGCAAGATCAACACGATTATCGTGGCGCGGCGCCAACCACCGGTAAAATGTGCCTGCGATCCTCGTTGTCGGTGCAAACCGAAGGTATTGGATCAGTGTGACTTTAGTAGACGTGTAGGATGGCTCGCAGACGTTTGCACGAACCGGGCTGTCAAATCAGTGAGCTTGAAAGAGGACGCATTGTATGCATGAGAGAATGTGATGCATCGATCCAGGAAACCGCTGCCTGTGTGGGACGAAGTGTTTCAGCAGTGCAACGGCTGTGTGCAGAATGGTTCGCGGAAGGCCGTAGAACATGACAAAATGCGTCAGGTTGCACCACTCAGACCACGTCCCGAGAAGATTGACGCCTCTTCCGAATGGCATTGCAGTACAGATCTGCGTCCTCGTAGGCTCTGGGGCAACAGTGAAACAATGAAACACATCGTACACTACCGGGGTTGACAGTCCCTTACCGTTTATTACGGCATCGGTTACATGCGGGTTATCCACTTCTCCGCCTGCCTTTGACGAATGTGCAGAGACATGCTAGACAGCAATGATGCATAGAACGACGTCACTGAGGACAGGAATGGCATCAGGTGGTGTTCTTGAACAAGTCTTGGTTATGTTTGAAAATGATGACCACATTTTGGTTCAAAAATGGTTCAAATGCCTCTGAGCACTAAGGGACTCAACATCTGTGGTCATAAGTCCCCTAGAACTTAGAACTACTTAAACCTAACTAACCTAAGGACATCACACACATCCACGCCCGAGGCAGGATTCGATCCTGCGACCGTAGCAGTCGCGCGGTTCCTGACTGAGCGCCTAGAACCGCTAGACCACCGCGGCCGGCACATTTTGGTTCGCCACATACAGTGGGAGCGGCATCACAGTGACTGCACTCGCATAAGGCATACAGGGCCATCTGAAGGCGTTGTGATGTGGGGTGCTATTGGGTACGACCACAAATCACAGGTGTTGCGTGTCCAGGGCACTGTGACCAGTGTGACTTACGTGAATGACACCCTGCGACCCGTAACCATACCCTTTCTGCGCAACACGCCAGACGCCATTTTTCAGCACGACAGTGCATGATCACATGTTGCTACACATTTTACTATAAGAGCATCTGAATATTTGTCCTAATGTTCCTGTGTAGTGCTGTTTGTAATTATGCTCCAATGTCTTTGTCATCACTGCCACCGGCTGTCTGGTGTTTGTCTAATTTCGCTTTTATTCTACTTCACGAGTGTGTTTGTGTGCTAAATTCGTAATTGTGACCTATTCTGCTTTTTTGCGTTTATGTTTCTTCGGCACTTAACAGCAATTGTTTGCTGTATAGTCCTTGTAACCCAAAGCCAAAACAAAGAAATAAAAAAAGTTTGCTGCACGAACACGTTCTTCTTGGTGTCACAGAATGTCAGCCTTTTGCCATGGCCCGCCACATTACCACACTTGTCGCCAATCGAAATTGTGTGGAATACTGTGAAACGAGGGGTGCAGCGCTGTGACCCAATGCCAACCAGCACAGATGAACTTTGGAATCAGGTGAATGCAGCATGGATGGCTATACCACACAACGCAATTCGCGCCCTATAGGTGTCGATGCCTTCACGCACGGAACAAATTAACAGGGCCCATGGAGGGCCCTCTTCCTACTAGGAAGCGTGACAGATGCCGAACCGAGGTGACTGATGTGCTAAACATATGTACAGAACATACTAATGTACATGACCTGTGAATATGAACGTCCTATCTCTAGCCCTCCCTCGCTCCCGCGCATGACACTCGTGATCCACATGACTTTCCCGCTCAATTTTGTCTGACAGGGCAGGATTGAGATAGCGCTATTTTCAGTACCTTTCTCATAACTGTCCAGCTGTTAGCTCCAATCATTGTTGGCTTTCAATTACGAAAGTTACATTGTTTATGAAACATTATTATAGTCTGGAGGACACCAGTCATGGGCGCGAGCTCTGTTGCCATAGTCTGAAACAAAGTAACTCTGCATTACTTTATTCCTTTCCGAGATTCAATCGATCTTTGATGTGGGTAAATTTGGACTAATTGAAACTGACTGCAGTTACCTTCCATGTTACCTAGTATTCTGCTTATTTTTAGACTGTGGAAGAAATGTGAAAAGCAAAAAAACCTCGGACAGAGTTTAGTAGAGATCCTAATGTATGGTTGGAATGGTTCAATGGGCTAGTGATAAAGATGCTCAGAGACTAAGGACTGTGTTCATGAAAGCGGTCATGATTCAGGAACAGAACAAGAAGTACAGAGAATGATGAATATGAGTCACAGGAAAAAGTAACTCAAGAGGATGCATTTCTTTTAGGGAAAGATGGAATAACCAAATAGAGGAAAAATAAATATCGTACCATTGTTAGAAGCAGATCTTGCAATATTATTACGCATTTGCCTGGAGCAAAACATCAAGCTCGTATAAAAAAGACAGAAATAGAAATTCTGAATTTGTTCTTGGATGAAAACCTAATGCATTATCGCAACAAGCACTAATATACCCATCAGTGAAGTTCATGGTAACTTATGTACGGAAAGGTACGCTAAAAAAACAGATGCGATGGAGATCAGAGCTTTCATTGGTTTGTTACATCTGTGTGGATCATTGAGATGTTCTATGAAGAGTATATCGAAATTGTGGTATAATTCAAAGGGAAACGGACTTGAATCATGTTATTTATGCTTAAGTGATAACCGATTCAGATTTATGTTGATATGTGTTAGGTTTCATAATATCCGTGATAGAGTTGTTCGCAGACAGACAATTTGGCTTCTATCAGAGAGGTAGTTGAACTATTCACGAACAATTGGCAAAAATATTTTTCACCTAGTGAATATCTTACTGTTGACGAACAGCTTTTGGCATTTAGAGGAGCGCCGGCCGGTGTAGCCGTGCGGTTCTAGGCGCTTCAGTCTGGAACCGCGTGACCGCTACGGTCGCAGGTTCGAATCCTGCCTCGGGCATGGATGTGTGTGATGTCCTTAGGTTAGTTAGGTTTAAGTAGTTCTAAGTTCTGGGGGACTGATGGCCACAGAGCCATTTGAACCATTTAGAGGAAACTGCCAATCCGATTCAGGCAACATATCCCTAGCAATCCAGCCAAGTATGGGTTAAAAGTGTTTGCTTTGGTTGATGTAAAAACAGCTTACGCTTTGAATTTAGAACCGTACGCCAGTAAGCAACCAGAGGGACCGTGGTATGCCAGTAATTCAGGTGAAGATATTGTTCTTTGAATGGTCGAACTGTTTCAAACGTTAGAATATATTATACTGTGTACGAATATTAAATGTATTATATTTAGATTTAATAAGAAATCATAAAATCATTCATGAAGACCGTTCAAAGTATACAAATAGACCGCTTGTTTTGTGGATGACACCTGTCATCCACGCGAGTGACAATGTCACGAAGTTTCGCGCGAGTAACGGAGGCCTACTTGTTCAAGGTGTTTGTTTTTTCGGAACATGAGTGCACTTCTGCAAGTGCTCATCGGTATACCGTGATATAGTTCAGCATTTCGAACAGAGTTTGACTGATACCAATAAGAGTAGTGATTATTTCTCAAGCCGAAATGCATGGGTGCGATATCCACCATTGAAGGTGGCTTTGCTAATGAATTAGGTGTTTGGGTTACATGTTCCTATTGGTTGCTAGTAGCAGCAGGCGATACATTTAAATCTGCAGCTGCTATGCGAGGGTCTTGCTGGACATTACAATTTAATTGTATGTTCCGTGACGCTGTTCCTTCGTATATCATCTGATCAAAAGTATCCGGACACGGCTAAGTAACGTGAGCTGACTGCTAGAACTGCGATCTCATTAGCAAGGCACTAACAACAGAATGCCTACTTATATGGATATGGTGTCTGTTCTTTCGGACATGTCCGAAAGAACAGACACCATTGATGACCGGCAGCCGTCTAGAACGAAATTAGAATTATATATTAATACCTTCAGCTGCTGACGGGGTTGATATATATCAACAAGGACAGGTGAAAATGTGTGCCCCGACCGGGCTCGAAACCGGGATCTCCTGCTTGCATGGCAGACGTTCTATCCATGAGAGCCACCGAGGGCACAGAGGATAGTGAGACTGCAGGGACTTATCCTTTGCACGCTTCCCGCGAGACCCACATTCCCAACTGTCCACAACCTATATTCGTAGTGTTCCTAATAGATATTCGCCCATTCACTCATTACTCGCGCCACACTAAGCTGACGAGTCCCGTAAGAGTTCGGGCAAAGCGTGGGCATTCGCACAGAAGAAGGTCAATGGCCAGGTAGCCTTTAACTATTTGAAGATGGCGCGAGTAATGAGTGAATAGGCGAATATCTATTAGGAACACTACGAATGTAGGTTGTGGACAGTTGGGAATGTGGGTCTCACGGGAAGTGTGAAAAGGATGAATCCCTGCAGTCGCACTATCCTCTGTGCCCTTGGTGGCTCTCATGGATAAAACGTCTGCCATGTAAACAGGAGATCCCGGGTTCGAGTCCCAGTCGGGGCACACATTTTCACCTGTCCTTGTTGATATATATCAACTCCCGTCACCAGCTGAAGGTATTAATATATAATTCTAACAACAGAATGGGTCGTCCAGGAGAGCTAAGTGACTTCTAACACGGATTGGTCATTGGATATAACATTAGTAACTGATCCTTCCAGGAAATTTCCATCCCGCTATAGCAGCCGAAGTCGACTGCTGGTGATGTGAGTGTGAAATGGAAACGCCAAGGAAGAACCACAGCTAAACCAACTCTAGGCTACCTGATGTACTGACAGAGAGGGACCGCCGAGCACTGCGGAGGGAGTTGTAGAAACTCACATGAAATCAGGGGAAGTGATTACTCGTGAGCTCCAAAGTGCAACCAATAATCCATCTACTACAATAACTGTGCGTAGGGAATTAAAGCGAATGGGGTACGATGGTCAAGCAGCTCCTCATAAATCGTCCGCAGCTCGTGATCTAGTGTATAGCATTGCTACCTCTGGATCACGGGCTCCTGGGTTCGATTCCCGGCCAGGCTGGCCATTTTCTCCGCCCGGGGACTGGGTCTTTCTGTTGTTCTCATCATCTCTTCATCATTTGCGGAGGGGCGAGATTGGAACTGGAAATACTGGGAACTCGTATGGGCGCTGATGACCTCGATGTTGAGCGCCCCACAATCCACTATCATCATCATCATCATTATCATCATAAATCAATCATTTCCAAACGACCCTTCAGATGGTATCAAGAGCGACATCACTGACAAGGGAACCTCCCCATCGCACCCCCTGCAGATTTAGTTATAAGTTGGCACAGTGGATAGGCCTTGAAAAACTGAACACAGATCAATCGAGGAAACAGGAAGAAGTTGTGTGGAACTATGAAAAAATATGCAAAATATACAAACTGAGTAGTCCATGCGCAAGATAGGCAACAACAAGGAAAAAACTAGAGCAGGAATGCCGTGGTCCCGTGGTTAGCGTGCGCAGCTGCGGAACAAGAGGTCCTTGGTTCAAGCCTTACCTCGGATGAAAAGTTTAACTTTCTATTTCAAGTTTATGTGACAAGCGCTTATCCTTTCATCACTGTTTTGGGAGTGATTATCACATCCACAAGAAAACCTAAATCGGGCAAGTTAGAAGAATCTTTTTACCCATTCGCCAAGTGTACAAGTTAGGTGAGTCGACTGTGGTGTCACCGCCAGACACCACACTTGCTAGGTGGTAGCTTAAATCGGCCGCGGTCCATTTAGTACATGTCGGACCCGCGTGTCGCCACTGTGTGATCGCAGACCGAGCGCCACCACACGGCAGATCTCGAGATACGATAGAGCACTCGCCCCAGTTGTACGGACGACATTGCTAGCGACAATACGGACGAAGCCTTCCTCTCATTTGCCGAGAGACAGTTAGAATAGCCTTCTGCTAAGTCCATGGCTACGACCTAGCAAGGCGCCATTAGCCTTACCTCGTTTGAGAGTTATCGTATAAATGTCTCAAGAAGAACGCTGTATTCATCAAAGATTAAAAGTTAAGTATAAAGCAGGTACGTACTTTTCTTGCTACCAGTCAATAGTTATCCTGTTCCAGACTTGACGCCAGTCGGCGTGTGTGTACGCGTGCCTTTCTTTCGGCTCCCTTCCCAGTGTGGCGTAGCAAGCTTGTTACGCCACAACATCGACAACATATTCCTGTCATATGACGCACATGCCGTCGCCAGTGTCGTATAGAATATATCAGACGTGTTTTCCTGTGGAGGAATTGGTTGACCTATGACCTTGCGATCAAATGTTTTTGGTTCCCATTGGAGAGGCACGTCCTTTCGTCTACTAATAGCACTGTTTCGCGGTGCGGTCGCAAAACACAGACACTAAACTTATTACAGTGAACAGAGACGTCAATGAACGAACGGACAGATCATAATTTTGCGGAAATAAAGAAAGAAAACTTTTCACCCGAGGGAAGACTTGAACCAAGGACCTCTCATTCAGCAGCTGCTCACGCTAACCACGGGACCACGGCGCTCCTGAGCACACACTATCCTTGATGCTGCCTATCTGTAGATGGACTACTCAGTTTGTATATTTTGCTTATTTTTTCATAGTTCCACACAACTTCTTCCTGCTTTCTCGATTGATCTGTGCTTAGTTTTTCAAGGCCTATCCATTGTGCCAACTTATAACTAAATCTAAGGGGGGTGCGATGGGGAGGTTCCCTTGTGAGTAGTGAATCACTGGAAACGAGTGATTGGAGTGATGAATCACACTATACACTGTGGAAGTTCTATGGAAGTGTTTTGGTTTGGCGAATATCTAGAGGCGTTACCTGCCGGCACGTGTAGTGCCAACACTAGAATACAGTGCCGATGATGTTACGATATGGGGGCTACTTCGTGGTTAGAGCCGGCCCCATTATTGCAGTTAAGAATACGATACATTCGGAAGGATACCAAGACATTTTACGGCCTAGTGTACCACGAGCAGTAGAGGAACAATACGGAAAGTATGACTGCGTCAGCATCACAGTACACTCTGTGAGTTCTCTGGCTGCCCTAAGCGTCCAATATAATAACCTTCTTTGGTTTCCGTTCTTGAGGAAGAATAAGCTGTCATTCCTCCACAGACATTCACACAGTTCATAAAAATGTCTCCAGCAAGTCCAATCCATCGTAAAGACGCAGGGTGGACACGCGGGATATTAATATCCACAGATAGATGCTTGGATAATTTTGATCGGACACTGCATACTGATGTCTTTGAGAATTAGTAAGTAATTTTCATTCGCAGATGAGCAGTGATCCATAGGTAAATCGATACTATTGATTCATTTGACGGCTTCGGATCACTGTAACTGAGTATGTATTACCAAACATTAAAGTGTTTTTTTGATCAGTAATCATGAATAACTTTATCTTTTACAGCTTTCCATGTATCATATTCACAAGTGATCCGAAAGCATGTTTTGTAATGATCCGCATTAGGATTATCAACATATACTCCATTATAACATTATGAATGGCCTCCATAACCAGAATTTGTTGACAGATAGTCAGCGCGGATTCAAAAAATATCGTTCTTGTGATACTCAGCTAGTCTTTATTCTCAAGAAGTAATGAGTTCAATCGACAGGGGATGCCAAATTGATTCCATATTTTTAGATTTCCAGAAGGCTTTTGACACCATTCCTCGCAACGACTTCTAAACAAATTGTTTGCCTATGAAGTATCTCTTCAATTGCACCGCTGGGTTCATCAGAGAGGTCACAGTTCGTAGGAATTGACGGGAAGTCATCGAGTAGAACAGAAATAATATTTGACGTTTCCCAAACAAGAGTTTACGCCCTCTACTGTTCCTAAGCTACACAGACGACATAGGAGATGTTCTGAGCAAGCCTCTTAGACTGTTTGCAAATGATGTCACTAACCGTCTTGTAGAGTCATCATATGATCAAAACTAATTGCAAATCGATTTAGATAACGTATCAGGATGGTCCGGAAAGTGTCAGTTGACTCTAAATAACGAAAGGTTTAAAGTCATCCACATGAGTACTGAACGAAATTTGTTACAGTTTGGTTACTCGATAAATTACACAAATCTAAAGCTGCAAATTCAGCTAAATGCTTTCAGATTACAATTACAAATAACACAAATTGGAACGATCACATAGATAATGTCGTAGGGAAAACAAAGAAAAGACTGCGATTTATTGGCAGAACGCTTAGAAAGATGGTTGGTCGGTTGGTTTGGCGCAGGGGTCCAATCGTATTAGGGAAGAATGGGGATGGAAGTCGGCCGTGCCCTTTCAAAGAAGCATCCGGGCATTTGCCTTAAGTGATTCAGGCAAATGACGGAAAACCTAAATTACGATTGCCGGATGCGGGTCTGAACCGTCGTCCTCCCTGATAAGAGTCCAGTGTGCTAACCACTGCGCCACATCGCTCGGTGCTTAGAAAGTGCTACAGGTCTAGTACAGAGGCTGCTTGCACCACACTTGTCAGCCCTCTTCTGGAGTACTGCTGCGCAATGTGGAATCCACAACAGATCGGACTGACGGAGGACGTTGAAAAAGTTGAAATGAGGGCAACTCGTCTTATATTACTGCGAAATAGGGGAGAAAGTGCAAGAGACACCAACACTCTCCTCCGATTGCGAAAATATTCTGTTGGCGCCGATCTGAATAGACTGAAATACTGCATATTTTAGTTAAAATACGCTTATTCTTTGACTTACATTTCTTTCGGATCATTACACCCTGCCAAATGCAAAACAATCATCTACAGCTACAGTAACATGGGTACTGGGATCAGGTAGTTGTACAGGCAAAAACTACTTTGCGTTTAAGAACACTATGAAGAGAAAAGGTACCAAATCTGATAAGTACACTAGATGTTCTAATGATGTTTACAGTACGAAGTGGAAAGTGTTGTACCTTGATATATTCTAAAGCTTTTCGACTTTAGCCAGCCTTGCAACTGAAGTATAATACATTTCATTGTCCCATTTCTAAAGGACTGAATTCATTTTTTGTATGCTGGAGTCTTTCTCCAAAATTACAGAAATTACTCCGTGAAAGTAAGTTTTCTTTTTGAGAATTATGAAAGCATGTTGAAAGGTACAATACCGTCATCTACGTAGGATGAAATACTCTACTAAAAAAAAAATAAAAACCTTTCGAGAAAATCTTACCAACACTGTAAACTGTATTAACTATTAGAGAAAAAGGTACAATGTGGAATATGGGGAGTAATATTGAATACTATGATTTCTCGCCTTGTAGGTGCTGTACTTTGGTTAGCTGTTTAAAGTCTACGTTCAAGAACTGTAGACTGCTTTGGGATGCATTCATATTACAGTTGGCAGCCGTTTCGAATGAGTTGAGCCGTTTCAACGAATTCACTAGGAGGCATAATTCTTACAGGTTTCTGAATTTCAGTTTCATTCTTGTCATAACACACAAATTATTAATATATTTTGTAAACAGGCATTTGGCTAATACATTAAGCAGTAAAATGGCGTGTTTGTTGCCCATTTAAAAGTAATTTTACGATTTTATTTGCGTTTCTGAATTCAACATGGCTGTGTCACTAGTATTCCATATTTGTACTGTAGTATTCGATATTTGCAATCTACTTTCACAATTTCTTTTACTAACAGGAATTGCTTAAGGAACGACTTCACGAGCTCGAAAGCAATGGGATGAGTCTGCTGTGCAAACAGCAATTACAAATGTTGGACAAAGGACAATGTGCCACTCCAGAAATCTGGATGTTATAATCTCGCATGCGAAACCATGTCAGAACCTTGTGTCTGCCTTCTCATGCCTCCCACAAGATGCAACCTCAGGATAGAACTTTCATGAGCCCTTTGAGGTTTACCTCAAGTGCCAGACAGGGGAGATAGGAGTGAATGGGTTTAGGGAGACAGGAACACACTCGTTAAACCCTCGTATTTTCATGTATACAGAGTGCATAGACAGCAATGAAGGAATAATTAAGGATTTACCTAACGATCCAGTCAGTGGACCATCTGGAGGGGTTGTGGCTTCTTAAAATGGAAGGGCTAAGGTTGATGTCGAGGGAGGAACATCTGCAGCCACATCTGACATTGCACCTTGACAAATCTCACCCATTGTAGAAATGGAGAAGAGGCCAGAAACGAAGGTCAGAAAACCATATCCTTCAGCAGTCCTATCCTTGTCTCCATACAAGAGATCTCTTGAAGTATTGACGACACCAACAAACAAACCGCAGACAAAGAAGCAGAGGTCACAAAGCGTATGAACCAAGAATCATCTGATTCTGAGGATGATGTTTTTGGTGTGAGAGATAATTCGTCCACCCTTAGTAGCGTTTCGGACAACAGCGTTCTCGCTAGTGAAGATGGCTATTGTCTCTTTTGCTCAGGTAAAGCTTCGCAGAACGAGGCAGGGGAAGAATGTGTAATGCGTCCAGTGTGCCCAATGTGGGCGCACACTGAATGTGCACGTTACGGTGAAGGACGAGATGTGCATGACTTCTGCAAGTGAAATTCCTTAGCGTAAGGAATTCAATAACTAAAAATGGTGTATTTCACGTTTTTTCTCTTGTTTTATTGTGTTTTATAGTGTTTTCTTCGACAATGGATTATTATCTTTTCATTATTTGTTTTAACTTTAACAGACTTGAAACGAACAGAGTGTTCTCGTGTATTTGTACCCTATAATCTGAAGTACCAAAAATGTCAAAGTTTGTATTAAGCGTAATTTATAAATGTTCCTAATGTATTATGTATTCGAAAACATGGGAAGCTTTAAATATATTCCAGAGTATGTACTACAGTTATTTTGTGTTCTTAATGTGAAAATTGAGAAATTTATGAACGAGAAAACATAATGGTATTCCATACTGGTATCACTTCCTCTACTCTATGATACGCCAATAATCAGGAAGTGAAATCGGTCTCAAAGAGGAAGTTTCACCAAAATCCAACATAACAGGAAAAATTCGTTTTAATAAAAACTGTTTCAAAGTAGTTCAAATTTCCATTTTCAACACAGGTAAAACTGTTATTATGTCAGAAAGACTCAGTTCATTGGTAGGTATCGTACATGTGACTTCCAGTCTTTCTTACTAATGCCGGCACGAAGTTCGAAGCCGGCCAGTGTGGCCGAGCGGTTCTAGGTGCTTTAGTCCAGAACCGCGCTGCTGCTACGGTCGCAGTTTCGAATCCTGCCTCGGGCATGGATGTGTCTGATGTCCTTAAGTTAGTTAGGTTTAAGTAGTTCTAAGTCTTGTGGACTGATGACCTCAGATGTTAAGTCCCATAGTGCTTAGAGGATTTGAACCATTTTTTGAACGAATTTCGTGACATCATATTAGGCACTTTATGCAACGAATCCCTACCAGTCCGTTCTTATCTTCAGACTATAGCTGGTAACAAAAAATACACTGCTCATCAGCATTCTCCACGTCATCTCAAGAGATTAATGACATAGCAATATCTTTATATGAAGACGAAGAAAGTATCCTTCGTTGTTTGGGTGGTTTCTTAGTTTCGTTTAGAAAGTAAATCAAATAAATCTTTCAGGCTTCAGTTTCATTCATTCTTTCTTTTCTTCGTCGTCTAAAGCTTCGTTTATTGTATTTGTTAGTGTAGTTCCGTCAGGTTTCATTCACTGTTATTAGCTTTCCCAGCGATTGCTTTAGGTTAGAGTTGAACTTCAACGGGCGTTACGGTTCTTCTCTCTTCCTGAATTCTCCATGATCCAGCGGAAATATTTCTCACTTTACAAAACCGCTGATAATGTTAGCTGGAGAAAATGCACGTGGAAAAGCTGCATTCACAATTTGAGGCACACGATACTGGTCACAGGTGTGTGAGAATGAATCACCATCCATACACCAACATCTAGGTTTAAGCAATACTTTCAAAGGCCCGTAGTCGTAAAGGTGCAGTTGCTTTAGTTTGTTTGAAGTAAGGCATGGGAAAGTGAGTTTTCTAATACTAGATTCCAAACCTGTTTTCTGTGTACCCTCCCCAAATGTTCCCATCCATTAGTACCAATTATTATTCTTGCAACGTTGAGGTCCATTATATTTCGTTAGGGCTTCATTTTACCAGGACTAGCAACGTGCTTTGCAAATAATTTCCAAACTCGGTTACCATTTTTATGTGTTATCACCGTGCAACCACTAATTATGCCTTTCAACATTGGGTCTGATAACGGCACGCTCTTTAGTAAGTATCTCCAAGCGTTAGGTGGAACAGCCCGTTGCGACTATGACGTGTTTTTATAGTACGCGCTCTTCACCAGACAGTCACTAGTTCTTGTGGAGTAACGCCCTCGTGACGGACTCTTCTTGTGACATTCCAGAACAGCGTGGCTGACGTATGGCACACAGACGATGAATATATGGATATGCTTCTCATCCTTGGTGCATATGATATCGGGATGGTGTTGAATATGCTGCTATACATCCCGGTCTACGTCATCCATATAAAACGTGTTCCGTCGTCTGGAGCTTTGTCTTCGGGAGACAGGTTCTCACACATGTCTTCTACGGGCACGCCGTACTGCAGCTACTGAGGTACTATCCTGCAGGTCGCACACCATGAACCCCAGCGAAGTAGAAGTAAGGTAGCAAGGTGGCTGCGTGTCTCATGAAGCACGGTCGTTGACGCGCTGCACGGGCATGGGTTGCACCCCTATCACAGGTATTTAGCGGAACACCTGCATCCTGCAGACCGCCGTCTGCGGACGCAATTCTTTGAATGGTTCCAACAACAACAGGAAGCCAACGAAATGTTCATAAACACTGTTATACGGCCGGATGCAGCAGCGTTCTTTCGTGAGGATGTATTTAATATGCAAAATGCCTAGCATTGGTGTGACGTTAACCCGCACGTCACCCGTGACGATATCAAGTTCGCTTTAGCAGCAACGTCTGTGAAGGAATAATGGGAGACAGGAGTTTGGGTCCCTACTTGCTGCCTAACTGACTGACTGCAAGAAAGTATCATGCATTTAATCTTCCTGGCAGATTAAAACAGTGTGCCAGACCGAGACTCGAACTCGGGACCTTTGCCTTTCTCGGGTAAGTGCTCTACCATCTGAGCTAACCAAGCACGACTCACGATCCGTCCTCACAGCTTTAAATCCGCCAGTAAGTCGTCTCTGCAGAGTGAAAGTTTCATTCTGGAAACACCCCCAGGCTGTGGCAAAGCCATGTCTCCGCAATGTCCTTTCTTCAAGGACTGCTTGATCTGCAAGATTGGCAGGAGAGCTTCTGTGAAGTTTATAAAGTAGGAGATGAGGTACTGGCGGAATTAAAGCTGTGGGGACGGGTCGTGAGTCGTGCTTGGGTAAAATCAGTTGGTAGAGAGCACTTGCCCGCGATAGGCAAAGGTCCCGATTTCGATTCTCGGGCTGGCACACAGTTTTAATCTGCCTGGAAGTTTCACATCGGCGCACACTCCGCTGTAGAGTGAAAATTTCATTCCGGTATCATGCATTTCTCGCAAATTATTTGCCTGACGGACTAGATGATGTTCCACTTCACTTTGTCAGAGGTTATGGTTCCATCATGATGGTGCACCTCCTTACTTCGGAATTAATGTGCAACGGTATTCAGACAGAACATTTCCAGCGAAACGGCAGCATTTATGCCGGAAAATGCGCTGGGCGAAATGTTGTGAGAGGCATTTTTGTATTTCTAGTATGTGAGGAAGTCAGAGTGCACGAATTTTTCTTTTTCTCCCTTTCTCTGTGTATGTGTGTGTGTGTGTGTGTGTGTGTGTGTGCGAGTGTGTTTTACAGGCAGCTTTATTGTGTTTATTGTATTTTAAAGGCTTTGAAACTAAGAGCGGTTACTTGAATACTGTGTCGTACGCTCTAGTAAACAGAGGTGCGACCACATTGCAACTGGGGCTTTCACTTTGTACAGCAGAGCTTGCATGGACGCAGGTTCTCAAAATTAAAGTGGTAAAACTTTTATTTTTTAAGGAAATTTGTGTCTTACTTTATGTCTTAAAGTTCATGCATCATCATTGAGTTTAATGAGTTTTTATTGGTTGAAGAACATATTATAATTAGATTTCAGTTTTTAATTGTGAGTTTAAAAGTTGCTTTTGGTGGCAGTTGTTTTTAATTAAATTGTAGATGAGTTGTATTGTAAAAAATGAAGCTATTTCGAAAGTTTAAATCAGTTTGTTTGACGTATCATCGTTTTTATTAAATCCCAGCTCGTTTCTACTCTACCACCTAGATCCTTACGATTTCAACATCCACTCTTTCTGAATGCTATTTCGGAAACAGTGTCTTAGCCACTGTACCGCTGGCGTGAGAGCGGTGCGTATGGACCTACACAAACACTGCGTCCTGTCTCCATATGCAAGATCAGAAGGTTCTTATTCTATATCACTAGCAGTCACGCGTCTGCACGCTTTGTTGGCATGAACAGCACTTTGGTGCACAATGTACAGGCATTAGAGGAGATCTGTACCCCAAGTTTTAACTAATCTCACAGAAAGACTAATGGAACATAACTTCGACAACATAGCGGGAAAAACCATAGGTCTACAGCCAAGGCAGAAGCAATATTTACGGACAAGGAAACAACACCTCAAACTGGTACACCATGTATAGACAAGGTGTCGAAAACGTCTAATGAAGAGAATGAAATTTTTCCGCTAGAGGGGATCACAAGAGCGGAACCGTAACGGCACTCAGACAAGGAAAATAATAGGGAGGGGACCGAAGGATGCGACTCAAAAGTCAGCACCCTACCACAGACTTGTGAAATGACAGGATCCAGACGGACCCGAATAGGGGCAGGAAGCACTTCGGGCAACGTCTGTTCAAGATCTGACTGGCATTGACTGTAGTGGACCAATGAAAACAAATAGGACCAAATGCACCATAAGGAAGAGTTTAGACCCTCAGGATAATGAACGAGAAAGAAAATTATGATGTACACGCAGCACTATCTGATCATAAGAAGCAGGATGAGAAAAGAAACACAAACGTCACCAAAAACGCTTTGGCTATGAGAAACAGGGAAACACAGAATCGTTCCCTGTTGGTTGTGGAACTAAATTTGGACGAGCATAAGACTCATCACGGTTACAGTTCTAACTGTGAAGATGATGAAAGCTCGATTAGAAGCTTGCATCAAAGCTATAGCCTTCGACAGAATTGGAAATAATTCACAAATGTCATTAGCAGTCAATCAAGAACTAAACTGTTAGAGGTTTTGGGATACTTCCAGAAATATGCAGCCCTAGGGCATAGGATGACTGGCATACTGGAAGACTATCGGGACCTCGTCCATCTTACTTGGGAAGTGCAGGCTACTTTGCATATTCCGGCTCGATTTCCAAAAGGCGCACAGTAGAATAGAATTCGACTACTTTGAAAGGTAGTGAATAAAATGGGTATTGATGGGAAATTCATCAAAAAGAAATTTTAGAAATGTAGTACTTTGACAACAAAATTTGATTCGGGAGGACTTTTGGAACAGTGAGAAAGAAAAATCGGCTTATGACTACAGAAGGTGGTTCCAGAAGGAAACCAGGGAACGCCAGAGAATGAATCTGCAATGTAGGCATTAATTATATTTAGTTATTCATTTTGTGACATGGGGATCGAACAGTCTGGAATGTAATAAACGTGATTGCACTAGAGCATGTCAAATACTATTCGGTTTAGACTGAGCGCGGAATGGAGAACTATTGGATGTTGTTGGGGAGTCAAGAAGTTGACTTAGGGAGCAATATGGCGATACGCTGTGAGATAAGTAACCAGGTACCAGTAAACCGGCAGACACAGGGTTCAAAATGGTTCAAATGGCTCTGAGCACTATGGGACTTAACACTTATGGTCATCAGTCCCCTATAACTTAGAACTACTTAAACCTAACTAACCTAAGGACAGCACACAACACCCAGGCATCACGAGGCAGAGAAAATCCATGACCCCGCCGGGAGAGACACAGGGAACTACATAAAAAAATTGTTGGGGCCACTGACATTGGAATTTATAGTACACTTTTACGAACTCCGTTTACAATCTTGATTTCATTTCGTTTTACCAATGACTGGACCGCCACTTCAAAAACTCACTGTAATATTCATACTGAAAATGATCACCGTAGTGGAAACTGTTTTATTGGTTTGGGAAATACTGGTAATTCGAAACTGGATAACTTCCGCCGGATTTAGTATTTCATTCCTGGAAATTTTCACTTTAGCTTTTAGAGAAATAGAATGCTAGAAATAGAAAAATGGTCATTATTGTTTACATAACTAAGACTCCTACCCACACTGAATTGCCTTTTGAAGTGGCAAGGATGTGTGACACTACGATTACTCTTCTTTGGTTGGTCCGAGTGTAAGGGATTCACCATTGGCTGGTAACATAAGTTTGTGGTTTGATTTCCATGTACAATGCATTCCCATTCCCTTTTCCTTCATCAGAAATAAATAAATAAACGTTCGATATGCATTCTAACAATATGCCGCTTTTTCTACGCTCAGAAACTTTGTCGTCATTGGCTGCGATGTCACCATAGCGTAGTGACCGGGCGGACTTCTATCCAGCAAAATCATGGATATGAAAGAATAGCTCCTTCTATCGATCCACCATAAAGAACGAACTTCCGTTCTTCCATCATTTACATTACATTTAAAAACGAGTAAATTTAAGGAAGCTTTCTTGTCATCCTTCGATATAGTTGTTGACTGCCTGTTAAATCTTCGTCTTGAATTTCTCCTTATTTTAAGTTTATTTGTACAAAATCACCCCCAGGAAAATAGTAATTTATTCCTTTGCCAGTATCTAGATTCTACACTGTCGATTCAATGCCGTGCCATGTTGGTGATATTTGAGAAATTCTTGTTATTTGTAAATCAAGGTTTGGCGGTAGTAATTTATTTATTATTTATTGTTATATATAAGTACTACTTGCTTGGTAAACATTTCTGTTTGTGTGTTCTTTGCTTCGACTTTCCTCTCTGAATTGCTTTTTTCATTAGTAAAATTGTTTAACATCCTTTACGATTCTTCCGTATTTCCACGGCCATAGCTTGGATACACATAAATGTCTCCATCTGTTGCGACGAGTTGGTATTATCGATCTCAAATCCGTTCGACGTATAAAAGAGGCTTGCCTATAAGTGCCAGCTGTCGATTATTCATGTTATGAGAAATGTTATGGCTGTTCTCGAATCGCTGAGTCATGGACACAACGTGGAAAGTTGCTCGTACGTGTGCTTATAACGTTATAAACTTTTAAAAGGCATTTGGAAACATTTATGGCCTAGCGTGATTGCACAGACAGATAATAAGCTATCAAAAACCGTTAGATGACTACTGCATGTGTCTGAAATTTTTCGGTTCGTTAGCTGGAAATTGCCATTCACTGTCGTTAGTTCAAATCCGAACGCTGAGACTTGTGTATAGGCTGCCAATGGTAGAAACAGAAATGTTGAGAAAGAGTGCCATTTAATTGCCCACAAAAAATTTGTCAAGCGTGCATCTGTACGGGTGACAACAATAAGCGCTTACAGCGTGTAGTGGCCTATTTGTATAGTTATTGTTGACTAAGTAGACAAAAAGAGGGAAATATCCACTCGTACGGTAGTAGAAAAAGGTCAGCCAAACTAATAGATATACGCCAATAGATGAGTCGCAGTTCACATCGCTACACGTAGACAAGAGAGAAAGAAGAGAGAAACTCCATTTAGCCTGGTGATAGGCATCTGCTCTCCTACTCTTCTTCTCCTGTTCAAAGGCAAACCAAAATTCACCCAAAATAAGGATTAACAGCAGCTAGTTCCATCCTAACACTACCCGCTATCTTGCGTTAATGACATTCACTTAGGAGAAAGGTAACTTTAGCAGTTACTTACGGTTTCAGTAAAGGAAAACCTTCCTCATATACATCTACGTCGAAAAAGGCAAATGTGTTGTAGGCGTGATGTAGAACGTTGACATCGTTTCAATCAATGCATTATGCAGTCACAGAAACACTTTTCTAAAGTATTGTTTCGACCGATTTTCTTGCGTAAGAACATTGACCTAAATGCATAATACAAATTTTATCAGTAACAAAACTCAGGCGCTTTCTGCAATATAGCATTCTGAAAAATTGCATACTCAAAATTTAAAAAGTGGCCTGTAACTTCAAAATTTAAATAAGTATTTTGACTGATATCCGCAGATTAATAATACTTCCCAAAACTATAAACCTATACAGATATGGTGGTAAAATTCAACAACAAATCATTGCAATGAAGGGGTAGCATCATCAAAGGGAATGAGGGTCGGCATTAGCTTTTATGTATACCGTCTAAAGATCAGGTTGTGATGAAATAACAACAGCAAAATGCATTTTATATCCTCTCATCTCTACAAAACTACATACCAGATGTATTCTTGATGTTGTATGCTGCATTATAATGAATCACTGTTGAATAAGGAAACTAAGCAACATAAAATTTCGGGCTATTGCCGCTTTATGTGTTATCAACAGTAAATGATGTGCTCTGTCATATGTCGAATCTTTCATCGGTCACTATGACGAGTATTTTTTGTTTGCCGTCTGCTAAATACAAATAATTTAGTGCTGTATACAATCGTCAGTCCCACATCCCGGAGCCAACGTGGCAATGGACGCTATAATAATAGCATTGGCTACGGAAGAAAGCAGTTCGAGTGTTGGTGGAACTATAATTTTTTAATCTCCGTTATTTTTTCGACAGTGGGAAGATAAGTGAGAGGTACACTTTCTGAACACCCCGCCACAAGCTAATGTAGATCACACAGTATGTTACATAATGATATCAGCAAAAATAACTGGACTGCATTTCACACAGTGCAGTCACATTAATGTGACAATCGCCTATCAAAGTGCAGTAACCGCTCATAGATGGCAGGTGGCAGATGGATGGCAGATGGCAGCATTACCAGCGGAGGTATATAAATCTTGTTGGTGGACGCGGAGAGCAGAGTAATCACTGTCGTAATGCGGAAACAGGGCGATGTGTCTGATGTTTAAAAGACATGATCTTTGGCTTTATACCGTGCATGGTAAAATGGCGCTTTCCAAACAGATGTCCAGGGAATTGTGAGGCACCTCGGGGTGACAGGGGTGAACGGCGAAGATGTGTACAGACGAGTAGACATCCAACTGTTCAGCAACTGACGGCCGAGATGAACCAATGGGCTACAACAGTGTCTACTCAATGACCGTTCAGCGACCGTTGCTGTAATTGGACATACGCTGCAGGTGCCTAGTTCGTGTATCCATGCGGAGTGCTGTTCATCGGCGACGAAGTCTGGTATTTGCACGTCAGCACAGCAACTGGACGTCCATTAAGAGGCGACAGATGGCTTTTTCCGATGAATCAACTTTTGAGCCCCATCGGACATAAGGCCCTTCGCGTGTACGTCTGAAAGCAAACACCCTACAAATACCGTCGGAAGGGTCCATCATTCGGGAAGGCCCAATGGATCAACAAAAGTATACATCTGTCTTTGGGAACCATGTCCACCCGTACATGCAGTTTGATTTTCCTCGGCATGTAGGCATCTACCAAAAGGACAATACAACATGTCACACTTCTCAGAGTCTACGTGAGTGGCTCGAAGAACATCCGATTAAGTTTATTGTAGCCCGTGGCCACCAAATGCCCCGGATTTAAGCCCAGTCGATCAGCTATGGCTCCTCAAGCGAGAAACCTAGCGCGGCTGAGCACGGCACTAGGGTCAGCATGGCTTCACATCTCTGTCGGCACCCTTCCAGACGTTCATTGACTTCCTGCACATCTCGCAGTTTTTCTCGCGGCAAAATGTGCTTGATCTCGCTTGTGATAGACGGTCACATTAACGAGACCAGACAGTGCATTACTGATTCATTCACAGTGTACGGTGTAATGAGAAAATGCGGCAAAAGTGGCGGTGATCCAACAGTCAGCGGCCCACCTGCACTATTATGGATAAACAGCATACATTATGGTACTGGGTTTCACGCTATTCATTCACCTGATTCCTCTAACTATACTACGTAATCAAAACTATCCGGATACCTGGCTGAAAATGACTTACAAGTTCGTGGGGCCCTCCATCGGTAACGCTGGAATTCAGTATGGTGTTGGCCCACCCTTAGCCTTGATGACAGCTTCCACTCTCGCAGGCATACGGTCAATCAGGTGCTGGAAGGTTTCTTGGGGAATGGCAGCCTATTCTTCACGGAAGTACTGCACTGAGGAGAGGTATCGATGTCGGTCGGTGAGGCCTGGCACGAACTCGGCCTTCCAAAACATCCTAAAGGTGTCGCATAGGATTCAAAACAGGACTCTGTACAGGCTAGTCCATTAAAGGATGTTACTGCCATGTAACCACTCCGCCACAGGTCGTGCATTATGAACAGGTGCTCGATCGTGTTGAAACATGCAGTCGCCATCCCCGAATTGCTCTTCATCAGTGAGAAGCAAGAAGGTGCTTACAACATCAAAATAGGCCTATGCTGTGATAATGCCACGCAAAACTACAAGGGGTGCAAGCCCCCTCCATAAAAAATGCGACACCATAACACCACTGCCTCCGAATTATACTGTTGGCACAATACACGCTGGCACATGACGTTCACTGGGCGTTCGCCATACCCACATCCTGCCATCGGATCGCCACCTTGTGTATCGTCACTCCACAGAACGTTTTTGCCCAGTTCAATCGTCCAATGTTTACGCTCCTTACACCAAGCGAGGCGTCGTTTGACATTTACCGGCTTGATGTGTGGCTTATGAGCAGTCGGTCGACCATGAAATCCATGTTTTCTCACCTCCCGCCTAACTGTCACATTACTTGCAGTGGATCCTGATGCGCCGGCCGCGGTGGTCTCGCGGTTCTAGGCAAGCAGTCAGGAACCGTGCGACCGCTACGGTCGCAGGTTCGAATCCTGCCTCGGGCATGGATGTGTGTGATGTCCTTAGGTTTAAGTAGTTCTAAGTTCTAGGGGACTGATGACCACAGCAGTTGAGTCCCATAGTGCTCAGAGCCATTTTTTGATCCTAATGCAGTTTGGAATTCCTGTGTGATGGTCTGGATAGATATCTTTCTATTACACATTACGAACGTCTTCAACTGTCGGCGGTCTCGGTCAACACACGAGGTCGGCCTGTGCGCTTTTGTGCTGTACGTGTCCCTTTACGCTTCCACTTCACTATCACATTGCAAACAGTGGACCTAGGGATGTTTAGGAGTGTGGAAATCTCGCGTACAGACGTATGACACAAGTGACACCCAATCGCCTGACCACGTTCGAAGTCCGCGAGTTCCGCGGAGCGCCCCATTCTGCTCTCTCATGATGTCTAATGACTGCTGGGGTCACTGATATGGAGTACCTGGCAGTAGGTGGCAGCACAAGGCACCTAATAAGAAAAACGTGTGCTTTTGGGGTGCACGGATACTTTTGATCACACAGTGTATCTACAACTTCAGTTGCATCGCTGTAGGGATAATTACTGGAGCGAGTAAGTACTTAGGAACTTGTGCCTTGCCTCTAATAACAGAGATAAGGACGCAAACAGATACTCATCAGTCACCTTTATAATGTAACGTTACACGTTAGTTTTTTATCTACAGATGAGAGACCGGCAATAGACAGGAAGGAAACAACTTTCTCTAGGTATTTGGGAAAAGGAATATATACGATGCAGTACTTTGCTTTGTCAGGTAATAAAGAATACGGAGGCTATGTAAGTCAATATTTATAACCAATATTCAGTGATGGAGCGAAGTAGATCAGCATTGCATTCAGGTTTAAATCAGCACTCGGCCATCTGTATGTGATTGCTATAAACCAATCCTTTGGTTAGGCCAGCGCCGATATTCACCGCGACTGCATCTAGTCTGAGCTTGTGGTACGTGTCGAATGTTCTCGTCTGGGCGTCAGATGCTTTCCTGCATTAGTCCAACGGTGCTAAGCGTTCTCTCCTACTCTACTGATATTTTTATAAGTTGCCTTTCACTGTTCGTTATTTAATAAGAGGCACTGTTGCTTTGTACGTTAGGTATGCTTACGACGTCCGGCTTTTAAAATGAGGAGCGCGGGATGGTAGAGCGTGTTTGTTTCCTTGACCTTGAAAATCGCGTTCACAATTTTGTTTATACTGGTAATATTTTAAAGTTTCAGAGCGACAATGATATTGGTGGTGTACTATCGTATACATCGATTGCAAAGTCCGAAGTCCAACAGTTAAACTACTCACTTGAGTTTTTCGTATCAGCCAGCACTAGCAGTACATTTGTTGCATGTTATATCCAGGACACACGCAAAGGTATGAAGGAATACCTCTTATCGTGGATTTATTTGAAGTTTTGGTGCATAGAAAGGAAACTGTTAGAACTGCTTTTCTCTCAAACGTCTGGCGACCACGGACAACATCACAGACACCGCTCCTGTGTTCTCCTCAATGTAATTGCTAACAAATAGATGTGACAAGACTTTTGTAGATGGGCATCATTCTATTGTGGGGATGGCGGGACTCCAGTTCAGAAACCTAGCATGTAAGTCAACTGTTCCAGCGAAAAAACCATTTAAGTCAACTGCAACTCAACAGACGTCCGTGCGATCGCTGAAATTTCACGGCATTAAATGTTAGAAATTTGATTGTTGCAGCTGTTCTTTTTCTTACGTTGTCTTTATTAGTATTTCAGTACTGTGTAATGAATCGTCCTGTGATGCTGAAATGTCGACAATGGGGAGTAAAGAAGACTGAATTCACCAAATGACGCTAAGGAACGGAGAAAACCTGGCCGAACTGCTGAAGTTCGTAAGAAATTAAAACTAATTTCACATGAAAACGGAAAGTCTCGCAAATGGTCCTCTGAAATCTTTTATGTCACCACTGAAGCAGGAAGAGTTGAAATAGTACGCAAGCTTAACAGTCTGGGAACGTATAATGGTCGGAATGAGTATTTTGGAGAATTAATAACAGTACTGTGTATTAACAGACGGTGACCACGTCAGACACAAGAAGAAGTGAAGTTACGAGGTGCTGCATTTGCGCAGTGAGTTAGAATTTCTGTAAGATCTGACGGTAAGCGTGATCTACCAGTTTGTGAAAAAGCGTTTTGTGAGTACATGGTATAACAGAATAAGCTGAATTTATATAGAATAGCCGGAAGTGTCTGGTTTTATACCGCAAGTGGGGTAAACATACGTATCTTCACAAGAAGCTTCACGGATCTACAAGACTGTTGATATACATAAGCAGTTTCAAAGGTCGGCAAAGCCACTGTAGCTTAAAAGGTTCGAGAAAGACCCATTTGCCTGTACAGGAAAATTTCTGATGTTTAAAGAACTTTAGCCTACAGTTGTGTGAAACCTACACATGCTGCATTGTGGGCATGAATTTTAACATATCAATCGAATACCACTTTGGTGACTTGTGCGCTCATTCTAACAAATTCTGAGCCAAATTAAATGCACTGTCCCTAGGAAAAGATAAAGGAGAAATAAGAAAGTTTACAATCACCTACTTTCATCACGAAAGAAAAGCTGAGAAATTCTTGAACACAAAACAAGATACAAGGAACAACGCTATGAAATGCGAGCAGCTGGAAGCAGTTTGTTTTGATTTTGCTGAAAGTATCTCATTACCAAATATAGCTATGAAAGATCAGTGTCATAAGCGTCAGTTATCAACACATACTTTCAACATACACAACCTCTCCACGAGGCAGTCGGTTTTCCATGTGTACCATAAGGGTAATATTCTATGGTGGTAGCATCATTTCTTTTTCATTTCCTGATGAACTACCTACATAACAACTTTAAAGAGTTTAAAGTGTTTTGCGATTCTGCCGGAGGACAGAAAAAAGGGAAAGAAATTCCTAATTTTACGTTTCATGTACCGTCATTCATAACAACACCAATGGCATGACAAACATCAAGATCACATTTCCAGAATGATGACATTCGTACATGGAAGGTGATGAGAACGTTGGTTTTTGGCATTTGAAACAAAGGGTGGAAACCCCAGAGGACTTATAAGAATGACTGAAAATTCGAGAATGGGACCATCATCTTTCATTGCGGGGAGAGTCTGTCAGGAAATAGTGTAGGAATGAAAGACTTTTTAAACCATAAATATGTACTGCAGTGTCCGTAGAACACCTAACCACTGAAATAAACTGAGGCAACATCCAGTCTCACTAACCTCACTAACCTGATGACCTGGAGAGACACAATGGAACCATTATATCTAACATTATAAGAATGCCTGACAAAGGTGCATCAAAACGTAAGACAGGAGAATTAGCTACTTCCTTTGTCCTACACAGGGAATTTTGAGTAGGCACATTAATGGAATCCTTCAAATTTTCTGTTAAAAGTTGGTCACGTGCAGACATATCTGCTGGTCGCCTACGTATTTCCAGACGAAATTACCAAGATTCAGTAGGACTCATTAAGTTCTGTTTCAGGCAGCAGTAATGTTTTCCGTGGATTGTCACATTATCGGCAAGTTGGAAGATAACTTTCAGATTCCATTGTTATAAAAATATCATTAGAACTGATAATAATAATATTAGAAATGATAATAATAACGTTAGAGATGTTAATAAAAATATTTGAAATTATACTAAAACATTCGTAGTTACAAAGAAAATCAAGAGTAGCTGCCTCACATGCTTCGTTCTCTTAGTGTTTCAGAAGGCTTATCTGGTTTCTTTCCTAACTTGTTGGTAGTTTAACTGAGTATCTCGGTTTAGTTTCATATCTCATTTTGTTCACTTAACACAATACTACTGTCTTTCACTTTGTTTGAAAATATTACTTTGTATGAAAAGTGCTTATTGCGTTTTGAAATTAAAAGTTTGTTTTCTGAGCTTCATCTAAAAGGTGATTTACCTGGTTCTTTCCGTGGACCCTTCATATGAAGAAAGGGGCCATACGTGAAACACGACAAAGCGTAGCGACGGTCAAACATTTTTAGAAAATGATTTCGTGATTCCGCTGTTTTACGGAGCGGAAGTGCTAGAATTATTTCTTCCGCTGGCACTGTGCGTATTTTTGTTGATCACAAAAACCAAGGATTCTGCGACCGTGTTGTGTACTAAGTTCACACAAGATGATCACTCCGTAAAAGAAAAAATGCACACTGGTGTGTGGATGTCCACTGTAGCAGCCGCGACGCGAACCCCTAGCCTCCTGGAAGCAGTGGACCGTGCTGTTGCAAGGCCTAGTCTGCTGGCTGACTGCGATTCCCTTGCTAACTGAGAGGGCGAACCGTGGCCCCGCCACAGACTGTGCAGCACCCCTTTTTCTGTTTTCGCTCTTTTGTCTAATAGGTGAAAGTTTGATTCTATTTTTTACACATTGACTGTCATTGAAGGATTTTACTTTTATTTAACATTGTCCCGGCTAAGTATCAGTTTGACTACTTTTAAAACCCAATGTTAAACGTGGGTCACTACACCAATGGTCTTCCCAACTCTGAGGGAAAAATCTTAAGTAGCTTTACTGCCAATGTTTACAGACGACGATACTTTAAGCTTTCGTTCAGTTGTTTTAGTTACGAATCGCTAGTTTTTTTCTTGGCATAGATCACATAACCTTAACGTTTATTAATCTAAGTTAACTTAATGTTCAAGACTTGTATTATGTTTCAAATTAACAACGTCAGTTTATTGACAAGAATTAGTAATAAATAGGTTCATTCATACGATCTCATTCAAAGAAGTCCTTTAATTAGATGTCTAAGTAGGATTCCGACAAGCATCAGAGATATTAGATAATATTTTGTCACTTTCGGTAAATAAGTTATTTCTATTTAGTATCTGCAAACTGTCATTAACTATGATCACTAGTCGCGTGATGTTAGTTCCCACTATCACAATCCAAAGTCCGAATCCGGTTGAAATTATCAATTCAGTACAGCGTTTAAATATTCACACGAATTGACATTAAAGCCCAAGAGATTACTATTCACCTTCCCGTTTATCTAATCTGATAAATTTCCAAATTAAAGTCTTGAATTGACAATTCTCTATTATTGATCTCCGTTTAATAAAGTCCCAGTTGTTGTCCACTAAAGCTGTACGTCCTAAATAACTTCCGAACTAGAACAGACTAGAGACTGGTGTATCGTAATTGCAACGTATGGCTATTTATACTTGAATAAACACTGTCTTTGGTGTCCCAGACCTACGCCTATGACTATAATATTGATTTTCTTACGTATTGGAATAACTAATATTTTAATATTTTCTACAGTTTTTCCCCCTTCCCATGTTTCTAAAATTTTTAACTAAATTTTCCTTTTCTTTTATTTTGCTTTCTGTACTAGATATTTCGCTCTGTTTGTTTTTTATTTATTTTTCGTTATTACTACTTGTGGAGGGACTTGGGTCATTTTGTGAACTGATATTTTGAGGACATGGGAGCTAATTTGGGAGCTATTTTTGTTTTTTCAACACCGAGAGTCACTGTAGGTGTTACAACTGGAACTGTGGTTCTCCGTCGGAAGCTTCTTAAGGCCTTCCGAGTAGCACAGCACCGTCGTTCCTGAGAGCAGTGACATTGAAGACACTGGAATTACTTGACTGCCCCGTATTTATGCTCGGCAGTGCTCATATGTTTTGCGAATGCACTCTTCTAGTGACGTCCTGACACATATTTGGTTAGCGCTAGTGTGCTGGTTTCGATGGCGGTTTGTGGTTAGAGTTACTCGCAGTCCTGCTGAGCACGCCGTTTAGGCCAACATACTTTGATACTTCATGTTGCACTTCGTTGTTATCAAATGTTCAAAAATGTGTGTGAAATCTTATGGGACTTAACTGCTAAGGTCATCAGTCCATAAGCTTACACACTACTTAACCTAAATTATCCTAAGGACCAACACATACACCCATGCCCGAGGGAGGACTCGAACCTCCGCCGGAACCAGCCGCACAGTCCATGATTGCAACGCCTTAGACCGCTCGGCTAATCCCGGGCGGCGTTGTTATCAACAAGCCCCAGTCTGACTTATGCATATGGCTGCAATCTACTGCCACAGATTCATACTAAAACTACCTTCTGCGAGGACGCCGCTTTATTATTTTGCCCCGTGGAAAGAGCCGGGTCCCGAGTCGACCTCTAGGTGCCGTTATATAGACTACCCCTTAATTACATGAGTTTCTCTTAAGCACAATCAGATCTATTAAATATCTTCCACAAGTGTTCATAGCAACAAATGTCACTTTGTGGTACTTCAGGCGCTTTGCTTTACCCACACTCACACGAATCCTGATGTTACATGTTACCTGAGCACTATGCGCCAAGAATTTTGGCGTTTCATCCTCCTCTCACGCTTTTCGTATCCAGTCCACTAAGATTTTTACCACTGATGGTTCGTTTTTTTGTTGGCTTTCCAGCTGATAAGAATGAAACGAACGCATAACATGGCCAGGGCTACTATGGCACTCGGTAGTTTGGCGCTAAGAAGGACAAATGCTCCTTTCCATCTGTTTCTTAACAGCGCCTGATTAGATGCGTCATATGTCAGAATAAACTCACACTCAAAATCTGGGATAACAAGAACCGGACTCGATGTCAACACTTACTTCCATTTGTCATAGCTTCCTGACACGCCCCCTTCCCATGAAACCTCATACCTTTTCTTAACAACCGCGTCAACAGCCGTGGTATGTCGGCAAATACCTTAAAAAATTTCCTATAGAAGTTCGAGGACCCGCGAAAGGACTGAACATTTTTAACTGGTTTTGTTTCTGAAAATCCTGCACTGCCTGTACGAACCTCAGAGCCGTCCGCACATCCTCCTTGCTAACAATATGGTCCAAATATCTCACCTCCTCCAACGCAAAATGACACTTAACCAGCCAACGTCAAACGCGCTAATCGCGACCACTTGGACCTACCCCTTAGCCTCTACCTATGCTGCTCCATGCTACTCGGAAGGACTATAAATAAATGCTATACGAGACACTGTCGTGGTTTTAGGCCCCTCAGCATACTGTCCAACAATCTCTGAAACGAACCTTCCTGGCAGATTAAAACTGTGTGCCGGACCGAGACTCGAACTTGGGAACTTCGCAGGTGCTCTACCATCTGAGCCACCCAAGCACAACTCACGCCCCGTCCTCACAGCTGTACATTTAGCAGCACCTCGTCTCCTACCTTCCAAACTTCACATAAGCTCTCCTCCGAAACTTGCAGAACTAGTACTCCTGGAAGAAAGGATATTGCAGACACATGGCTTAACCACAGCCTGGGGGATGTTCCCAGAACGACATTTTCACTCTGCAGCGCAGTGTGCGCTGATATGAAACTTCCTGGCAGAAACGTTGCGAGAACCTTCTTTGGAACGAATCGCATCTTTCTGTATTCGTAGTGGCCTCAAGGTGTGGGAAATGCAGTTTTCGGATGATCCTCCTGAGACGCTCAACAGATCCACGGTCGAAAAGCACTGGCACTGCCCCAAGTGATCCAAAGTCTCAGATATATTTGGAACGGTTTCAAATGCTCCATTTCTTTTTTTTTTTTACGTAATGCAGTTCTAACGGTGGCTCGTGGGTTTGCTACGGGTGCCACTCGTGCACCAATCCTCCTCACCTGGAACATGTAAATCCACTGTCAACATTCATTTCAGGTTCTCTTCGATGGCGCTTTAATATTCCACGTTCACGGGTACTACTCGCCTGCGTTTCCCCTCCCGTACATGTACACTACTAAGTTCCATAAAACACCCTAATGGATCGAAAATCTCGTTTTCTTCTAACGCTTCGACAGTACACACCGACCCACAGGCAGACTTGACACAACATTCACCCAAAGCCTTAACTCTAAGGTAAGTGGTTCAGTTGGTTTGTTCACAGCGTTGAAATTCCGTCTTGACAGTTACTCATTGGCAGTGGATTTACCTAGCTGAAATAACATTCCACTAAGCTCCACAGTTCTCTGCCCATGGTAAATTTTAGCACTATGCTGAAACGAGGAATCCACCCCTACTATAGTGCCTTCCGTTACGGGTGGTACAATGTCCACACACTGATCGAACTAACCTTCCCTGTTCTAAAATCCACTTGCACTGGCACCAACGGTGTGTCTTCCCCATTCTGTACTCCACGCAACCTATAACGTGACCTACCAGCATCTGACTAGCTACGGGCACATGTGCTCCGGTGTCCAACAAAAATTTCAATTTTCTCATTCCCGTAAAATGTACCACTGAATATTCCACGCCTGCTTGCGTTACTTTTAGCACTGAAATTAAGTGGGAACTCCCTTGGGCTCCCCCTGCCGTTTAACGGCTGCTTAACATTACCACGATATACTTTGTTACTTCAGTGGCAGGAAGATGTTATCAACTAGTTCACGCCTTACTTACAGATACGGCTGCGATCCACTGCTACAGGTTCCCACTAAAACAGCCGTATGTGTTGACGCCACTCTACGATTATTTCGACTAATGATTTAGTAGTAGAGTTAATTTTTTGGGGGAAGGGGAACGGGAATCAGGCAGTATGATCAACGAACATAACGTTTGTCGGAATTTCTGCTAGAATTAACCGATGAACTTGGCATAGCTTCTACTGAGACAATCGCTGTTATTACTTAATAATTTTTTTCCTTACAGTTTCCTACTTAATGGACTTTTTTTAATCAAACAGTATTAAACAGCACCTGTACAGCCTCTAGAGGTGTAACTCTATCCCGAGTTTAAGAAACAAATTGCCCTTTCGTTCTCATACGCCGTTAAATACAGGTGCCAGGCTATAACTACGAGTAATTATTGGCTGTAACTTTTCCTCTTTCTCTCCAAATGTACACTTTTCTGTCTCCTTTCGCCTTGTAGCAGTAATAAGTCCGTAATATGACAATAAACATTAATTCCAGCAGCACATTCTCTAGCGGCTAGTCAGAAAAAGAGGAAACACGTATTCGTGATATGAAGTGGAGAGAACTCTATTTATTACAACTTGTGAAATTACTGGGAGACAGATGCATCGATAGCCGGCCGAAGTGGCCGTGCGGTTAAAGGCGCTGCAGTCTGGAACCGCAAGACCGCTACGGTCGCAGGTTCGAATCCTGCCTCGGGCATGGATGTTTGTGATGTCCTTAGGTTAGTTAGATTTAACTAGTTCTAAGTTCTAGGGGACTAATGACCTCAGCAGTTGAGTCCCATAGTGCTCAGAGCCATTTGAACCATTTTGAAGATGCATCGATACAGCTTGCAACAAACAATACAAATCCTAAATTCCCTTCAATGTAAGAAGGATTTCAGACAAAGAGGTTGAAACACGTATGTAACATAGCAGCGATGGCGAGGCATTGTAGCATCTGTGACCAGAGAGTTTGCGCTTGACCGCGCGAGTGTTGCGAGCGGTTGTCAGTCTGTCAGTCAGTCGTTGCGAGTCTGTAGCTCTGTCTAGTTGAGGGCGGTACTCAGTCAGTAGTCGTCATGCAGAGCGGTCGGTCAGTAGTAGCAGCCCAGTGCGGTTGTGTGATGTAGGCGGTCGGCAACACTGGTCAAGATGCTGAATGAGGTATACTGATAATTAATATAATCATTAGATAATGTAAAAATTTATTTATTGTAATTATTCTCGAACAAGTGCCCAATAATAATTTTTATTTTTAAAGCATTTTTTAAAAATTTTATTTTTTATTGAACTAAAGATTTCGTTGCACTTCCCATTTCATTCCACTTCTTTTGAAGAAAAATTTCAGTAAATTCACAGAAAAAAGGAATATTATTATTTGCAATGCAGTTCCTCCAAGCCGTGCGCAGAAATAAGAGCAGAAATTTGACATCCAGTTATTCTGAGGTAAGACTTTAATTCTGATTGTTTTACACAGGGCCAAAGACCGATATTTCGGTTTAATTGAATTTTCTTATCACTGAATGGACTTTAATTTTTTGTGAAGAATTTATATTTGAGTCAGATTGCGAATTTCACATTTTTGTTGCCATTGTCAGTACATTTCATTGTGGGCAGGTTACGCTTAGAGCAATGTCAATTAGCATTTCTAATTAGTATCGTCATTTCATTTAAAATATTGTGGGGAGGTTACACTTGGCGACACCCAGTCCAGGATCGTATTTCGTTGAGAATCTTTTGAACAACAGTCAGATATCTGCTCTTATTTGCTTAGATATAATTAGGATTTGGCGCAACGCTTTTATTAACTTGTGACTTTCTTTCTACAGGTCAACGGCAATTCGTTGCTCTGTTGTATTTGTTTGTTGCCTTTTTGCATTTGTGCTTATTGTTTTGTGAATATTTGTGACTACTGTAAAAATGCCGCGAAAGACTGTGAATAGTGTATCGCGAGGTATTATGAACGAAATTACCGACTTAAACAACGTGACTGATAGTAATTGTGACACGCAGTGTAATGATGACAATCCTGCGTTCACTAACAATCAATGCATTCCAACCACTAGTGATGACTTTTACCCTGATAATGAACAAACAAACTCAATTGTCTCGTCTGTTAATTTGACGACAATTGATGACGCAGAACGCTCTATTGTAATGAGCGCTGCCCAGCTTAACACACCCGATTCGGAAAACTCAAGTAATGTACAGACAAATTTGTCTAATGAAAATGAACAGATCACACCAAGTAGGACAGATTTATTTAATTCCGAAACAATGACTGATAGTATACATTTGACTGGCAAACCTTTTTGTAAATTTCAAAATGACTAAATGGTCACAGAAAGTGAAACAATTCCAGATCCACTATTGAACAGCACAGAGAATAGAAATGCTGACCTTGAGTCGAATCCAATTATGGCTTTGTTGCGACAAATGAGCAAACAACTTAGTGAACAGGACGAAAAATTTAATAAAATTAATGAAAAACTTGACAATAATGACGTAAATATCAAACAACAGAGTGAGAAAACAGACAACAATTTCAGACAACAGAGTGAAGATTTTAAACAACTTAGGGAACAGAACAAACAGCTTAATGAAAAATTAGACGACAATTCCAGACAGCTTAGTGAACAAATTAGAGCCGTTGCCGCGCAGTGTCATGACACTAAGGAACAGTTGCGCACGGAAATTGAGGCTTGTTCACAAAAAAATAGCGAAGAAATGAAGTCTGTTGCGCAAGAATTAAGGGAAATGCAAACAGCCGCAACAGAAACACTCAGAGTCGAAATTAGCGGAGTCGCCAAACAGTGCTCTGAAAAAGCTACACAATTACGGGACGAGTTTAAAGCAATAACGGTAGAACTTTCGCGCACAATGGACGCAAAGATAGACGCGAAATTCGAACAGCAGAACACTCAGATTAACGAGCGCTTTAATCAGCACATACAGAACAGTGATACGCGTTTCCGCAGATTTATTCAGGATCAAAACAAAGTAAAACGACAAGTCATGGAAACAATCACTGCACAAAGACAAGAGGACAAACGTAAAATATTCGCGAAAGCGAAGACGTATGTAGACAATAATATTACTACAGTGTCCGACAAAATTAATACCATAGAACAATTGAACGCGGAATTACGGGATGAAATTTCTGACCTTAAATCAAAAACAGATACACACACAGTAAATATTCAAACAGTGACAGATAGATTCGAACAATTAGATCTAACACAGGATTGTGATGTTATCAAAGCTGATGTTAAAAAACTGAGCGAAACTACGCGCAAGTTGCAAAAACAGATTAATGCGTCTGATTCTAAAACCGATGATCAGGTTAAAATACTGACTGAAAAATATGATGAATTGGCCAGTCGTATTGATGTTATCGAAAATACTAATGACAATAAATCAGACGATGCTGCACCTGTTTCATTTATCCAAACACCTGAATTTCAAAATTTACAGCAGACAATTAATGAGATCGATTCATCTAACAACACGTTACGTAGGAAGTTATCAAATTTACAACAAGAAGTAACAGAGATGAAAAACATTTCAGTTAATAACATGCCACAACAGACGCCACTTTGCGAACATTTGTCTGACTCATGCAGCGTGTATAATGTGAGCAATTTACAGCAACTACGCGACTTAAAATCCGAAAAGCCACGCGACTTAAAATCTGAAAAGCTACGTAACTTGAAGTACGAAATGACACAGACAAACAAATTCTCACACAAACCCGAACGTGTTCTCAAATTCAGTGACGAGAACGTTGATAATAAGCAGTTTGCATTTGTAAGAAAATGTAAAGAACTTAATAATGACAGCGTACAGGTACACGCTTTGCACTGTATACGACAATTTATCTTTGTACATTCACCGCTATTACCTGTAATGCAGAAGCTAGCTTTGAACCAGATGCGACAATTTGCTATTGTATTTTTATCAGCATTACGTATTATGCAGAAACTGGAATTAGCAAGAATACAGCGATTTACTTTTGGAATTTTACCGCTATTGCTTGCAACGCAAAAGCTAAAATTTATTTGCAGTGCGTAATTGACCTCAGGGGATTCATTACGCTTTAATGAATATGTGCCGTAGCGAGCATAGGGCCCCGAGCTGTAGTAGTGCTGTTTCATCTTTAGTTTTCTGCACTGCTGCCTTTTCTTCTACTATCCTTTATATCTATCCAAACTGCTCTTTAACTATTGCTCTATCTAGAATTAAGAATATGTAATGAAAACCGGATATGACAAATCTTTACCGAATGTGACAATTTTCAGTAGGCACTCCCGTAATGACAACTACCGCCGTAACTTTATTAAAAGATAAAATCGTAATCATCAGTATGTACAAAATTTTCGGCAGTCGCAACTACATTTTGGTAACAATAGACGTTTTTTCACCACAATAACATGAAAGTCAGCCGCTTAGCATACCTAACCAACAATGTAATGCACAAGGTCAACCAGGCTTTAATGTTTCGCCGCGTGCACGTATAGTCCCAGCTCCAACAAATAGTAACGCATGGCAGCAAAGAAATAACTACGTACAGATAACACACTATTTCAACTCGTATCGCAATGCGCCGTATAGATATTACTATCATGACAGACGTAAAAATGACGAGCACAATTTTCAGCGTACATTTAATAACAGTCGATCTTTTCAGCAGCAAGAACATCAGCAACAACAAATAATCATGAATGGAACAGACAATAGGTGTCATCCATAGCGTAACACGTCATTAAGAAATAACAGAACAGTTCATATAGTGGATATGCCACAACATTCTCCCGTAAATAATAACACGTACGATAGATTTTAACCAGATACAGCACAGATTGCATATTACAGTAACGCAAACATTACTTTTGACACGTAGAATTTTGTTCACGAGAATGTTATTTGAAACATGCTTTGTTGAATGCTCCACTTTTATCGCACCCAGACCTTACTAGAAATTTTTCCATTGCCACCGACAGTTCTAACACCGCTTTAGGCGTACATATTTTCCAGGAAATAGAAGAGGATGGTTCAATAGTAATTAAAAACATCGCATTTGCAAGCCGCATTCTGTCACCTGCTGAGCGAAATTACTCCGTTACAGAACTTGAAACATTATGTGTTGTATGGGCTTTTACGAGATTTCGGCACTTTCTTTATGGCAGACATATCACCGTTTACACAGACCACAGAGCAATACAATTTTTGCTTTCAGCTAAATTTACTCACGACAGGTTAAGTAGATGGAAACTATATTTACAAGAATTTAATTTTACGATTGTTCACATTCCCGGCACACAAAATGTTATAGCAGACGCACTATCGCGTTCTCTCGGCAACAATCAGCAAGACGTAGCAACCAACTTCTGCAAAACAAATTTCAGTGTCATGTACATTCAGCAAGTTGCATTTGAAAACTTTATTTCATCGTCATTATAGGACATAGCAAAGGAGCAAAATAAAGACAATGTGTGGAAAGAAATTAAACACCTTTGGCAAGATAGGAAAAATGTTACGATTAGGAACCATTACACTGTACGCAATGACGTTCTGTTTCGCCGCTCTCATCCTGACAGCAACAATTGGTTATTATGCATTCCTGACGAACTGGTCAACAAATTAATTTGGTACACTCATTTAAGCTACGCACATTACGGAGCACGAAAATGTTTTCTTATACTGAGACAGAACTGTTATTTTACCAACATGGAGAAACGTATACGACGAGTTTTAGCGTCTTGTAAAATTTGCCAGAAAGCTAAATCAGACACCACTTCACATATTCCTCCATTACATCCCATTATACCTGTTAAATTAAGACATATGGCTGCAGTAGACATTTTTGGTCCGATTCCGAGAACTAACAGAGGTTTTTGCTACATTTTTGTCGCTGTTGAGCTCACTTCAAAATTTGTTACTTTCACTCCGTTACGCAAAGCTACTGCTAAAACTGTTTCGAAAGCATTTGTAAAACATTTTCTATCTCAGGTAGGGCATGTGATGAAAGTAATTTCTGATAATGGATCACAATTTCGTAGTAGCGTATGGACACGCATGTTACGAGCTAGAAACATTTCTCCGATCTATATATCCAAGTACCACGCTTCTTCGAACCCCTGTGAAAGATTAATGAAGGAAATTGGTAAACTGTGTAGAATATACTGCCACAAAAGACATATTGATTGGGATACACACATACTCTCATTCCAAGATGTAATTAATTCCATTCCAAATGAATCCACTATGCTATCTCCGTCTGTTATACTGAAAAATGCTGAACCACCTAACAAAATTAAAGAATTAATAACATTTCCTACATCTCGTCGATTACGACACCACGAAATAATTGACATTGCGCTGAACAACATCAAACATGCCGCAGAGCGCCGGAGAAGACAGCAAAAACAGGTTTGTACACGCCGAGACTTTCACGTTGGACAGAAGATATTAATACGTACACACTATTTATCCAGCAAATTAAAAGGTAAGAGCAGTAAATTTGAACTTCTATACGCAGGTCCATATCGGATTCGCAGCATCCCTCACCCCAATGTTGTACACGTCGAAACTTTGAGAACCAAAAAATCGAAAGGCAATCACCGTATCTCAAACATTAAACCGTTTATTGAGTGAAGACACTTTATGATTCAACACACTATGATGCCATTTACTAACGCAATTATTTCACCTGACTAATTACTGATGATTATCGTATTTTTTCTTGGCAAGTGCCCGGCAAGGTAAGGTTAGCAGGTCGCTTTTCTTGTCGTTACACATCAGACCGTGCATATTTTTCCAGATGAACTTACGTACTTTATGACTAATTATGCAATGTTAGCTAATGACGTGTTAATTTCATTACATTTTTTCATTAAAGTCTTTAATTCTCGCCTCGATTAACTACACTACATACAAGCTGAACACAACGAACGTCACATTTTGTCTTTTTATGTATGATTGTATTCCAGTTTTGTTTATATGCACTGTGAAATAGTTAAGATATAACACACACCAGTCGACGTTGACATTTTTTTTGCCCTATGACATCTCAACATCGTGACTGTTTTACATTTTTTTTTTTGCTGCTGCATTGTATTATTCTGTGTACATTTTTGCATCTGAACACTGTCAACGTCTTTAACATATTACGTTTTCTGTCATGTTATGCTGTATGGTTAATTGTGTCACCATAAACCAGTCATTATTTAGTGGGTATATGATTTAAATGCAAGACATTAATCTCTGTTCATCAATTTCAGAAAGAAATGATGTATGTAAGAAATAAATTCAACAGAAATGGGAATTTCACCTACGGAATAAACGAAAGGAGATGCGATAACTTTATGAGGAAGAGTAAATGGATCAGGATTAACAAACATTAACAAGAATATACTATACTCATCATAGAATAGCAGTCTTAACTAATTTTTTCTTTCAGAATACAAGGTGATTAATGCAGGCTGTCAGACTGAACTACACATCTTAGTTTTAGTGATGAAATATGCTAGAGATAAGGAATAGTTGTATAATGAGTAAGGAAGTTATTTTTTGCAGATGATAATGAATACTGATGAATAATGATAAAGGAAATGGTATTATGAATAATGAAGTTTTTCTTTACAGGTGATGATAATAGTGAAGTTATGATGATATTGATAATGAAGTTTTTTCTTTACAGATGAGGATAGTGTTGAAGTTATGTATTTATGCTACGTAGTTATTTAAGTATTTGTTGCAGTTTGCTTTGACAGCAGGTGTTATATTGCATAGTAGGATGACGGAAAGTTTTGGAAAGGACAGCTATGGAACATAATTTATACACATTTCACTACCTGTTAATTCGAAGTTCACTACTTTTCAGCATAGTGTGCGTTTCTTCTTTCAGGTCAATAATCCGTTTTTGTATTTTTTCCAGGAGAAGCTTTTCATGATACTTACTAAACCTGTTACTTATTATACCTGTTCTAGTACTTGCATTTTTATATTTTTACCCATTTTTGTCTATCGTTTATAAATGTGATCACATGTACTGCCTTGTTACATAACCTTGCTACAGCTGACTCATGACGAATGACGTTACTATCCTCATTTGCAGCAATAGGTCAAAAGCAAATAGTGTTATGCCTCACCAATTAATTATCGATCCCAACGCAATGCATTGCTAAAAGAGGTATTACCAGTCCCACATAATGTCACTAGTTTGAGAAAATTCTGAATGATACTGATTAGCTCTGAATAGTATGTCACTTGAGTAATGACTTCCTAGTGAGACAAAAAAAAAAAAAAATATATATATATATATATATATATATATATATATATATATATATATATAATGCTTTGTCACTAGCTAATAACTGCCACTGTTTATTGTAATGAGACTACTTATAATGCCCACGATTATTAATGCTATGATTGTAATTAACTGATTTTAATAATGACTTTGTAATGATCTGAATACTACTGAATGAGGAACAATGTTTTATTGTAATGAGACTACTTATAATGCCCATGATTATTAATGCTATGACTAATTAGCTGATTTTTAATAATGACTTCGTAATGATCTGAATAATACTGAATGATGAACTATGTTTTATTTTATTCAATACTTGCTGGCCACTGAGTGCCAATAATTAATGTCACTTGAAGAATTGTTATTAATTATGCCATTGATTAGCTCTTGTTTCCAATGTTGATACTTTGTAACCAGAAAAGAATGTGACTGTTTAATAATGCTTTGTAATTAGAAGGAGGCTAATGATTCTTAATAGATTGGAATGACAAATGATTAATTAACTGTAATTAGGATGTTTTGTAATTAGAAGGCTAATGAATCTTAATTACTGTTTAATAATGCTTTGTAATTAGGAGAAGGGTAATAATTCTTACTACATTGGAATGACAAATAATTAATTAACGATGCCATACTTTGTAATTGGAAATGAATGTGACTGTTTAATAATGCTTTGTAATTAGGAGAAGGCTAATAATTCTTACTAGATTGGAATGACACATAATTAATTAACTATGCTATTGTTGCATAATGCTTTGTGGTTAGGAAAAAGATAATGATTATTACTATTGGAAGACAAATGATTAATTAATTATGCTATACTTTGTAACTGGAAAAGAACACGATTATTTCATAATGCTTTGTAACTAGGAAAAGAAGGCTACTGATCCTATGTAAAACAATAAATGAACATTTTTCTGTAATACTACATACATGGTACAGAAATGTTCAACAACAGGGCTATGAATGCCGCAAACTACTACTATAATTGTCAATATTATGTGACTTAATGTCCTTCACCTTATGAGCTAAATACCCTGAATTACTGCAATGTCCATTTGTCCTGTTTATCCTAGTGATCATGGAGCACTATCTTTGGTTTTGCACTAATTCTACGTGGGTGTGCCTTGTAAGAGCGTGGTGTTGACACGACATGCTGTCCACCACCGTGAGCGATGAAGACATTATTATGGTCCCACTGTTTGGTGTACCTAATGTACTGCCAAAATGAAAACATGGAACATTACTACGACAGTTCAGTGTCTTGGCTACACTGATAAATTCTGATGGGAAAAGAACTTCAAGTTGTGTCACTTGGTGTTGTACTTCTGTGGAAAGATATGGACTTTCAGAGCAGCTGTGTGCAATCTAAAGTGCTACAACCATGATGCAATCCTTCCCTTTCCTATCCTGATTCTTGTCACATAAAGAAAAAAAAAATTTTTTTTGGTAACATCATTTATGTTCGTAGGTTATACATTTTTTTCGATTCGCTGAACTCCAGTGCGAGTACACTTATGTCACTGGTCGACATGATGTTTGCCATTATGTTTATTTGTTGTGAAAATGCTAAAGACATTTTTCAGTGCATGTGCACTTTGGACATGATTTTCTTGCCATTATGTTTATTTATTGCGAAAATGCTAAAGACATTTTTCGATTTGTTCTGAAGTACAGTATATGTACACTCTTGTCTTTTATATTGTATATACATTTTTTTATTTTCTGAACTACAGTGCATGTGCACTCATGTCACTTGTCAACATAATATTTTTTGCCAGTCTGTTTATTTGTTCTGAATATGCTAAAGAATTTTTTCAGTGCCTGTGCACTTTGTTATCTGTCAAAAAATTTGTATATAAATTTTTCTGATTTGCTACTATGTTTTGTATTCACATTTTGTCTTTGTCTGATATATTTTGTACTTAGTGCGTGTGCAGAACATTTAAATATTCTGTAAGTTGTAGGATTTTGTTAATTAAAGAAAAATTTTGCCGCGCTTGGCAAGTCCAAATGACTCACCATCGCTGCCAAATTTTTGCCCCCCCAGTGGAGGGTTATGAAACACGTATGTAACATAGCAGCGATGGCGAGGCATTGTAGCATCTGTGACCAGAGAGTTTGCGCTTGACCGCGCGAGTGTTGCGAGCGGTTGTCAGTCTGTCAGTCAGTCGTTGCGAGTCTGTAGCTCTGTCTAGTTGAGGGCGGTACTCAGTCAGTAGTCGTCATGCAGAGCGGTCGGTCAGTAGTAGCAGCCCAGTGCGGTTGTGTGATGTAGGCGGTCGGAAACAGTGGTCAAGATGCTGAATGAGGTATACTGATAATTAATATAATCATTAGATAATGTAAAAATTTATTTATTGTAATTATTCTCGAACAAGTGCCCAATAATAATTTTTATTTTTAAAGCATTTTTTAAAAATTTTATTTTTTATTGAACTAAAGATTTCGTTGCACTTCCCATTTCATTCCACTTCTTTTGAAGAAAAATTTCAGTAAATTCACAGAAAAAAGGAATATTATTATTTGCAATGCAGTTCCTCCAAGCCGTGCGCAGAAATAAGAGCAGAAATTTGACATCCAGTTATTCTGAGGTAAGACTTTAATTCTGATTGTTTTACACAGGGCCAAAGACCGATATTTCGGTTTAATTGAATTTTCTTATCACTGAATGGACTTTAATTTTTTGTGAAGAATTTATATTTGAGTCAGATTGCGAATTTCACATTTTTGTTGCCATTGTCAGTACATTTCATTGTGGGCAGGTTACGCTTAGAGCAATGTCCAGTAGCATTTCTATTAACTATTGTCATTTCATTTAAAATATTGTGGGGAGGTTACAAGGTATGCAAAGTTTTTATGAAAGTTGGAAAATGTCTGTATCTGCAGATCATTATCTTCTCTTACTAGATGAAACAAAGTAGACGCGCAAGAAGCCCGTGCAAAGACAGATCATTTACATAAGTTAAAAGAAAAAGTATTTCAAAACAGAACATGACGTGGGAAAAGTGTGTCTCAGAAATGGAACTTATCTACAATCAATATACCGAAAAGCAAGAACAATGGGATGCTATCTTGTAAATCCAAAATTACACATTGAGTTTGATACGCGTTGGTATAGGATGTTTATATGACATGTATTGACGAGCACGGAAGGAGAAGTGCATGTTGTAGACGCATGAGAAGCGGAAATAATAGAAGTGAGGTTTCCAGAATGACAGACAGCCACAAACGGAACATGCAACAAAAGGGTAAATTACATTATGCGGCAACGTCGGATGAAAACGTCTGGAACATCAATGAGAAATGGTGAAGACACACACATCAAAAAAAGTTTTGCATCACCTCGGTTCCGAGAGTTCCGTAGCCTGTACAGAAAGTTGGAGTAAAGATCAATATAAAGATTATTTCCACCCTTTTTATTGCTCATGAAAACCACACATTGCATGTTGTACCACCACACAGCGAGAACTTCGGAGGTGATGGTCCAGATTGATGTGCAGTAGCACGTCCTCTTGCATTGATGCATGTCTGTATTCGTCATGGCTTATTATCCACAAGTTCATCAAGGCAGTGTTGGTATAGATAACCCCACTCCTCAACGGTGATTGGCCGTAGATCCCTCAGAATGGTTGGTGAGTCACGTCCTTCATAAACAGTCCTTTTCAATCTATCCCAGGCATGTGGGATAGGGTTCATGTCTGGAGAACATGCTGGCCACTCTAATCGAGCGATGTCGTTATGCTGAAGGAAGTCATTCACAAGATGTGCACGATGGCTGCACGAATTGTTGTCCATGAAGACGAATGCCTCGCCACTGATCAGTGAGGAGAACGTGATCCCAATCCCGATGGGTCCACTCGGCATGTTGTTGGGCCCATTGTGCCGTGCCGCAAGGTGTGGTTGCAAAGATGGACCTCGCTATGGACGTTGGGAGTGAATCTGCGCATCATGCAGCCTATTGCGCACAGTTTGAGTCCTAACACGCCGTCCTGTGGCTCCACGAGAAGCTTTATTCGATATGGTGTCGTTGCTGTCAGGGTTCCTCCGAGCCATAATCCGTAGGTAGCGGTCATCCACTGCAGTAGTAGCCCTTGGGCAGCCTGAGCGAGGCATGTCATCAACAGTTCCTGTCTCTGTATATCTCCTCCGTGTCCGAAAAACATCGCTTTGGTTCACTCCGAGACACCTGGACACTTCCTTTGTTGTGTGAGACCTCCCTGGCACAAAGTAACAATGCGGACGCGACCGAACCGCGGTATTGACCGTCTAGGCATCGTAGAACTACAGACAACACGAGCCGTGTACCTCCTTCCTGGTGGAATGACTGGAACTGATCAGCTGCCGTACCCCCTCCATGTGATAGGCGGTGGTAATGCATGATTGTTTACATCTGGTTTAGTGAGATCTCTGAACAGTAAAAGGGACTGTGTCTCTGATACAATATCGACTGTCAACGTCTATCTCTAGGAGTTCTGGGAACTTGGGTGATGCAAAACGTTTTTGATGTTTGTGTTTATGTTAAAAAGCTTTCCCCGTAGGTAGTAAGGTCAACACGAAGGGGTCGAGATTTTTAAGGAAAAAAATGAAACCACAAGAGGGGTTTATTGACCAAATTGTCATCACCACTAAAACTGGGAAGAATATATTTACATCACACGAACAGCGAATAAAAGTAAGTGTTGAGAAGAGAACTGCTGAAGGGAAGAGGTTAAATAGCAAGTTTTAGTTTCCGTCTGTTCCACATTTAGCTGAAATCATTAAAAGAGGAAGAAATTATGTATTAGAAAGTCGTACAACATGTCCAGGCCACATTTTGTACTCGTATAGTTACTTTTATTCCTCTAGATAATTGCATCACATTATTCCTTAAATGTGCTCGATTTGTCATTGACCTTCTGACTGTAGCCACAATTCATACAGTTTATATTGTATTATTTATTTGCTATTTTGTTTTTAATTGTTGTATATATGAAACAACAGACCGCATCTTGCACACAAATTGTGATGAATGTAGACTATAATAGACCATCTTAACATAATTTCAAAAGTGGTAGTACAACTAAGCACTGTGGCGTTTAAGGGAAAAAAAATCTACATAGAATATCTACACCAAAAGAATAATAATAAAAAGAATAAAAAATAAAATGTCTACATAGTACCGTTTGGCTGTCTGTTGGACACACATATACTCATCCCGAATCCAGAACGCATACGTTACCGATCGGCTACACTATGTAACACTGGTAGAGCACAGTTCACATGGTCCCGTACGATCTCACGGCTCAACTTACTCAGTTATTCGAAGACATCAACAAACTTGTATTCTTAAAAGTCTTAGGCGAAACCCGCCCTTAACAGCAATTACAGGTGAGAATAAGTATTACATTTTATTATGCACAACAAGGCGTTTTCCTTTTGTATAACAACACAAGCCACAAGAACGGTACTCTCACAATTTGTTCAACGTGAAGAACTTAGTATGAAGAGCATGCGAAATAAATATCAGAAAAGGAAGACAGATTATTTACACTGAATTATCTGTCCTATCTGATACCAGTACCGTATCAGCAGATAAAAGATACCTTACGTGCCTGCTGACTATTACAGCACTGGCCCTAAGACAGCCGCAGAGGTAGCTCAGCGTGTTTGGTCAGAGGGTTAGCTGCCCTCTGTAATAATAAAACTGAGTTAATCGACCAATAACGAATTTAAACGGGTGTCTTACGACGTCCGTACAGAGCAGATGCACCGAACGAAAGCGAACAAAAATGAGATTAAAAAAAAAGAAGGCTTGTGTTCCTTCGAGAACGTGTGATACAGGGAGGGACAGTGAATAGATCACAAACCGGTAGTAGACAAACAGTAAATCAGTGGGACAATTCCACACTGTACTTTTAGAAGCACATTTGAATGCGAAGTACGCTTGTTCTACATAGGATGAAATCAGTCCAAAACTCTGGATTACTCATCGGGTCTTCCGTAGAAAATTGCAAGTAACGAGAGAGCAACAGCAGAAAAAATGACAGACCTTCGAAATGAATTTGCTGACTGTGAATTTGTTGCAATTGGCCGTATTAGGCGTAGATCTACTACCCAAAAATGACGCATGAATGATTGTGTTTTGTGCTGGACCACGAGTCGAACTCGGATTTCCCACTTATCGCCAGCAGCCGCCTTAACCACTTCGGTTATTCGTGAACGCTACCTGGCCTTCCGTATGTCGCTCTGTCCACATCCTTATATTGTAGTCACCCAAATCCACCAGCTATGCTCGCAACATTCCTTGAACTCCCGAAGCAGGGAGAATTTGACAACGAGCAGCCCAGGCCGCTGCTGTTATCGTCGTGTGCCAGCGTAGGTTTTTCTTTATTTTCTTTTTAAAAAATTCTTTATTTGAAACAACTACAATGACACATTTTAATCCACTACCTAGCTACATTAGTGGGTCCTAAATTTACATTCGTATTACAGTTACTGCAGCTTAATTTACTAATACTACAGGTATGTTAGTACTTCTGCTATTTATCTACTATGGGAATTTCAAGTTTAAGTTTACAAAACTTACATGTATGTCTGAAAGAACAGTCGGTGTTGACGATTCACTGATGTACGAAATAATTCGAGATTAATTCGACGACTGCGAATTCCATGATTTCAACTGTGTTAGGTATAGATATCTACTACCCAAAACCGACATATGAAAATTTCTGCCATTTCGTGACAAACACAGATTTCCCGCTTGTCGCGACCGGTCATCTTAACCACTTCGGCTATCCGTGCACACTTCTCGCAACTGAAGCACTGTTGAATAGTAGATCTGTATCTAATACAGCTGATGTGGAGGAATTCGTAGCCAGCGAATTAATTTCGAATTACTGCATACAGGCGTGGATCATGGGTAATTTGTAGTCTTTCAGATATGCATTTGAGTAAATAATACATCGTTCGGGCTTTGGAGTAGGGGTGTCCAGCCCCTGGCCCGCAGGCCACATGCGGCCCAAAACAAATATTAGTACTATGCAAGAAGTGAGCTTCTATCACATACCAGGTACCTCATTGTTCATCCCGTGCTTAACATTGCCGCCTGTACTATACTAGAACCCAGAGTCTCGTTCTTTATATGCCGCAAAGCCGTCAGCCGCGCAAGTTCAATTGCAACTGCGAAACTAGAAATTAAGGGACGTGTAACGAAACTGATTTATGGAAATGCAAGTTCATTCTGTGTTATTCCTGCACAGTTGTGGAAAGAACCTTTTTCACCGTAGCTATGACCAGTACAAGTCACCAGAGTGTAATATTCTTTATGTACCCTCGTGGATTACTATAAACTGTATTATCGTATGTTTTGCAGAAGCAAGGTGACTTAGTCGAGAGCAGATGTTAACAAAGAATTTGTAGTATTATTAGCGACAATAAATCGTCAAATGAAACACCGGTCTTCAAAATATAAACCTACTTATCACTACAATGTTTCAAGCAATAAACGCGTTCCAAATGAATTATGGCAAGGACAAGTTAATGCAAAAAAATTTTCATGTCTTCACCCTGGCCAAACTTAATCCTAAAGACCAGATGAAATGCGCAGTCATACTTTTCGATAGAATGCGAGGATTTCAAATTTGACCTAAATACTTTTATTTATGTGACACCTTCCAAAAACAATATAGGTACGTTGCCGGGCGACTGTCACATGGAATGCACTGAGTTACAGTGTGACATCCAAAAGAAAAACTGGGTTATGCATCTTTGTTGGTTGGTTCAAATCGCTCTGAGCACAATGGGACTTAACATCTGAGGTCATCAGTCCCCTAGAACGTAGAACTACTTACACCTAACCAACCTAAGGACATCACACACAATCATGCCCAAGGCAGGATTCGAACCTGCGGCCGTAGCGGTCGCGCTGTTCCAGACTGAAGCGCCTAGAACCGCTCGGCCAGATCTTTGTTGGTCTTTCACAAACCATAACTGCCCAGGTACACACATCCTTCCTATTAATTCATCGGCTTTGCACTACAGTACTTTCGTCAATTCGTTCTGTGTGCCTCATAAAGATATAACGATTGGCAGTCAGAGAACTTGTAATCTTATTTATAAACAGATCAATTGTGGTACACTAAATGAAGAAATATATGTCGCAAAGTCATCTGTTAGGACTTAGAGTAGCATTGCAAAATTACTCATGTTTATCCCAGCTGTGACAATACGAGTAGCGTGAAAATGAAGAGATTAGAGCAAGTACTGTATTTTGTATGTGCGAACTTCATCTTTATTTTGTGCTCCTTTACGATCTGGAACGAATGGCCAGGAGCCTCATAAATTTCGGTTTCGACACACTGCGTATTACTCCGCTGACAAGTGTAACGAGTGAGACATGAGTTGCACCCTGGCTGATCATATGTGGCTGTCTGCAGGGCAACATACCTGCCACATACGCACTTGCGTTCCAAAGTAGCATACATGATTCGGACTCTTCTTTGAAATGTCTAGTGAAGGCAACTACATAAAGCAACACTGAATAAAACAACGTACATAAACTTCGGCAGTCTACTCCTACTAACGTTGTAGGCAGTTGAACAGAATGTAATTCTAGGGCTGTCAGATGTCACACTCTTTGTGGACGTTCCCGGTTTCATATTAAAGAAATCGGTATCCCTTGAAAAGCTTTTGGTGCGGCAGTTTGCCCTGGATTTCAGATTTCAAAGAAATATTCTCGTCTTATCTATTATTTCTCCAAATTATTGAGGGGATCTATATTTTAATTGCAGCTGTTCAGCTAAGAACGAAAGTTTTTACTGTCGTAGCTGGGTCCCTTAAAGAGTATTACTGCGCAGTGAGGCTGCTGAGTTTCCACTATTGCCTATTACCTCAGTTCAGTTTAAGCTTTGCAGTAACACGATTCCCTGTATCTCTGCCTGTGTTATATTGCGGTCAATTTGTTATTAAACTGTTTGATTGTTTCACGTAAACTCAAACTGCCAAAGAAGAGATGTTCATTCCAAGAAAAATATACAGAAGAATCGTTCTTCATAAAACGAGGGAGAACTGACTATCAAGTAGAATGGGTAGTTCGTAACTGTTACGTTTCCATTGCATATGGGGGGAAGAGCAGATGTTAAGGGCCATTTAGTTAGCGTAAAACAATAAATGAAAAGTGTACCCGGCAAGCAATTGAAAAAAAAGACAGATATTTTGTTTCAAGTTCATTTAACCATGGCAAAATTGTAACAGCAACGAAATTAACAATGTGCCATTATACCGTTAAACTTTATATGTCTCTGAAATCAGTAGACTTTACTTCAAGGCTAAGCTTCAAACTTCTTAATGATCCCGAAGCAGCATAAAATGTGACGTTGGGCAGAACAAAATCAACAGCAATTGTGAAATCAGTATTAGCGTGCGACACTCTGAAACATGCGAAGATCTTTCAAGATCCGTTATTTTGGTATAGCTACAGACATTAGTAATCCCAAAACCGAGAAAATATTTCCATTCATTAATTCCCTTCTTTTAAGCTTGAGAGAAGTAGCTCGGTTTCTGCTTCCCATTTATCTAGGTAACATATTAAAGTGATTAACACTGCGAGATCACGGGTTAATTTTACCGCGAGATAAGCCACTGCGAATGTGAAATTCTGGTACATTAATAACCGATATATCCGCCACACTGTTGGCTGCAAGCATGAAAATGGTCATGCATTGTTTGGTACAGGAGCCGACTGTCAGTCTGTGGGATGGCGTTCGATGCCTGTTGCACTTTGTTGTTCGATACAGGGAGGGTAAATGCTGTTTGTGAATGACGCCGGAGTGGTCGTCCGTTCATGTCCCTAACGGCTGTGGACTAGGGTCGGTGGAGTGCAGAATACAGGGCGTCTGTCTCAGAGCTGTCCTCGAAGTAGCCGATGTGTTACAGGTCGTTGTGTCATTGTGGCGCCACCTGCTGCTCAAACTGATGCTGCAGATGCAGTACGATGTGTCAGAGCCATCCGTCGAACTCAGAGGTCATCCCTCTCGGTAATGCCAAGTGACCATCCGCAGCCTGGTCTTCTTGCGATTGTACATTATCATGACCAGCGCTGGCAGCAGAGTTCTGTACAGTGGCTACATTCCAGTAAAGTCTTGCCGCATTATCGCAGAAGGAGTATGCAGCTTCTCCTAGCCCTATAATAAGACCTCGTTCAAACTCGGCGAGATGTTGATAATGGCCTTTTTGTCGCCTTATCGTATTCTTAACTAATATCAAATCACCACGTCCAGTACCAAAGGTAACTGACGCTCACGACAGTTACGGCGTGTATTTAAAGCAAAGATGATTTGCATCCTCATAGTGGCGTTACTAGCGCCACTCTTACGCGACTGGCTCGAAATTTGATTAGATATCATCTTTCAGATGATCTACCAACTTTCGCCTATGTCCTATAAGTCCTTCTTGGTGTTGCAAATTTTTTTTTCCGTCAGTGTATATCATCAAACTTCTTCACTGACGTATCGGGTGATCCAAAAGTCAGTATAAATTTGAAAACTGAATAAAAAAAGTGGTTCAAATGGCTCTGAGCACTATGGGACTTAAAATCTGAGGTCATCAGTCCCCTAGAACTTAGAACTTCTTAAACCTAACTAACATAAGGACATCACACATGGCCTTTTTGTCGCCTTATCGTATTCTTAACTAATATCAAATCACCACGTCCAGTACCAAAGATAACTGACGCTTACGACAAAACTGAATAAATCACGGAATAATGTAAATAGAGAGGCACAAATTGACACACATGCTTAGAATGACATGGGGTTTTATTAAAACCAAAAAAATACAAACGTTCAAAAAATGTCCGACAGCGCTTCATCTGATCCTGCCTCGGGCATCGAGGCAGGATTGGAACCTGCGACCGTAGCGGTCGCGCGGTTCCAGACTAAAGAGCCTAGAACCGCTCGGCCATACCGGCCGGCCAAAACTGAATAAATCACGGAATAATGTAGATAGAGAGGCACAAATTGACACACATGCTTAGAATGAGATGGGGTTTTATTAAAACCAAAAAAAATACAAACGTTCAAAAAATGTCCGACAGATAGCGCTTCATCTGATCAGAATAGCAATAATTAGCATAACAAAATAAGACAAAGCAAAGATGATGTTCTTTACAGGAAATGCTCAATATGTCCACAATCATTCCTCAACAATAGCTGTAGTCGAGGAATAATGTTGTGAACGGCACTGTAAAGCATGTCCGGAGTTATGGTGAGGCATTGGCGTCGGATGCTGTCTTTCAGCATCCCTAGAGATGTTGGTCGATCACGATACACTTGCGGCTTCAGGTAACCCCAAAGCAAATAGTCGCACGGACTGAGGTCTGCGGACCTGGAAGGCCAAGCATGACGAAAGTGGCGGCTGAGCCCACGATCATCACCAAACGTCGCGCGCAAGAAATCTTTCAAGCGTCTAGCAGTACTTTGTTTTCTTTTTGGTTCTAGTAAAACCCCATGTCATTCCAAGCGTGTGTGTCATTTTTTACCTCCCTATCTACATTATTATGTGGTTTATTAAGTTTTCAAATTTACGCTGACTTTTTGATCACCCGGTATATCTAATACACATGAACTTTCTTATTCATGGAAACTCTAGGATTTTTCGCCATTATAGATCTAGAACTACTTTAAATATCATGCTGAATGTAATATGGTCCTAAAGCTATTACAATTATGAAACGTGGTACCACGCATTCGATGTTTGGAAAATGTCGAATGTAACTAATAATAATGGACGTATATTTTCACGCTTATAGGGTAAACATACATTAACAGACGCGCCTACAGCTCCTAGCATGTGGCTCTGGGCTGACTCAGCCCACCGCACAGTGCGTGCTGCGTCACAGCTCGGGCAAAGCTACGTAGACAGAGAGGGCGCAAGCGGCATGCGCCTCTCACCGTCATCTGCCCTAGCAGACGTCTTGCTCGCGTTTGCTACACATACGAGGGCAGTTCAATAAGTAATGCAACACTTTTTTTTTCTCGGCCAATTTTGGTTGAAAAAACCGGAAATTTCTTGTGGAATATTTTCAAACATTCCCGCTTCGTCTCGTATAGTTTCATTGACTTCCGACAGGTGGCAGCGCTGTTCGGAGCTGTTAAAATGGCGTCTGTAACGGATGTGCGTTGCAAACAACGGGCAGTGATCGAGTTTCTTTTGGCGGAAAACCAGGGCATCTCAGATATTCATAGGCGCTTGCAGAATGTCTACGGTGATCTGACAGTGGACAAAAACACGGTGAGTCGTTGGGCAAAGCGTGTGTCATCATCGCCGCAAGGTCAAGCAAGACTGTCTGATCTCCCGCGTGCGGGCCGGCCGTACACAGCTGTGACTCCTGCAATGGCGGAGCGTGCGAACACACTCGTTCGAGATGATCGACGGATCACCATCAAACAACGCAGTGCTCAACTTGACATCTCTGTTGGTAGTGCTGTCACAATTGTTCACCAGTTTTGGGATATTCAAAGGTTTGTTCCCGCTGGGTCCCTCGTTGTCTAACCGAACACAATAAAGAGCAAAGGAGAACCATCTGTGCGGAATTGCTTGCTCGTCATGTGGCTGAGGGTGACAATTTCTTGTCAAAGATTGTTACAGGCGATGAAACATGGGTTCATCACTTCGAACCTGAAACAAAATGGCAATCAATGGAGTGGCGCCACACCCACTCCCCTACCAAGAAAAAGTTTAAAGCCATACCCTCAGCCGGTAAAGTCATGGTTACAGTCTTCTGGGATGCTGAAGGGGTTATTCTGTTCGATGTCCTTCCCCATGGTCAAACGATCAACTCTGAAGTGTATTGTGCTACTCTTCAGAAATTGAAGAAACGACTTCAGCGTGTTCGTAGGCACAAAAATCTGAACGAACTTCTCCTTCTTCATGACAACGCAAGACCTCACACAAGTCTTCGCACCCGAGAGGAGCTCACAAAACTTCAGTGGACTGTTATTCCTCATGCACCCTACAGCCCCGATCTCGCATCGTCGGATTTCCATATGTTTGGCCCAATGAAGGACGCAATCCGTGGGAGGCACTACGCGGATGATGAAGAAGTTATTGATGCAGTACGACGTTGGCTCCGACATCGACCAGTGGAATGGTACCGTGCAGGCATACAGGCCCTCATTTCAAGGTGGCGTAAGGCCGTAGCATTGAATGAAGATTACGTTGAAAAATAGTGTTGTATAGCTAAAAGATTGGGGAATAACCTGGTGTATTTCAATGCTGAATAAAACAACCCCTGTTTCAGAAAAAAAATGTGTTGCATTACTTATTGAACTGCCCTCGTATTTCAAACGACCACAGTGAGCGTTTGATGATGATTTGATGTGTAATTTTCTTAACAAGATACTGGATTTTTAGTTCGCTCACGTAACGCTCGCTAACGCTCACGTAGACTGTATGGCCTGCACAAAATTGGAAATTTGTGGTAAAATCTTATGGGACCAAACTGTTAAGGTCATCGGTCCCTAAGCTTACACACTACTTACTGCAACTTAAACTATCTTACGCTAATTACGACACACACACACACACACACACACACACACACACACACACACACACATGCCCGAGGGAGGATTCGAACCACGAGAAGCCGCGCGTTCCGTGACAAGACGCTTTAGACTGCTCGGCTACCCCGCGCTGCTGTCCTGCACAGATTTCTTGATTTTCCTTTACTCAAATTTTTTATGTTGTTCACAGACTGTAAAACCTTCTTATCTTTTCACGCTAATTAAGACCATAAAAGCAAGGTCTTTTCCGAATGTGCTTCTGACCAAAAAGCGATCCTAGTAGCTGGTGTCGTTTTCGTTCGTCATGCCTTTTCCATTTTTGTGGAAATATTTTCCTAGAAATTTAAACCCCCTAACGCGTATTTCCTTATATCAAACCGAGAACTGAAATCCCAGTTTCCATAGATTCAGCTTAAAACTATTTTTACCAAAAATGAATATTTTCTTAAAACTTTTCAATTCCTACTTCACCCCCTTAGGGGAAAAATTTCCAAAAGCAGTGAAACACATATTTTAACGGAGAATCCGAATAATCATTTTCACACATTTAGCTTCGAAAGTGCACCCTTAGGGCGCTGAACTTCCAAAAACGCTGAAACACACATTTTTATAAATGTAGTTTTAAAATTCTTTAGTAGTTTCTTTAACAATGATTTATTTCTAAAAGATCTTTACCCACTGTTTTACCATCTTAGTGGTTGAGTTTCCAAAAATGCTGAAACACGTATCTCTTTTTCTGACTGAGAAACCAAATACCAGTTTTCATAGTTCTAGATTCAAAACTGCCTTAATAGTGACACACTGTTTTATCATCTTAGAGGCTGAATTTCGAAACATCCTGAAACACCTATTTCTTCTGAGTGAGAAACCAAATATCAGTTTTCGTAATTCCAGCTTCAAAATTGACTTAATGCCGACGTATTGTCAAAAAGCCTTCCATCCCGTGTTTCACCCCCTTAGGGGTGTAATTTCAGTAAGTCCTTCCTTAAACGACGCCTACAGTATAAGATCAACACCCTATCGAAATTTAAAGGTTCTATCCTTAGCGATACTGGCTGGGCGATGATGAGTCTGTAAGGGAGTTAGTCAGTGGGGACATTGCCTTGTATCGGCCTATATAGACATTCTGATTTATTAATTCGAAAGCTCACAAGAACGCCCCCTTCCGCCCCACCCCCCACCCCCCCACCCACTTCTTAGCATAAGAAGTTTGGTCCCTTAGGAATTCACACATATTTGAACATTTGATAATTTAATAATGATTAACCGAAAACTAACAATTTCCTGACTGAACTACAGGGTGATTCAAGAAATGTCTCGGTTTAGCCAATGAGTCCGTTGAGGACGACGTGAGGAGCGTACAGTATGACTGACCGTATTATCCCATCCGAGTTTAGTGGATCGCACTGTCGTATTTTCTGCAGAATGCAGTTCTACTTCTTGCGATTCTAACAAGGAAAACTTCGCATCGCACATCCCTCAGATTTAGTAGTAAGACGGCTCAGCGGATAGCATGTCTAAAACTGAATATAGATCAAGCATGAAAACAGGGAGTAAGTGTAATGGGCTGTGAAAAAAAAGAAGCAAAATCAAAACAGTGATCGGCCCAGTCTCAAAATGTGCAGCATCGAGCGAACTTGAGCAGCCACGGTGTCATGGTCGTGTGATTAAGATATTAAACTGCGAAGGGGGAGATCCGTGCTAAAATTTTCCTTGAGCCTCATATTTGATTTGCGTAAAATTGTGAACTGTACCGCCAGTCACTGACGCGTCGGCTAACTGTATTCAAATTTGTGTCTGTGTCATGGTGTAACATCCGTTTGCAACAGCGATAGCCGCCCGGGGTGGCCGAGCGGTTCTAGGCGCTCCAGTCTGGAACCGCGGGACCGCTACGGTCGCAGGTTCGAATCCTGCCTCGGGCATGGATGTGCGTGATGTCCTTAGGTTAGTTAGGTTTAAGTAGTTCTAAGTTCTAGGGGACTAATGACCTCAGATGTTAAGTCCCATAGCGCTCAGAGCCAACAGCGGTATGTCAGGAAGGGACCTCCAGACGTACTTACATCCTATTTATTCTACACATTATATTCATATTATAATTCGTGCATTCAGTTTTGAAAGCTTTGACTCTTGTATTCGTTTGTGTTAACATCGTTCACACCCGTTTATTTGCTGTTTCCATTTCTGTGAGGCCTATGTGGCATCTCTCCTGCTCTCATTATTCATCAAATTTACTTGAGATGGTAACACATTTTTACCATATGACTCATATTATTCTATAACCAATGAATAGTATAACAACTGCCAAGACTACAGAAGGAGAACAGACAGATCAATAATCGGACGGAACTTTCATAATTTTCTGAAAAACAAAATAAATGTGGGCAGGAGGGAGATTTTAACAAATATCACTCGCGTTGCAGTCCAACAGCATGACCACAAAACCACGAGGCCGTTATTCTTGCAAAATGGTTCAAATGGCTCTGAGCACTATGCGACTTAACTTCTGAGGTCATCAGTCGCCTAGAACTTAGAACTAATTAAACCTAACTAACCTAAGGACATCACACACATCCATGCCCTAGGCAGGATTCGAACCTGCGACCGTAGCGGTCACGCGGTTCCAGACTGAAGCGCCTTTAACCACACGGCCACACCGGCCGGCTTATTCTTGCATTTCACACCATGTTGCACATCTTGAGCTTGGAGCGTTCACTGTTCCTATTCTGCTTCTTTTTTCGCAATTCAGTACACTTCCTTCCTGTTTTCATGATTGATCTGTATTGAGTTTTTGACGGGCAGCCATTGGGCCTTTTTACCACTAAGTCTGAGGGGATGCGATTCGGAGTTTCCCTTGTAAGTTATGAAGCCGCCAGCTATATAATTCGGAACAACGTTCAGAAGGAATGCCATTATGAGGTATTTATTTACTAAACACCATAAAATGATAAAAATCGATTTAATTAATAACGATTAACTCAAAAGTAATCATTTCATGACTGATTTACAGGGTGATTCAAGAGTAACTGTACACAACTCATAGATGTAATGTGCATCAAAATAAGAGCAAAATATTAAATTAAGTTGTTTCTGAAATTGCTTTATTTCCGAGATATGCTGTAGGGTATGGATCACAAGTGTTTCGTAAACAACGAAAAATTATTTCTTCTCAAAAAGCAACGACACGAAGGGACACGAAACTCAACACAACTACTTATTGTAGATAAACCCCAAACCATATTTAACATGATGTCCATGAAGACGAAGAAGGTGGCGTGATCGACATCTTATCGCTCTCGGAATGTTGCAGACTCCGTTCATGATGATGATGATGTTTGGATTGCGGGGCGCTCAACTGTGCAGTTATCAGCGCCCGTACAAATTCCCAACCTTTGCTCCGTTCAAACTCGCCACTTTCATGAATAATGATGAAATGATGAGGACAACACAAACACCCTCTCGAGGCAGGTGAAAATCCCTGAAAAGAAACAAACGAACAGAGAAGACGCACCACTTCACGAAGTGCTGCTCTACTCGTCGTTCTTAGACCTTAGCCCGCAACGGTGGTCAGTGCTACCAACAGCCTTTATGCTGCACCATATCAGAGCTTGCTCGCAACACTGCTCGGCTCTTGAGGTGACGTCATAAGGTAGGTCAGTGAGGCCGCGGCCCGGTGCCTTCTTGTATATGCGCGACTCTGTTGGCAGTGTTTCCATAGCACACCGGTGCTTCCGTAAAGCACTGCTCGGCCCTTGCGGTGACGTCACGGGCTCGCTTCGTCCGAAATTCTTGCAGCGTAGAGCGGCCTCTGTGCACGACTCTGCAACGATCGGCTGGATCTGCCTGCTGGTCCACGAAGGAATTTTTGTCACGGTGAATCGTCAGATTCTATACGGGCGATACTCTTTGCTATGCCACACATTCTACAGTAAGTAAATCCCGCTAGTGTATTGAGAGCATGACTTACTAAACTGATTGTTCGGCCATATACATCTGTCAGCACCTGCTTTGTTTGGAATGGGGATCATTACATACATCCTTCGTGAAGTCTAAGAGAATTTGGGCAGCCTCGTGCACAATGCAATAGGAAGTAGAAGAGTTTTGTTATGATGTGTGTGGTGTCACAGCCATACACCACACTTGCTAGGTGGTAGCCTTTAAATCGGCCGCGGTCCGCTAGTATACGTCGGACCCGCGTGTCGCCACTATCAGAGATTGCAGACCGAGCGCCGCCACACGGCAGGTCTAGAGAGACTTCCTAGCACTCGCCCCAGTTGTACAGCCGACTTTGCTAGCGATGGTTCACTGACAAAATACGCTCTCATTTGCCGAGACGATAGTTAGCATAGCGTTCAGCTACGTCATTTGCTACGACCTAGCAAGTCGCCATTACCAGTTACTATTGATGCTGTAAATCATGTACCGTCAAGACCGATGTTCACCATTTATGGATTAACGTTAAGTATTCCAGCAGCTACGTACGTTTTTTGCTAGTCTAATTTCCTTGACCTGTTCCAGACCTCACCCCAGCCTGCGTGAGCTAAAACGCGTGCCTTTCGGCTTCCTCTCATACCGGATTGGCTCTCTTGCCAATCCACAACAATGTGTTCTCAATAGGATCACAATAATCTTGAGGGAATGCCTTACATCCCAGAAAACCTTGCGATACCTTCTATTTGTACAACCTTCTTTCACAATTCTGAAACTAATCATTTATAGTGATTAAATTTCTTTCTTGATGAATACTTGCAGGTAGCTTCACGTTTTCATCTTTTACCTCAGTCTATGTTCTACTATTTTCCCACTCTTCCTGAAATTGAATTCCTGCTTCTCTTCAAAATTACATTATCTTCTCCTTTAACGAGTTGAATAATTTCTGTTACCTCGTCATATATCTTTCATTCTCTTCATCATCTCCATACTTAATTGGCAAGTTTACTTTTTCAGTTGTGTCACTTTTGGCTAAGACATTGCGTTAAAATTTCGTTTATAATAGTTCACAAAATTTCTTGTTTCCTTCTCCATCGTTAACCCTCAGACAGTACGGTGGTTGAAGACGAAGTAGATGGCGTAGTCGTGTCGGATCCGACGGGCCCCTTTTCGATGAAGTATGTGTGGATAAAGGTACACAGTAAGTATTATTATTGAATACATGATACAAGTCAAAAATCCTTTTTGTAGACATAACATAGAACCGTTAGTACTCAGAGGCCGACAAATCCAAATAAAAGCATGTACACAAAATGAAACACAATTCCTGAATTTTTTTATCACATTTCGATTGCTCCCTGTCTCTGAATCAGTAAGTATAAGAACATACTGGGTCGACGTGGGTAAACCATCCCTTTTCTTTGTTACTCTTTTCCAATATATGGGATGGCTAAAATGAAATACAACGTTCTGGCGTTACACAGCGAAACTATTTTTAGACCATGCTGATCAGTTTTTGATGGTATAAACATTCTAAAGGGACACCGACCACGAAACTCAATGTTTCATCCACCTCAAATACTCGGACAGGCTATAATACTGCAAGCAATCACTTAACAAAAGTGTTTCTTATTTCCCGAAACGCCGTAAATTTATCTGTAGCTTTTCTCGATTCCTTAGTACTTTTATCATCGAATCACAAATTGTATCGAAGCAAACTTTCCTGCGACGTGGCACAAAGAAAGATCGGTGGTCCATACATCTCGGAAGATGTATCACCTTGGCATGAGCCAGAATCTTTCAGAGGCTAATGGGAGTTTGTATTTCAGTTACATTTGTCGGATGTGAAAATGAATTCCTGGGATCACTGTACTTGAGCTCCGAATGCTCTGTTTTGGTATTACTAAGATTAAAAATGTAATGCATCATTTCATCTGGCGTAAAAAGTGAAAGTAATGTTTGTTGTCTACAATCCCTCGCGCCTTCCCTTCATGTCCATGCGGGTGAGTGATCATTTGAAGAAGGGGTTGATGAATATTTTCAGCGTAAAGGCTTGTCAAGGTCCTGATTGATTGCTCGTTCGTACCTATCTCAAAATTTCTATCTTCTGTTTCTTCTTCTCTCACCCACGTTACCACTGTCGAAAATACTTTCTACTGTATCACTATTCATAAGATTTACATCGTCAGATTTTGACGCAGACTTCCAAGACAGGATCTGAAGGATTGTCCTGGTGACGTTTTTCATCTAGAACTACCTTAGGTGATTGTAATAGTTGTTTCGAAGCCAGTTTCGCATCAAAACTGCAAGAAATGATTCGCTGTAAAATCAGCAACATTACTGGTACAGTAGGGTGAGATACGACTCGGAATACATGCAGCAAGCCAAGATCACTTACACGATAATGTTTGCCATGAATACCTTTTGTTCTGGTCATTCTTAAACAGTGTATTTGTCATTTAACGAAATCGTTGTCTGCTCACATGAAGCCCAATGGAAATGTACCGGCCGCCATGTGATCCTCTGCCTTGCGGCGTCTTGCGGAGCCGGTGTGAAGGGACAAGTGATTAGCAGGGCGCTGTCCCGGCCGCTTTGCAGACTTCCCAGACCCTTGGCCGCTACTATTCGTTCAAGTAGATACTCAATTGGCGTCACGAGGCTGAGTGCATTTCTTACCAGTCCTCCCAGCAAGGAATAATTTTTGGCAGTGGCGGGAATCGAACCCGGATCCTATGCATGGCAGCCAGCTACACTGACCACACATTTACAGAGGCACACATATTTGTCTTTACTAGGTGAAATTTATTGCTGAATTCAAAAAGTTTTTTCCTCACTCACTCCTTATATCGATCCTATTTTCCTCTGTTCCTTTACGGCTTTCCAGTACTCGAATATTATTCTATTTTCTGTTCCATTATAAAAGTAGTTACCCTTTCCTAAACTCGCTGTTGTGTATCACTCTGTACACAACGATAAGGAGAGATGGACTACAGATTGATTCAGCAACTGTCCTCTAAGGAAAGCTGGACAGGAGCAGAGATGATTAGCGAACAAGTTAACACAGCGAACAGAAGGTTTACTTAACTTGTATTTCCCCAAGTGTCCGAAAATTACACTCCTGGAAATGGAAAAAAGAACACATTGACACCGGTGTGTCAGACCCACCATACTTGCTCCGGAGGCTGTACAAGCAATGATCACACGCACGGCACAGCGGACACACCAGGAACCGCGGTGTTGGCCGTCGAATGGCGCTAGCTGCGCAGCATTTGTGCACCGCCGCCGTCAGTGTCAGCCAGTTTGCCGTGGCACACGGAGCTCCATCGCAGTCTTTAACACTGGTAGCATGCCGCGACAGCGTGGACGTGAACCGTATGTGCAGTTGACGGACTTTGAGCGAGGGCGTATAGTGGGCATGCGGGAGGCAGGGTGGACGTACCGCCGAATTGCTCAACACGTGGGGCGTGAGGTCTCCACAGTACATCGATGTTGTCGCCAGTGGTCGGCGGAAGGTGCACGTGCCCGTCGACCTGGGACCGGACCGCAGCGACGCACGGATGCACGCCAAGACCGTAGGATCCTACACAGTGCCGTAGGGGACCGCACCGCCACTTCCCAGCAAATTAGGGACACTGTTGTTCCTGGGGTATCGGCGAGGACCATTCGCAACCGTCTCCATGAAGCTGGGCTACGGTCCCGCACACCGTTAGGCCGTCTTCCGCTCACGCCCCAACATCGTGCAGCCCGCCTCCAGTGGTGTCGCGACAGGCGTGAATGGAGGGACGAATGGAGACGTGTCGTCTTCAGCGATGAGAGTCGCTTCTGCCTTGGTGCCAATGATGGTCGTATGCGTGTTTGGCGCCGTGCAGGTGAGCGCCACAATCAAGACTGCATACGACCGAGGCACACAGGGCCAACACCCGGCATCATGGTGTGGGGAGCGATCTCCTACACTGGCCGTACACCACTGGTGATCGTCGAGGGGACACTGGATAGTGCACGGTACATCCAAACCGTCATCGAACCCATCGTTCTACCATTCCTAGACCGGCAAGGGAACTTGCTGTTCCAACAGGACAATGCACGTCCGCATGTATCCCGTGCCACCCAACGTGCTCTAGAAGGTGTACGTCAACTACCGTGGCCAGCAAGATCTCCGGATCTGTCCCCCATTGAGCATGTTTGGGACTGGATGAAGCGTCGTCTCACGCGGTCTGCACGTCCAGCACGAACGCTGGTCCAACTGAGGCGCCAGGTGGAAATGGCATGGCAAGCCGTTCCACAGGACTACATCCAGCATCTCTACGATCGCCTCCATGGGAGAATAGCAGCCTGCATTGCTGCGAAAGGTGGATATACACTGTACTAGTGCCGACATTGTGCATGCTCTGTTGCCTGTGTCTATGTGCCTGTGGTTCTGTCAGTGTGATCATGTGATGTATCTGACCCCAGGAATGTGTCAATAAAGTTTCCCCTTCCTGGGACAATGAATTCACGGTGTTCTTATTTCAATTTCCAGGAGTGTAATTACAAATAATGCAGCAAGAAGTAGAGTCCAGCTGTCGGTGTCAGCATAGATGAGGCTCTCTGAAGTAAAGCAGGTACAATGGCTTCGAGTGGGAGGCATCTGCGCGGCTGCCGCCGGCCGTCATATATCGTGGCAAGAGCGGGTGCTCATGGTACAGAATCGTCAGAGGTGTGGCTCAGCGGGCTTGCACTACTGGGTCTGCCAAATCCAGTCCGACCAGTGTCGGCGTCTCATGGAACCTTGCAGTTCCCTTGCCAAATTTATGACCCCAGTAGGACCTCACTGAAGTTGGAAAGAAAAGCATAGGTAACTGCGAAGAAACCACGGGTAACACGAGAAATACATCAGTTGATCGATGAAAGAAGGAAGTACAAAGATGTTCATGGAAATTCATGGCTACAGATATACAAGTCACTGACCAACGAAATACGTAGGAAGTTCAGGGAAGCTAAGATGGAATCGCTGCATGAAAAATGTGAAGAAATCGTAAAATAAACGATTGTTGGGTGACTCAGCATATGGGAAAGTCGAAACAACCTTCGGTGAAATTAAAAGCGAGGGCTTAACATTAAGAGTTGAATGGGAATTCCACTGTCAAACGCAGAGCAGAGACTGGACAAGTGGAAGTGGTAAATTGATCTCTTTGAGGGGGAAGATTTGTCTGATGTGATAGAAGAGGAGTTTATTTTGAAGAGGTACAGGATCCAGTATTAGAATTAGAATTTAAAAGAGCTTTGGAGGACTTCAGATCAAATAAGGCAGATGGGATAGATAACGTCCCATCAGAATTTCTAAAATCACTAGGGGAACTGGGAACAAAATGACTATTCACGTTGGTGTTTAGAAGGTAAGAGTCTGGTACCATTCCATCTGACTTTCGGAAAAAATATCATCCATACGGTTCCGACCACTACAAGAGCTGACAAGTGCGAGGATTATCACACAATCAGCTTGACAGCTCATGTTTCCAAGTTGCTGACAATAATAATATACAGAAGAATAGAAAAGAAAATTGGGGATGTGTTGGATGACGATCAGGTTGGCTTTAGGAAAGGGAAAGGTACGGGAGAGGCAATAGTGACGTTCGGAGTGATAATGGAAGCAAGACTGAAGAAAAATCAAGACACGTTCATAGGATATGTCGACATGGAAAAAGCCTTTGACTACGGAAAATGGTGCAAGCTCTTCGGAATTCTGAGAAAAATAGGGCTAAGTTAAAGGGAGAGACGGGTAACATACAATATATACAAGATCAAAGAGGGAATAATGATAATGGACGATCAAGAACGAAGTGCTTGGATTAAAAAGGGTCTAAGACAGGGTTGTAGTCTTTCGCCTCTATCCTTCAGTTTGTACATCGAAGAAGCAATGGCGGAACTGTAGTTTCCCCTTGCATTCACCTACAGCATGTTAAGGTCATGTTATAAGGCGAGATCGACAATCATTCAGACTGTGGGCTTCCTGCAACTACTTAAAAGGCTGCTACCCTCCTTGAGTAACCACGGATTGTTGTGGGCTCTACATACGTGCTCCACCGATGTGGTTGCATCTGCAGTATGACTATCTATATCGCTGAGGAGTACATAGCTTCCCAGTGCGGCAAGACCCGTGGTTAGTCAGGGGAGGATGGTGATATTATCAAAATTATTCTCAGCATTTCAAGAGGACGCATTTGGATTGAAGAGTTGAAACATATATGCCTATGGCACTCTCATTCAGTTTAAGACACTAGCAGATTAATTTCGCCAAACAGAAAAAGTTAGCATCGTAAGTTCGAACGTAGGGATGAAAGTCAGCTATAATAATTCTAAAATACTATTAACCAAAACATCGAAATAATTGTATGTAGTACAGTGAAGACAGCAACTGGATGGACTGAGAAATAAATAAATAGAAGAATAAAAACAATTTTGAAAAATTTTACAAATTAAATATGGCTGTAGAAATGAATGTTGCAGTTCTATGAAACAGGAAGTTTCTAATCAGTGCCTATTAAAACTTTCGACTCATGTCCCTGAGATAACGACTTCGAAGCAAAAATAACGAAACAACTGAGAGCTGCTTACCGAACACTGGAGAGGTCTTTTTTTGTTTTTGAAAATTCTAAGATGGAATACAAAAACAGTATGAGCAATTGAATGAAACCCAATGGATACTTATGATTGCAATGAAAATGCAATGGCAATGAACAGAATATGTAGCCAAGCGACAGAAGAAAAGATCGTGATAATGAGCTTATAGGACGCTGGTAGCTGGTGCAACAAATATGCATGTAAATGAAGGCTGTAATTCACTAATGAAACTACAGAGGACGTTTATCTAATAGTGGATAGTGGGGGTCAAACCGAAGATTATGCTGTTAATGATTGCAGATATTACTTTACTGTCACACATATCATATAATGTTCTTCAACGAAGGACAAGCTTTCCTTAGTTAAACCAATCTTAGTACATAAACATCTCACACTTGCGTCCTTTAAATTTAGTGCCACATTAATCTTTCGTTGTACGTTCTAACCCGTAGCTATTGGACTGGAAAGCTTACTAGAGCTTTTTAGTATATTTTACTCATGTTTCACACGTGACAGCTCCTTTCTCTACAACGAGAAATGTTATGTTCACCTGCACTAACTATTTTTACTACAATAATTATTGTTGTTACTTTTTGCAGATACCTGTTTTCTACTGACAAATTACGGTGTCAGATATAAACAAGGTGGCTTCAGTGTTGCTCGGCCATTCTCCCTGTATTGCCGAAGCAGTGACAACTCACTCTCGCTTGGCGTAATTTGCGTCGCTCTCCAACAGGACGCAGGCAATGTGGGAACTGGGTAATGGCTACATTATCGTGTGCGCCACTTCTCTCTGAACTTCTCTCATGTAGCTTCAGAAGTGTGCGTTCTCGTGTTCGCCATTTCCACGTATCACATAGACGTCGGATACTGAGAACATAGTTAACCGATTAAGAGAACTCCTTGAATAATCGCACGCACACTGCCATGTATTCCATGCTTCGGCTCGTTAATACGGGACACTCATGCGGTATGTGTGCGCATCACCTACATGCCGCGCAAACTGTCGCTCTGAGCATTACACTGTACTGAATTACCCAGTATTTCCTGGCATGTTCATCCTGTGTGCCGATCTAGTACACAGCTTTAGTCTGCCTAGAAGTTTCGCTACAAGACACAACCCGCTGAACACTAAAGGATCCATCCCTATTATTAATACAGTAATTTTTAGGCAGAACTGACTTTGTCACACAGGCTCCATTAGAATTAAATATGTCTGTACCACGATAGGAATGTTAAACTTCTAACTACAGGTAAAGTGAAGAGACTCATATACGTTAATCATCTATTTACGTCGACTGGTATGGGTCGACGCAGTAATGGTACAAAGCAGGTCAGCTGGCCGGAGTGGCCGAGCGGTTCTAAGTGCTACAATCTGGAACCGTGCCACCGCAACGGTCGCATGCTCTAATCCTGTCACGTGCAAGGATGTGTGTGAAGTCCTTAGGTTAGTTAGTTTTAAGTAGTTCTAAGTTCTAGGGGAATAATGACCTCAGAAGTTATGTCCCATAGTGCTCAGAGCCATTTTTTGAAAGGAGGTCATAAATCTATCTTCGGTAAGTTACAGGCACAGATTTCATTCAAAGTCACAGTTGTTGCGGAGGTCTTTAGTCCGAATAGTAGTTTGATGCAGATTCTACATGCTACTCTTATCCTGTGCAGGCCTCTTCATTTCCGAACAACTTCTGCAACCTACATCCTACTAAATCTGCTTACTGTATTCATATCTTGGTCTCTCTCTACGGTTTTTTAACCCCTACACCACTATCCAGTAATAAATTGGTCATCCCTTGATGTCTCGTAAAGCATCCTACCTGCAGGTTAGTTCTTCTGCTCAGGTGGTGCCACAAATTTATCCCTCCCCCCTCCCCCCCCCCCCCCCCCCATTTCTGCTCAGGATCTCCTCATTAGTTGCGTGATCTACTCATCGAAAATTCAGTACTCTTCTCTACCATCATATTTCAAAAGCTTCTTTTTTCTCCTTGTGTAAACTGTTTATGGTCCATGTTTTACTTCTATACATGTCTACACTCCAGACAAATACTTTCAGAAAAGACCTCGTGACGCTTTAATCGGTATTCGAAGCCAACAGATTTTTCTTCTTGAGGAACGCCATTGCCAGTCTATATTTTATATTCTCTTTGCTCTACCATCATCAGTTATTTTCCGATCGAAATAGCAAGACTCATCTACTACTTTAAGTGTCTCGTTTCTTTAGCTAATTCCTCAGTATGACCTGATTTACAAGCGACGACTCCTTTCCATTATCATTATTTTGTTTTTGTTTATTACATTTTCATCGGCAAACCACAATGTTTCGTCGACTTTCACATTAACTATATTTTATATGCAAATTATGTAAGTCGAATTAATTTGATTTTAAAATAGCGTATTCCTTTATTTTTATGAAATATTACCTCATGGTGAGTAACAATACATGAAGTACTTTCGGGCTGTTTTATTTCTTGATAGTTACATTTGACTGGGATGACTATTTCTCTGACAAACAACAGATCAAAGCGGTACGAAGGGCACCATTAACTAAACGCAGCTTGGAAAAGGTGACGCTGATAGCAGGTAGGCCAGTGTTCACCAAAGGTTGATGTGTGTACTGGACAGGATGAGCGGATGCCCATCATGAGCCGACACAATGCAGATAGCAAGCAGGTAACGCTGCGGCAGTCTGCACAGTCGCATGGGAGTGGTCGGAATTCTGAACGAGGTGACCACCGCTCCTACGTTCCTAAAGTGTTTTTCTCTGGTGATGGCGTTGTAAAGGTACAGGTAAGGTCCCGGAAGGGGGGCAAGCATGAGCCTTAAACCGTCGGCACACGGACCGTGCATCCGAACGTTGAGCGTTGAGCGTGCCGAGTTTCTGACGTCACAGCATGGAATAGCACGCTCGGGAGTCTTTCCGAACGTGCAGAGCAATATCTGGCATGTCAGATATTCTCAGCGTGCGTCTGAGCGTTGACCAATGACAAGGCACAACGCCACCTACGTCACACGCACGCCGTCTCCCTTCAGTACAGAGTTGTGACGTGCCATATTGTCATTCATTTCAAGCCTATACGTATATATGCCGTTCCGAGCACCAGCAAATTGAGAATCACTGCAAAACTCATTGTTAACTGTGTGATTCGTTCCAATAAAATAATGAGAAACATCATATTCGCGGCAAAATAATTATTGTAACTTGCGTATAATGAGAGTAGGCTATTTGAAGGCAGCGACACACTGAAGATCCACCCAAAACGCATTGTTCTTGGTACAATGTGTTATAATTAAATTTCAGTTAATAAAATATCTCCGATTAAAGTTTCTAGCAAGAGGTAAGGTACTATCATTAGTTGCAGCAGACGCGATGTTGGTATAGCGTAATGAATAGCATCATTGTATACTAGTGAGGTTTTTTTTGTTGGGGCGGTGGTTCGCGTCCTGGCACGACAAATTTTTTTTTCCTAACATTCGTGTTTTTATTAGGTTCTCATACTTTATTATTAGGTTAATATAAGTATAGACTGTAATGTTTGATTTTATGTAAATACAAGTTCACCTTTTTTTGAGGGGTGACTTTGTTCGATTGGCTTAATCTAAAGGATAGCTTACGCTACTTCTATAAAGGTATTTTTTCTCCTTTTTCTTTTACGCTTCGTAATTGACATGTTGCAAAGATTCTGCTACTGGGTACGAACAGTGATCAAGTAAGACTGACCTTGAGGTTTTACTAAAACGTGGGAATGATGAAATAATGTTTATCTTATGCGGAAGGTATTCCAATTTTGTAACGCACTGCTTGTAATGGAACTTTTATAAGCCTGTGTCCTTATTGATTGGACATGGTACTTTCCTTTTCGTGGACGATGGAAGAAATGTGCATTTTAATAGAGCTAACGTGGGAATTTTACGCGCCCGTTGAGTAAACAGTGTGATTAACGAACTAGAAACATCCCTCAACTGTCGCTTGAGTGCGTTGCGATCGTGTATACCACGTTGGGGTACACGTACCGTATGCACAAGTCGCATCATTCCTGAGCGTTGAGCAGCACGTTGAACTGGGCACGCCCAACGTTAACGTTCGGCAGCACGGTCCGTGTGCCGACGGCTTTAGGACAGAGAAGGAGCAGAAGACGGCGCTAGTCTGCCGGTAGGAGAGCAATATACCTGTGGTCACTACGCAGCCTCTGTGAAAGCTGCAGGCATTTACGGCTCTACGCTCTCTGCAGCAAACGGAAGATGGCGTGTGAGGATTTCATAAATGTGAGACTGCAACTTTCTCATCCCAAAATCATCTATAGCTGGCCACTCATATATCTACAGCGGATAAGAGTCTTAGAAGGGCCATAGGAAACAAAAGGGTGTAACACAATAACGTGCTCCTTTGAGGCGCCGACAGGAGAGAACCAAACCAAACTCTATTCTTTTGCTGTGGGCACCTGTGCATGAAAAGATGGGAATTTTATTGGTCAGCCTGATCTGGCGTAATTGTTTTGCAAAATTATTGAGAAGTGGGAGAACGCTCCAGGGGAACTGATACTTGTCATTGGACGATTTGGATGACTGGTCGTGAGAGGCTAGGACTGGCTCCCGAAGAACGGAGGAGTGTTAAAAAGGCAGGTAGGAGGAACTAAGGAGTCGCTTCGTTTGCTGCCAGTGAAAGAAACGCTTGGAATACTGCTCAGACTTTGGTGTGAGAGATAGTCATTTCACTTTGCAGGTCCAAAAAGTTTGCATGGTAGTTTTTCGGGATTCACAGGCGTTGTGTTCGACACAATAGCCACAATATGGAGTGTACCCATGTATGGAAGTGAAACATGGACGATAAATAGTTTGGACGAGAAGAGAATAGAAGCTTTCGAAATGTGGTGCTACAGAAGAATGCTGAAGATTAGATGGGTAGATCACATAACTAATGAGGAGGTGTTGAATAGGATTGGGGAGAAGAGAAGTTTGTGGCACAACTTGACTAGAGGAAGGGATCAATTGGTAGGACATGTTCTGAGGCATCAAGGGATCACCAATTTAGTATTGGAGGGCAGCGTGGAGGGTAAAAATCGTAGAGGGAGACCAAGAGATGAATACACCAAACAGATTCAGAAGGATGTAGGTTGCAGTAGGTACTGGGAGATGAAGCAGCTTGCACAGGATAGAGTAGCATGGAGAGCTGCATCAAACCAGTCTCAGGACTGAAGACCACAACAACAACAGCCACCGACAGTAGCAATGGGGGACAACACAACAATGCGTTTAAAAAATTACAGGATCTGCTGTCGGCTTCGGCGTTTATTGTTGGCAATGTACTCAGTAAATCTTACAGTGTTAATGGGCTGGAGGAAGACGCCATTCTGGCATGCATAATTTTACGACCTTTAATTTTTGCAACCACTGTCACCAAATCGTGGAAACGAATCAGTGTGCTAATAATGTAGTAACATTCCTATATGTTCCTTGTGTTGAACTTAGGCCAACTTTAGCTACTTATAACTGTTTCACGTTCTTATGATAATTTGTCAGTGTATAGGATGTTATTAAACGTGTTTGTGCTATACTTCACTTCAAGCACTGCACTCGTTTTGTGTGAAGATTTGTGGTAAATTTGACTTTCGTTAAATACGTAACTCACCTTGACAGAAAAGTGAAATCACGTTGCCACTATTCCACCACCCATGTGAAGTCTGTAGGGCCACAATTCAGCGTTATTAAAGCCCTTGTGCAACAAATGACAGTTTGCAGTCTCCATTGGACATATACCAACTGATACAGGTTAATTATCTAAATGCGTAGGCGACGGGGTACCAGATACTTTTTACCTTCTTTTGAAGACGTAGCAACCCAAGCGTATTGACAACCCTAGGGCTGCTGCCTTGAAAGAATCAGCTGAATATTGTTCATTAATGTGTGAACTACTTTCTTTAGTCACTGAAATCTGTATCCATGCGCCTTGCTTTCCTCATCCTCACTCCTCACCTTATACAAGCTATGTGAACAACATATACCTGGTGTTTGCAACTGGACATTTACTCAGACTGAACGCTCCCTAAAATTATTCCACTGCCTTTCCCTCTTCCCCATATTCACTTAAAACTACCTATATTTCATCTTCTAGAGGGGAGTAAAAAGCTGGTTCACCAATATGGGCAGGAGAAACAATTGCTCACATTTATGTTGCAACGTCATAATGAGTATTGTAGACAGGATATTTCTGGACTTCGGGGTGAACCAGCCCTGTATGTATGGTCCAATGAAGATAACTTCAGCATTTGGAGCCGTGCCAAGGTTGAATTCTTAATTTTTATAAAACATCTTAATTCCATTTCACGTATAAGATTCCTCAGTCTCACACTACATTCTTAGCCAATGACCCTCATCTTGCCTCATACCACATTCTGTACATGATAAGCCCACGAGCATACAACACTACTTCCGTACTGATCACTGTCATATTTTACGTGTTAACCGAAGAGGTCAGCAGAAAAATTTACTAACGTTCAATCACAGAAGAACTAGCCTTATCACTTTAATTGTTGTGTTTTCGTATGCACCACAGACAGGTAACATGTACTTATAATTTGTGCTGCTATAAATAACCAACATAAAAATAGTTTGTCTTAGTGCAGGTATGTTCTTATCTTTGCATTAAACCAAACCATACAATGTACATTAAAGACCCTAACGCGTAGAGAAATCTTAATCGATATAAGAACAGCTTTTACCAGAGCATCTTTTCACCTTGATACTATTGAAGACTTGCAACGTCAGTACGGTCTTTTAAAAATTTTTTAACAAAAATGTAAAAGGTCTTAAATCTTATATTGAACTCGTATCCTGTGACACCCCGTGATGCCCAACTTACAACGTAAGGAGTTAATCATATTCTTCGAACTTCAGTGTCGAAAGCATTGCTTAAAAGGTGCAGTCCACAGCAGCAAAAGAAATATAGTGATTACCGTCATGCGGATGCACAACTCAACGGAAGAAAGGAATGGTACGGAATATTTTCAGAATCAACACAAAGCATTTCCCAGATCAGGTCTTCTGGTGAGAACACTTCACATGCACGTTATCTGGGAGAGTACAATGAGGTTAATGTTCAAGCATTCAGAGTCAGAAAAGTGAAACGTTGTAAGTTTGATTCGAATGGGGAAACTGGAAAAATCTGAAGAAAGAGATGGGAAAGCTACAGAGATAGGAAAGCACACTGAGATTTAATCTGCAGCATTAAGCTTGCGGTGAGACATACATTCAAGTAAGGAGGAGAATTACCGGAAACGAAGTTCAATGTCACGGTAAAGAACTGTTTTCTAAAATCAAAACGTCTGGAATATAAATCATCTTCAAAAATTAGATAATTAGTCTAATAGTATGCGTTTCTCCTCCATTGCCTTGTGATACAGCAAAGAAGCCAGGGTACGAGGCCTTGACACTGCTTACGTATCTCCGTTGATACTAACAACTAGTCTGTCTGTGTACACCAATAACAGACTATAATGTCAGAGAACCACTTCTTTCAAGGACTGTTGAATGGCATCAAACAAGTAACATCATTCCACAGAAAAAACATAGATGTACCCATGTCTGAGACTAAAAACAGCAACGTATGTTGACTACACACTAAACTATTCAGCTCTTTGCAATTTTGAGGCATTGTGTTAACATCATGACTGTTTGATGAAGTTGTTAAGTGTCTCTGTATATATTAGACGATTTGGTGATTTAAACATGGAGTTTATAAATGTTGATAACAAAGTGGTTACGCGCAATATATACTAAAAAACGAACTATGTATTGTCTAACTGGAATTGTTTAGTGTGATATGGCTTTATTAGCAATAGCTGAGTGCATGTATTATTCAACACACTACAGGCTTGGATGATAAGCAATCAGTCGCTTACCTGGTATACATGGAAGATACCAACAGTAGTATGGAGTACAGAAATTATGAATTAACGGTTATGGTTTTGATTTATGGTGAGGTACAACAGCATTCTACTGTGGCTGCCTGTACGCATGCTCCAAATATGCCCGGTCAACAGTTACTAGTTTCAAGAACATTTGTGTATGCAACCTGTCCTCAGTTAAGTCATTCGCTGCATCCCGTTGCAGTGAAAGAGACAATTCTGCATGATGTCGTTAGTTGTCACTGTCATCTGTGACAATTAATGTGTTCACTAATGTATCCTTTCCATGTGCAATCTGTTCCCCAGGTGGACACAGAGCTTGATTTTCAACTGTATACAAAGTTGTCTAATATTTTGCTAAACCCACACATCACATACCAACTATATCTCTGTGATGTACTGACAGTTTATCAGAAAAGGCAGGTTCACTCTCTATAACCACTACACCTGAAATCATAACCAATAATTTCCGTAGAGTGAGATATTCACTCTGCAGCGGAGTGTGCGCTGATATGAAAGTTCCTGACAGATGAAAACTGTCCGGCACACAGGTTTTAATCTACCAGGAAGTTTCAATGATTTACGTGTCCCTCCCGATGGTGACTTCTCAGAAAGGATTCTCAATCAGCGAGTGGAGGAAAAGTTTTTGCTAGCACGATCGGACCGTAGGAACTACCATCACGGTTATGAGGTGGCGACTACATACCGCATCTTCAGAAAGCCCTTCCTGAGCTGTCATCGGGACAAAACATGTGGCCGCTCATCATGAACGTATGGTGGCTGGTTTTTCCTTGAACGGTGGACTGGACGCAACAGCTGCTGCAGGGCTAGAACCATCTGCCGATCTCACGCTCTGCAACTGCTGGTTATAGGTGGAAGTATAAAGATGATTTTATGTAAAGAATTGAAGCTTCTAAGTCAATGCAGTCGAAATATACGACCATTTGTGGCACGCATTTTGACACTCGCAAATTAACTCATCAAAACCCACAGTGTACTTCCCGTCGACGTAGAATCATGAAATTTGACAAGGAGCTAGGTTTTACAGTGCAACGAACGGAAGAAATAAGAAAACTGTTACTTCGTAGTTGTTGCTGTTGTTGTGGTCTTAAGTTCACAGATTGGTTTGATGCAGCTCTCCATGCTTCACCTCTGAGTAACTGCTGCAACTTATATCCTTCTGAATCTGCTTAGTGTCTTCATCTCCTGGTCCCCCTCTACGATTTTTACCCTCCACGCTTCCCTCCAATACTAAATTGGTGATCTCTTGATGCCTCAGAACCTATCCTACCAACTGATCCCTCATTTTAGTTAGGTCGTGCCACAAATACCTATGCACCCCAATTCTATTCAGTACCTCCTCATTAGATACGTGATCTACCCATCTAATCTTCAGCATTCTTCTGTAGCACCACATTTCGAAAGCTTCTATTCTCTTCTTGTCCAAACTATTTATCGTCAATGTTTCACTTCCATACATGGCTACACTCCATACAAATACTTTCAGAAACGACTTCCTGACACATGAAGCTATATTCGATGTTAACAAACTTCTATTCTTCAGAAACGCTTTCCTTGCCATTGCCAGTCTACATTTTATATCCTCTCTACTTCGACCATCATCAGTTATTTTGCTCCCCAAATAGCAAAACTCCTTTACTACTTTAAGTGTCTCATTTCCTAATCTAATTCCCTCAGCATCACCAGACTTCATTCGACTACATTCCATTATTCTCTTTTTGCTTTTGTTGATGTTCATCTTATATCCTCCTTTCAAGACACTGTCCATTCCGTTCAACTGCTCTTCCAAGTCCTTTGCTGTCTCTGACAGAATTACAATGTCTTCTCCATGGATTTTAATACCTACTCCGAATTTTTCTTTTCTTTCCTTTACTGCTTGCTCAATATACAGATTGAATAACATCGGGGAGAGGCTACAACCCTGTCTCACTCCCTTCCCAACCGCTGCTTCCCTATCATGCCCCTCGACTCCTATAACTGCCATCTGTTTTCTGTGCAAATTGTAAATAGCCTACAAATGCTAGATACGTAGGTTTGCCTTTCCTTAATCTTTCTTTTAAGATAAGTCGTAAGGTCAGTATTGCCACACGTGTTCCAAATTTCTACGGAATCCAAACTGATCTTCCCCGAGGTCGGCTTCTACTAGTTTTTCCATTCGTCTGTAAAGAATTCGCGTTGGTATTTTGCAGCTGTGACTTATTAAACTGATAGTTCGGTAATCATCACATCTGTCAACATCTGCTTTCTTTGGGATTGGAATTATTACATTCTTCTTGATGTCTGAGGGTATTTCGCCTGTCTCATACATCTTGCCCTCCAGATGGTAGAGTTTTATCAGGGCTGGCTCTTCTAAGGCCGTCAGTAGTTCTAATGGAATGTTGTCTACTCCTGGGGCTTTGTTTCGACTCAGGTCTTTCAGTGCTCTGTCAAACTCTTCACGCAGTATCGTATCTCCCATTTCATCTTCATCTACATTCTCTTCCATTTCCATAATATGGTCCTCAAGTACATCGCCCTTGTATAGACCCTCTATATACTCCTTCCACCTTTCTGCTTTCCCTCCTTTGCTTAGAACTGGGTTTCCATCTGAGCTCTTGATATTCATACAAGTGGCTCTCTTTTCTCCAAACATCTCTTTAATTTTCCTCTAGGCAGTATCTATCTTGCTCCTAGTGAGATAAGCCTCTACATTCTTACATCTGTCCTCTAGCCATCCCTGCTTAGCCATTTTGCACTTCCTGTCGATCTCATTTTTGAGACGTTTGTATTCCTTTTTGCCTGTTTCATTTACTGCATTTTTATATTTTTTCCTTTCATCAATTAAATTCAATATTCTTCTGTTACCCAAGGATCTCTTCTAGCCCTCGTCTTTTTACCTAATTGATCCTCTACTGCCTTCAATACTTCTTCCCTCAGAGCTACCTATACTTCTTCTACTGTATTTCTTTCCCACATTCCTGTCAATTGTTCCCTTATGCTATCCCTGAAACTCTGTACAACCTCTGGTTTAGTCAGTTTATCTAGGCCCCATCTCCTTAAATTGCCACCTTTTTGCAGTTTCTTCAGTTTTAAGCTATAGTTCATAGCCAACAGATTGTGGTCCGAGTCCACATCTGCCCCTGTAAATGTCATACAATTTAAAACCTGGTTCCTAAATCTCTGTCTTACCATTATATAATCTATCTGATACCTTCTAGTATCTCCAGGATCCTCCCATGTAAACAACCCTCTTTTATGATTCTTGAACCAAGTATTAGCTATGATTAAGTTATGCTCTGTGCAAATTCTACCAGACGGCATCCTCTTTCATTTCTTACCCCCAATCCATATTCACCTACTATGTTTCCTTTTCTCCTTTTTCCTACTCTCAAATTCCAGTCACCCATGACTATTAAATTTTCGTCTCCTTCACTACCTGAATAATTTCTTTTATCTCATCAAACATTTCATCAATTTCTTCTTCATCTGCAGAGCTAGTTGGCATATAAACTTGTACTATGTAGTAGTCATTGGCTTCGTGTCTATCTGGGGCACAATAATGCAACCACTACGCTGTTTGTAGTAGCTTACCCGCACTCCTATTTTTTTGATTCATTATTAAACCTACTCCTGCATTACACCTATTTGATGGCTACACTCCGTAAAAATACTTTGAGAAAAGATCTCCTGATACTTAAATCTATATTCGATGATAACAAATTTCTCTTCTTCAGAAACTCTTTCCTTGATGTAGCCAGTCTACATTTTATATCCTCTCTACCTCAACCATCATCAGCTACTTTGCTCTCCAAATAGCAAAACTCTTCTACTACTTTGCCTCATTTCATAATCTAATTCCCTCAGCATCACCTAATTTGATTCGGCTACATTCCATTCTCCCCGCTTTGTTTTTGTTGATATTCGTCTTATAGCCTCCTTTCAAGACACTGTCCATTCCGTTCAACTGCTCTTCCAGGTCCTTTGCTGTCTCAGACAGAATTACAAGTTTTTCTTTCCTCTCCGTGGATTTTAATTCCTACTCCAAATTTTTCTTTCCATAACTGCTACTCACGTCTTTTTATTTTCTTTATTGCTTGCTCAATATACAGTCTGAGTAACATCGGGGATAAGCTACAACCCTGTCTCACTCCATTCTCAATCACTGTTTCAAAAAAATGGTTCAAATGGCTCTGAGCACTATGCGACTTAACTTCTGAGGTCATCAGTCCCCTGTAACTCAGAACTACTTAAACCTTACTAACCTAAGGACATCACACACATCCATGTCCGAGGCAGGACCGTAGCGGTCGGCGGTTCCAGATTGTAGAGCCTAGAACCGCTCGGCCACCGCGGCCGGCCAGTCACTGCTTCCCTTTCATACCCCTCGACTCTTATAAGTGCCATTCCGTTTCTGTACAAATTGTGAATAGCCTTTCACTCTTGTATTTGACCCCTGCCACCTTCACAATTTGAAAGAGAGTATTCCAGTCAACATTGTCAAAAGCTTTCTCTAAGTCTACAAATGCTAGAAACGTAGGTTTGCCTTTCCTTAATCTATCTTCTAAGATAAGTCATAGGGTCAGTATTGCCTCTCGTGTTCCCACATTTCTATGGAATCCAAACTGATCTTCCGCGAGGTCGGCTTCTACCAGTTTTTCTATTCGTCTGTAAAAAACTGGAGTTAGTATTTTGCTGCCATGACTTATTAAAATGACTGTTCGGTAACTTTCTCCTGTCGACACCAGCTTTTATTGGGATTGTAAGAATCATATTCTTGAAGTCTGACGGTATTTCTCCTGTCTCATATATATTGTCTACCGGATAGCAGGGTTTTGTCATGGCTGGCTCTCCCAAGGATATCAGAAGTTCTAACGGAATATTGTGTACTCCTGGAGCCTTTTTTTTTACGTAGATCTTTCACTGATCTTTAAAACTCTTCACACATTATCATATCTCCCATATCATCTTCATCTGGATCCTCTTCCATTTCCAAAATGTTGCCCCCAAGTACATCGCCCTTGTATACATCCTTTATATACTCCTTCCAACCTTCTGCTTTCCCTTCATTGCTTAGGGCTGGTATTCCATCTGAGCTCTTAATATTCATATAGGTGGCTCTCTCTTCTCCGAATGTCTCTTTAATTGACCTGTAGGCAGTATCTGTCTTACGCCTCTACATCCTTACATATGTACTCTAGCCATGCTTTCTTAATCATTTTGCACTTTCTGTCGATCCTTTGATTGAGACGTTTTATTCCGTTTCGCCTGCTTCATTTACTAAATTTTTATACTTTCTCCTTCATCAATTAAATTCAGTATCCCTTCTGTTACCCAATGATTACTACTAGCCCTCGTCTTTTTTTACCTATGTGATCTTCTGCTGCCTTTAATATTTCATTTCTCAAAGCTACCCATTCTTCTTCGGCTGTATTTATTTCCCCAATATTTTTCAACTGTTTCCTAATCCTCTTTGTGAAAATCTCTACAACCTCTGGTTTTCAGTTTATCCAGGTCCCATCTCCTTAAATTCCTACATCTTTACAGTTCCTTCAGTTTTAATCTACAGTTCGTGACCAATGAATTGTGGTCAGAGTTCACATCTGCCCCTCGAAATGTCTTCCAATTTAAAACCTGGTTCCTAAATCTCTGTCTTACCATTATATAATCCATCTGGAATCGTCCGGTATCTTCAAGCGTCTTCCACATGTACAACCTTGTTTCATGATTCTTAAAACAAGTGTTAGCTATGATTAAGTTATGCTCTGCATAAAATTCTACCAAGCGGCTACCCCATTCATTCCTTACCCTCACTCTTTATTTAGCTACTACTTTTCCTTCTATTTCTTTCCCTACTGTCGAATTCCAGTCCCCCATAAGTATTAAATTTTCGTGTCCTACAATTGTAAGAATAATTTCTTTTATCTCGTCACACATTTCTTCAACCTCTTCATCATTTGCGGAGCTAGCTGGCATATAAACTTGTACTACTGTGGTAGGTGTGGGCTTCTTGTGTATCTTGGCTACAATAATGCGTTCACTATGCTGTTCATAGTAGCTTTTCAGAGTTCCTACTTTTTTATTCATTATTAAACGTACTCTTGCATTACCGTTGTTTGACTTTGATTTTGTATTTATAACCCTGTCTTGTTCCTCTTGCCACCGAACTTCACTAATTCCCACCGTATCTAATTTTAACTTATTCATTTCCCTTTTTATATTTTCTAACCTACCTACCCGATGAAGGGATCTGAAATTCCACGCTCCGATCCGTAGAACGCCAATTTTGTTTCTCTTGATAAGGACGTCATCCTGAGTAGTTTCCGACCGGAGATGCGAATGGGGGATAATTTACACTTCAGAATATTTCATCCAAGAGGACGCCATCACCATTTAACCATACAGTAAAGCTGTATGCCCTCGGGAAAAATTATGCCTTTAGTTTCCCTTTACTTTCAGCCGTTCTAAGTACCAGCACAGCAAGGCTGTTTTGCTTAATGTTACAAGGCCAGAGCAATCAATCATCCAGACTGTTGCCCCTGCAACTACTGTAAAGGCTGCTGCCCCTCTTCAGGATCCACACGTTTGTCTGGCCTCTCAACAGACACCCCTCCGTTGTGGTTGCATCTACGGTACGGCTATCTGTATCGTTGAGGCACGCAAGCCTCCCCACCAACGGCAAGGTTAATGGTTCATGGGAGGGGGGGGGGAGGGGAAAGTGGAATTCGTAGTTGTAACATAATACTCAAAAATCATTTGGTTATTTGTTGCCTGACTGTCTGTCTGTCCGTCCTTCTGTTGAGACCAATATTTTTCAGTAATTGTTAGAAGTACCAAATTGCAATTTGTACTCCATATAAAGATCTACGCACTTCTAACGGTATGAAAAAACTGAAGCTTCTAAATCAATGCACTCTAACGATACGGCAATTTATGTCACGTATTTTCGTACTCGCGAAACCATCCATCAGTACCTATAGGGTGCTTTCCGTTCAATTAGAATCATGAAATTTAGCAAGAAGCAAGATTTCACGGTATATGTAACGGAACAAATCCGAATATTGTAATTTGTAACTACATCACACGAACAGAAATATTTTTTGCCATTTTTTCATCTTTCTCCCTCTGTTGGTCCCTTAAGATACCTTTTCCTCAGAATCGGGTGGACGTATCTACACTCCTGGAAATTGAAATAAGAACACCGTGAATTCATTGTCCCAGGAAGGGGAAACTTTATTGACACATTCCTGGGGTCAGATACATCACATGATCACACTGACAGAACCACAGGTACATAGACACAGGCAACAGAGCATGCACAATGTCGGCACTAGTACAGTGTATATCCACCTTTCGCAGCAATGCAGGCTGCTATTCTCCCATGGAGACGATCGTAGAGATGCTGGATGTAGTCCTGTGGAACGGCTTGCCATGCCATTTCCACCTGGCGCCTCAGTTGGACCAGCGTTCGTGCTGGACGTGTAGACCGCGTGAGACGACGCTTCATCCAGTCCCAAACATGCTCAATGGGGGACAGATCCGGAGATCTTGCTGGCCAGGGTAGTTGACTTACACCTTCTAGAGCACGTTGGGTGGCACGGGATACATGCGGACGTGCATTGTCCTGTTGGAACAGCAAGTTCCCTTGCCGGTCTAGGAATGGTAGAACGATGGGTTCGATGACGGTTTGGATGTACCGTGCACTATTCAGTGTCCCCTCGACGATCACCAGTGGTGTACGGCCAGTGTAGGAGATCACTCCCCACACCATGATGCCGGGTGTTGGCCCTGTGTGCCTCGGTCGTATGCAGTCCTGATTGTGGCGCTCACCTGCACGGCGCCAAACACGCATACGACCATCATTGACACCAAGGCAGAAGCGACTCTCATCGCTGAAGACGACACGTCTCCATTCGTCCCTCCATTCACGCCTGTCGCGACACCACTGGAGGCGGGCTGCACGATGTTGGGGCGTGAGCGGAAGACGGCCTAATGGTGTGCGGGACCGTAGCCCAGCTTCATGGAGACGGTTGCGAATGGTCCTCGCCGACACCCCAGGAGCAACAGTGTCCCTAATTTGCTGGGAAGTGGCGGTGCGGTCCCCTACGGCACTGCGTAGGATCCTACGGTCTTGGCGTGCATCCGTGCGTCGCTGCGGTCCGGTCCCAGGTCGACGGGCACGTGCACCTTCCGCCGACCACTGGCGACAACATCGATGTACTGTGGAGACCTCACGCCCCACGTGTTGAGCAATTCGGCGGTACGTCCACCCGGCCTCCCGCATGCCCACTATACGCCCTCGCTCAAAGTCCGTCAACTGCACATACGGTTCACGTCCACGCTGTCGCGGCATGCTACCAGTGTTAAAGACTGCGATGGAGCTCCGTATGCCACGGCAAACTGGCTGACACTGACGGCGGCGGTGCACAAATGCTGCGCAGCTAGCGCCATTCGACGGCCAACACCGCGGTTCCTGGTGTGTCCGCTGTGCCGTGCGTGTGATCATTGCTTGTACAGCCCTCTCGCAGTGTCCGGAGCAAATATGGTGGGTCTGACACACCGGTGTCAATGTGTTCTTTTTTCCATTTCCAGGAGTGTATTTGCAATTTATGTCACATTCTAAGGTCTACAGTTGCTTGACAATGTAAGACATTTACATCTCTAAGTCAGTGCAGTAAAAGTTGGGACCATTTATACAACACATTCTGATACTCGCAAACTCAGTTACTAAAATCGATAGGGTTCGTCCCGTTGACGTAGAATCATGCAATTTGGCAAGAAGTAAGGTTTCACAGCACAAGTAAACGAAGAAAATCCGAAAATTGTGTAATTATGTGACATAAAAATGTCTTTTTGTCATTTGCACTTACACTGCATTTACAATCGGTCAGTACCATAACAGAAAAACATTACTGCACGCAAACTCAAATTGTCAATTTTTGTCATGTTTCAGTAAGTACACTAAAAATATTCTGTGAACTCTACTTTCTCTAGATATATAAACCGCGGTCCCCTGCTCGTCTCTTTTTGTGTGTGCAGGATAGTGTCAGAATGTACTGTACAGATGTTTATACCGTCTTGGAATTTCTGGGACCGATATCTTGCCAGTTTCGCTAACCATGAAAGAGAAAAATTGTTGGGATTCCCGATCCCCATGATGCATGAAGTATCTGAATACATAATTAAGTTTCTGTGGAACCCGAGGTGCTTGCAACCTACTCGCACTTGGTATTAGTACCTGTTCCCCAGGGAATTTAAGTTACTTTTTCCCTTCCAGTCCATGAGCTCATCTACCGTTCCATATAGACTTAACAATATTGTATCCATCCCCCAGTTCCAAACCGATCCTATCCTTTCTTACCTGGCATCCCTTTCATGTCCTAACGCATATGTGGTGTGCGTACTGTAAGACCTTCGGTACACACACCATCAGATTATTAGACTTGTCGCTCCAACGAAGTAGGCGAGTGTCAGCAATAGGTCTCGTGGTTTTATAGTGGCGTGTTTATCTTCTGCCGTTAGGTCAGACGATAGAAATGCCACTTGCACGCTTAGTGTAGCAGATTGACGGTGGCCAACTTTAAACAGAACTTGATTAATTTTCACACACATTTATTAAAATAATAACTAGCATAAAAATTACTTAACTTGGTTCTGGATGCTATTTACAATTGACAATCTGAAGTTCCTTTGGTATTGGTACGTTAATCTTATTCTCACATATATCTCTGATACTTGACAAAAGTGTCTATACATTTATCTTCATGGCTATGTACAGGAATATGACATTCTTATTAGGTGCAGACTGAAACTTGACTATAGACTGGTACAGACAAATGTAGAACTCGTACAGACTGGTACAGACAAATGCAGACTGGTAGAGACTGGTGCCGACAAATGCAGACTGACTAATCAGAGGTCTGTACACTCGTTATAATACCTCGCACGTTCATGTATCACTTGTGCGAGTGTGATCTGCGAGGAGAAGAGGTTCTACGTTAGCAGCAATCTCATTGGCTGCGATACATATTAATACGCGGATCGGCGGAAGCAGAATTTGGTCCGTCTTTTTGGCAGCGCCATCTCATAGTGCGGAGACGGACGAGCGCTGCGCCTGCGCTGTTGTGCTTAGCGGGGCGCGCAATAGTGGGAAAGTTGCGTACTCGGTGACTACGCGGAACTATGTACACAACAACATACTTATTAATTACACTTATTAGTTATACTTTCCACACATACATCTCACATCCTTATCCATGTGATATCATTCTAAAACTCCCGCAATTTCCGATAATCTCACATCCCAATCCCTACACAGAGTTACCAGGGTCTTTCATCACATCATGCTGATAAGAAAGAAAACGTATGTAACATCTCCGTCATTTTATCGTAAACATGAACACTTGTTTTACGTTCTAATACTTTTTTATACCGAGACTACAAATTTAAAAAGACAGTGCTGAAGAGCAGCTGTTTGTGTCCTACTAGCCAAACACTAGTAGGGTGAACATAAATGACAGACAAATTTTAAAAATACAACTCGATATAATTTTTATGATGGTTCACCACATGATGGTAAATGGACAGCTTGGAGGATTTTTGGCTCAAACACGTCAAGTATGTTTTACTGATGTAAGCATCACTTTTTGTGATTTTGTAATTATTTGTTAATTTGTTGTTTCCCTTATTATAAAAAAAATAATTCTCTATGAAATTATAGTTCATTCCTTCGAACTTCCGCTTGGAAATAACAGAGGAGGAGAAATGGTCAATCACGGAAAAGTAGTCATTTCATACAATATTTACGTATAAATGTTATTACTACCTGACATGTCTCCCTTTGTTTTTGAAGAAAGAGACAGCCTGGGCAACATTTTGCAATAAGGCTTCTAGAGTCCTATTGACTGATGGTTCTACTGCAACACTTACAAAGTGCTCTACAGTTACGATTCCCCGTATACAGCACACTACATTGGCGATAAAGTAACACTGTTTTCAGACCACAAGGAAAAAGTTCAAAAAAGAAGTAGTTTTAGTTTCCAGATTTGAATGAAGGAGCAGAGATTCGTCTTTGGACTGAATTATTAGAATTTTTAATCATAGCAATGGAAGAAGTGTTGTCTGGTACTTTTTACCGTTTTTAACATCAAGTGGCGCGATACCAGCGTAACTGCTTCTTATATTTGACTTAATGGTTCTGTTTTGACACATTATTAGATGATTTGAAGTTATGCCACCAGAGAGGTAGAGTTCTATCAAATACAGAAATGCAGTAGCCTATTGCCTATGATTTGCGTATTGATCCAACACGACAATCTTCTTCAAAAATATTTTTTAAAGGTTTAAAAAGTTTGTAATGGCACCATATAACAGACAGACAGAAATAAGAAAGTGTGTAAGCTAATATTTGTCTTTATATTATTACCTCATTCAAATGTAATCCTATGAAGTGCTCCCACGACTCTTACGGCAGAATATTATGTTACTTTATTTTACTGCAGATTTTTCAGGTTTTATTCACAACATCTCTTTATACCTTTTGACACACGTTAATGAAACATGTTATAATAAATTCTGGAAACAGATTTTAATCCATTAACCTTTCGCAATGTAATCCCGCATTCCCAGATACGCCGTATTTTAAGATTCATTTGCCGGTTACAGTATTCAATAAAACTTGATATATTGCTTCTTGGATGTACAAACAAGTCCTCGATAACGCATATTCTTGCCACCTGCGCTGGTTGTAAAGACGGACTCAGTTTTGTTTCTTCCATGTAAAGGCTATAGTTGTTTGTCACAAATTGATGCTCTAACATATTGATACCTGTATGTCTGTACTGGCAATATCTGTTACTGCTATGTTAACACTTACACTGAGGTTACAAAAGTCAGGCCACTGACATATACACATATACAGATAGCGGTTGTATCGCGTACACAAGGTATAAAAGGGCAGTGCATTGGCAGAGCTGTCATTTGTACTGAGGCGATTCATGTGGAATGGTTACTGGCGTGATTATGGCCGCACGATCGGGATTAACAGACATTGAATGGGGAATGGTAGTTGCAGCTAGACGCATAGGGCATTCCATTTCGGAAATCGTTAGGAATTCAATTTTCCGAGGTCCACAGAGGCAGAAGTGTGCCGAAAATACCAAATGTCTTGCGTTACTCTCGCCACGAACAATTCAACGACCCACGGTCTTCACTTAATGACAAAGGGCAGCAGCGTTTGCGTAGAGTTGTCAGTGCTAACAGACAAGCAAGTCTGCGTGAAATAACAGCAGAAAGGGATGTGCGTCGTAGGACGAGCATTTCAGTTAGGCCAGTGCGACGAAATGTGGCGTTAATGGGATACGGCAGCAGACGACCGACCTGTGTGCCTTTGCTACCAACACATCACATGCAGCGTCTCTTCTGTGCTCGTGACCATACCGGTCGCACCCTCATCATCATCATCATCATCAGCCATTTCAATCACTAAATGATGTGGCCTCTTCGAGTCGTGGATTCATGTAGGCTTTCGGCAGTCTTCTCCAAGTGGGACGGTCTTGAGCTGTTCTCTGCCAGGTGTTACCAGCGATCTTCTTGATGTCTTTGTCCCATCTGTCTGGTGGTCTTCCTCTAGGCCTCCGGTGCTCTCTCGAAGTCCACTCCAGTACTAGCTCCGTCCATCTGTTGTCTTTTCTTCTTGCGACGTGGCCAGCCCACTGCCATTTCAAGGAACCTACTGTCTCTAAGATGCCATTAACCTTCGTCACAGACCGGATGTCATCTGCCCTTTTCCTATCCTTTCTTGTAAAGCCCAGCATAGATCTCTCCGTGGCTTGGTCAGGCGAGTCCCGATTGTAGTTCGTAACAGCCGGTGATGGAGTTCGAGTGTGACGCGGGCCCAAGTTGTCAACCAAGAGACTGTGAAGGCTGCTGGTGGCTCCATAATGGTATGGGCTGCGTTTATATGGAATTGAAAGGGTCCTCTGGCCCGTCTGAGAAGATAATTGACTGTAAATGCTTAAGATGGGCTATTTGGAGCCCATTTGCAGCCGTTAATGAACTTCGGGTTCCCCAAGAATGATGGAATTTTCATAGGGACCCAACTGTACGCGATTGGTTTGAAGAACATGCTGGACAGTCCGAGCGAATCATTTGGACACCCAGATCGCCCGACAAGAACCCCTACGAACGTTTATGGAACATAATCGAGAGGTCACTTCGAGCACAAAATCCTGCAGCGGCGACACTTCTGCAAGGGTGGACGCCTATAGAGGCAGCAGTTCTGCAGGGGAGTTCCAACGACTTGTTGAGTCCATGCCATGTCGAGTTTCTGCACTACACCGGGCCAAAGGTGGTCCGGCATGACATTACGAGGTATAGCATGACTTTTGTCAGCTCACTGTATATGGATTCGTACACCTTATACGTTATAAACATATTTTGTAGCTAGAATGAGATTTTCACTTTGCATCGGAGTGTGCGCTGATATGAAACTTCCTGGCAGTTTAAAACTGTGTGCTGGACCGAGACTCGAACTCGGGACCTTTGCTTTTCGCAGGCAAGTCCACGTTTGCAAGGTAGGAGACGAGATACTGGCAGAAGGCTGTGAGGACGGGCCGTGAGTCGTGCTTGGGTAGCTCAGACGGTAGCCGGCACGGTAGCTCAGCGTGTTCGGTCAGAGGGTAGCTAACAAAGGAACTGAGTTAATCGGTCAACAACGAAGTTAAAACGGATGCCTTACGACGTCCGCTCAGAGCAGATACAACTAACGAAATGATATTAAAAAAAAAGGAAAAAAAAGAAAACACGGTAGAGTACTTACCCGCGAAAGGCAAAGGTCCCGAGTTCGAATCTCGGTCCGGCACCCTGTTTTAATCCTTCCAGGAAGTTTCATATTTTCTAGCTGTCCTCATGCTAACTGGTTTTGTGTTTTAGCACAGATGGTGAGTATTGTAGTCCAGATCTAGATCTGCAATCAGTTACTGATTTTTGCGACTGGCTGCTGACCTTCAAATTTAAAGAAAGAAGAGATAATTTGATAATGAATAATAATTAACTTTCAGTAATTTGACAGAAGAGATATAAAGGAAAGAAGAAAGTTTGTTATAAAAAATGATGATTTGTTTCCTTCTCCCTCTCTTTCTACGACAAACACAACAATTTTCGGATTTCTTCCGTTACATATACTGTGAAATCTTGTTTCTTGCTAAATTTCATGATTCTTGTCGAACGGAAAGCACCCTATAGGTATTGGCTCTGAGCACTATGGAACTTAACTTCTGAGGTCATCAGTCCCCTGGAACGTAGAACTACTTAAACCTAACTAATCTAAGGATATCACACACATCCATGCCCGAGGCAGGACTCGAACCTGCGACCGTAGCGGTCGCACGGTTCCAGACTGAAGCGCCTAGAACCGTTCGGCCACACCAGCCGGCCCTATTGGTATTGATGTGTGGTTTCGCGAGTACCAAAATACGTGACATAAATTGCTGTATTGTTATAGTGCACTGATTTAGAAGCTTCAGCTTTTTATAACGTTAAATGTGCATAGATCTTTATATGTGGTGCAAATTACTGAGACAGGTAAAAGTAAGTCAGAATCTAACCAGGTGCCACACTTCTAGACAGATTCTCAAATTCGCTGGCCGTGAAGAAGAGAAAGCGTTATTGATCCGGTCGAGAGGAAAGGGGGCCACACACATTTGCCGCCGGATAGCGGACACGTGTTAACAACGCGAAGATTGCACTGAATGCGTGATCAGTTTCATCGACACAGAGAACAAAGGGACGGCGAGTGTGCGGTGCCGTTGCCGGCGCCGTAAACAGACTCGTGCCCGAGATAAGCCGTGGGGTGCCCGCGATGTTGGACTGGGGGGGGGGGGGGGGGAGAGACTGTGGTGTTAGAGGGGTGAGGGGGGGGCGGCGGCTTTGGCCGCGACTGCGGGGGCGGCAGGATTCGGGCCCGGCGCGGCGCGGCGCTTGTTAATTGGTCACGACGGCCGCGGGCGGCGCTGCGGCAGACTATCTGCTATCTGCGCAGGCGCGATGGCCCGGCGGCGGGTCCACGCTGCTTGCATATCCCAGCAGCCACCGCGCCCGCAATTAATGGCCGACGTGCTCTCAGATGCTGTTTTATAGGTCTGTGGCAGGGGTGCCCACTAGCCTCACCTTTGGAAGTCGCCAGTTTATGGAGCTGACTCGCAGACTATCATTGTTTGGAGACTAATAGTTAAATTTTACGAAAAACATGTAGTTTACCATGTAGTTGACTATATTTAGAACTTCCTTCAAAATTTGTGAACACTGAAAATACACTACTGGCCATTAAAATTGCTACACCACGAAGATGACGTGCTACAGACGCGAAATTTAACAGATAGGAAGAAGATGCTGTGATATGCAAATGATTAGCTTTTCAGAGCATTCACACAAGGTTGGCGCCGGTGGCGACTCCTACAACGTGCTGACAAGCGAAAATTTCCAACCTATTTCTCGTTGCTAGAGATCCAATGACTGTTGGCAGAATATGGAATCGGTGGGTTCAGGAGGGTAATACGGAACGCCGTGCTGGATCCCAACGGCCTCGTATCACTAGCAGTCGAGATGGCAGGCATCTTATCCGCATGGCTGTAACGGATCGCGCAGCCACGTCTCGATCCCTTAGTCAAGAGATGGGGACGTTTGCAAGACAACAACCATCTGCACGAACGACATTTGCAGCAGCATGGACTATCAGCTCGGAGGCGATGGCTGCGGTTACCCTTGACGCTACATCACAGACAGGAGCGCCTGCGATGGTGTACTCAACGACAAACCTGGTTGCACGAATGGTAAAACGTCATTTTTTCGGATGAATCCAGGTTCTGTTTACAGCATGATGACGATCGCATCCGCGTTTGGCGACATCGCGCTGAACACGCACTGGAAGTGTGTATTCGTCACCGCCATATTGGCTTATCACCCGGCGTGATGGTATGGGGTGCCATTGGTTACACGTCTCAATCACCTCTTGTTCGCATTGACGGCAATTTGAACAGTGGACGTTACATTTCAGATGTGTTACGACCCGTGGCTCTACCCTTCATCCGATCCCTGCGAAACCCTACATTTCAGCAGGATAATGTACGACCACATGTTGCAGGTCCTGTACGGGCCTGTCGGGATATAGAAAATGTTTGACTGCTGCCCTGGCCAACACATTCTCCAGACCTCTCACCAAGTGAAAACGTCTGGTCAACGGTGGCCGAGCAACTGGCTCGTCACAATACGCCAGTCACTACTCTTGATGAAGTGTGGTATCGTGTTGAAGCTGCATGGGCAGCTGTACCTGTGCGCGCCATCCAACCTCTATTTAACTTAATGCCCAGGCGTATCATGGCCGTTATTACGGGCAGAGGTGGTTGTTCTGGGTACTGATTTTTCAGGATCTGTGCACCCAAATTGCGTGAAAATGTAATTACATGTCAGTTCTAGTACAACATGTTTGTCGAATGAATACCCGTTTATCATCTACATTTCTTCTTTGTGTAGCAATTTAAAGGCCAGTAGTGTAGTTTCGTGGTAAATGTTCTCTTCTAAAAATATAACGGTAATCACGAAGAGCATTCAAAAGCCACCATTTTTTTGTCGTAACGACGCTTATAAAGTACACTGTCCGAACCACTGAAGCTTTTACTAAAACACCATTCAGGACTTCGTTATTGTGACAGCTTAGAGTAGTAACTTCAGCGTCATAGTGTCTAAGCGCTCTTAACATTAATTTTAATAATGTCGGCATTTATGAATCATTATATTATAAAAAATATTTGCAGTCATCTGATAAAAATTACGAAGATTGCTGCAAAGTAGTGCCTCCGATTTTTTTATGTGAAGATACTTACAGCTTAAAAAATAAATTTACGTTATTAATGTTCTACGTCATTATTCTTGACGTCCACATACTTGCAGCTCTCTGGCGCTTGTGGTCTCCGTATTGTACAGTTTAACATGGTGGGGTGTAACGTAATTACTCCAGAGCTTAAGAAACAGCGCGCTGTAATGAAATTTCGATTTCGAACAGTTTGACCGCACATGGAGCAACCATCCCTGCGGCGTGACACCGCTAGACAACACACTAGACCTGCAACATCTACAACAATCCGACGCCTTGGGTTCTCTGTCATCCATCATCCTCTGTACGGTCCCGAATTGACCCAGAAGGATTTTCATCTGTTTCCAAATTTAAAGAACGTCTTCGAGCACTGTGATAGTGATGAAGCGGTGCAAGTAGTGGTGAGGCTGTGCCTATGTCAACATCGTCAAACATGACGGCATCAACAGACTGGTCTCTCGGGCCGGCCGTGGTGGCCGAGCGGTTCTCAGCGCTTCAGTCCGGAACGACGCGACTGCTACGGTCGCAGGTTCGAATCCTGCATCGGGAATGGATGTGTGCGATGTCCTTATGTTAGTTAGGTTTAAGTAGTTCTAAGTTCTAGCGGACTGATGACCTCAGATGTTATGTCCCATAGTTCTCAGAGCCATTTTTTAGGTCTCTCGGTGGGAGGAATGTGTTGAGAAATAAATATCTAGACATGAAGAATAAAGATATAGTGTGTTAATAAAAATTGTTTTATTTGAAAAGATTTTAAAAATTTTATATCAAAACTTCGGAGGCATTACTGTTCGCTATGCCCTGGTATTACCTACAGTTCTTTGTAATAGAAATTAAGAAACTATAATTTTTAAAGCTGTTCAGGAAAATAAAGTTAGGAAAAGTATTTTGCACTGCTTAGCTTGAAGTCATTTTATTAAGGAATGAAGTGGCTGTGCGGTAGGTGTGATAAACTCGTTCATGCAGTCAGCCGTATATTTGGTCTACGACAATAATTTAACTGAAGAAAGAAAAGAATACTAATGTAATAAGGTTGAAGGATGATATCAACAGTACAGTAATGTAGAATTTAAGAAAGTGGTATGGCAGACGCAACTGAAAAATGAAAATGTACGTAGAAAATGGTTCAAATGGCTCTGAGCACTATTGGACTTTACTTCTGAGGTCATCAGTCCCCTAGAACTTAGAACTACTTAAACCTAACTAACCTAAGGACATCACACACATCCATGCCCGAGGCAAGATTCGAACCTGCGACCGTATCGGTCGCGCGGTTCCAGGCTGTAGCACCTAGAACCGCTCGGCGACCCCGGCCGGCGACAAGAAATCTCTTTCATGCAGTACCAGGATTAAGCATTACAAAACAGTGATCCATCCAGGTGCTTCATATACAGGGTGTCCCATTTTCTTCACCACCCTAAATAACTGTTTGTCCAGATGCAAATTATAAAATGTTTCAACCAAATGTTCTTTAGCCGTCAAGGGGACATGAATCAGAATGACTGCCGTCGTTGTGGCTTTGTTTTTCACAAAGATATGAACAGTGGTATGACTTTTTTAGATGGCACTCTTTATTTTTTGTTCGGCGATTTATTTCCTCTCCTAAAGACCTATTCAAAAATGTATCACAGTATACCATTCATTGAAACACAACGTTATTAATTACAAAACACAAGAGTGACTTTGAGTCCGGGATCACAAACTCGTCCACTTGATGGAGTTGTCAGAAAACAAATGAAAACCAAGTAAAAACATAACACAAAATTGACTTTGACTCTCCTGTACCATGGCCCATGAGTAGAACATTCGAAGGTGCTCGAAGTGGTGACCCTGGCCATCGATACACTGGTGCACTCGTCGAATGAAGGAATTGTTTATTGCTTCCAGTGTTGTCTGCTGAAGAGAATTACAAGCAAGCACGATACGTTCCTGCATGTTCTCTGGAGTTGTTGGAATATAGTGACCGACAACGTCTTTAATGCATCCCCAAAGAAAAAAGTCCAGAGGATTTAAATCAGGAACCTAGCAGGCCAAGTAACTATTCCTCCTCGATTAATCCATCTGGCAGTATACCTTCGGTTCAGAACACAACGTGCACGCAAGGCATTTTGCGTTAGACATCCATCGTGTTGATACAACATAAGCATTTTGGTTCTAAGCGGCACTTCATCCGGAAGAGGAGGAAGAATTCGTCTGAGGAAGTTGGCATACGCTGTGCCGTTTAGACTACCACTGATGAAATAAGAGCCAATAATTTTCGTACCAAGCAACCCACACCAGGCGTTAACTCTCCATTGACGCTAATGTTCCACCTATCTGCCGCGTGGTCAGAGGCACCTTGTCACGGCCCGTCAAGATGAATGGGACACCCTGTACAGCAGAAACCTTAACCATGAATAGTATAGGTCTCACAGAACCACTAGAACTAAAAGAAACAAAACTTAAGAAAAACTATAGGAGGAAAATTTCGTGACAACAAAATAAAATGCATCAAAAATGAGAGTCACTACAAAAAAAAAAAAAAAAAAAAAATAGAGAGAGAAACTCACCATGCGAGAAAGGAGACCAAATTTTCGGACGTCTCGTCAGATTGAATTCTAATAGATTGACTAATCGAGTATTTGATTTCTTCCAGAACCACATAACGAATCATAAATGGTTAGCGGAAATTGGAGAAGACCTGAGAGAGTTAAAAGTAACAGAAATGTCATTACTCGATAGAACAGCTTAGATAAGTACTAAAGCCGAAAAAATGAGGTTCGAAGACAAGTTTCTAATGAAGTCAAACCCGTCATCTCGGAAGAGGAAGGAAGAAGGTCAGAAACAACAAAGAAATACTGCGCAGAAAGGAAGGCACAAAACTCAAAGAAGTGACTGATTCATCTTACTCCAAAGAGGGGTAAACGGAAGAAGAAGAATCAACAGCATCCACAGGGATTGCTGGCTCGGAAATTTGTGATCAGACAACTGCGTGTGCTAACCTCACGCCTCGTCCAAGGTTATTTAATCTGCGAAGTTACCAAATAGCGAATATACGATAAAGTTACACAGAACATTAAGAAAGAATGTGCCATAAATTTCAGTTTAAGGAGAGAAAATTACACTATTAAATTGAATGTAGATGGTACTTGTATAGAATCCGTAAAGAAACATAGTAGTTCTAGGAATGAATATCTGTTGTCAATTGATATGGTGTTAGCTCACAAAGATACTTATAAACAGAAAGTAATCATCTAGTACCGTCCTTATCCCACGATCATATGCAAGGGTCAGTGCCTTTTAGTTACGTACTGTTCTAACTTTCACTTAATTCTTAGCTAAGAAATTGTTTTCTGGGAAATTATGCTTAAAATTTGAACACACTACTCAAAACAAATTACTAAACGAATAGTAACTAAAAATAGTAATCAGGCTCACTGATGTTACATTTATTTTCAAAAAACACAGAACATCTCGAACGACTAGAGATGGGATATTCATATTCAAAAGATATGTACATTAGTATGTTCTGCAGAAATGATTAGCATATCAGTTGCCTCGTTTCAGCATGTGTCCTGTTGCCTAGTAGTCACAGGATCCGCCACGGTCCCTGACACCTTGTTCCATGCATGATGGCATCGACGCGTATCAGTCGCGAAAGGCTTCCTTTGATATAGTCATCCATGTTGCATTCACCTGGTTCCAAAGCTCATCTGTGGTGGTCGACATTGGGTCACAGTGCTGCACCCGCCGTTTCACCATATCCCACACATTTTCGATTGGCGACAGGTCTGGTGATCTGGCGGACCAGGGCAAAAGGCTGACATCCTATGACACCGAGAAGGCATGTGTTCGTGCAGCAACACGTGGTCGTGCATCGTCTTGCTGTAAAAGGGCGCCTATGGTGTTTCGCAGGAAGGGTGTGGACACGAGTCGCAGGATGCCATTCACGTAGGTCACACTGGTCACAGTGCCCTGGACACGCACCAACTGTGATTTGTGGTCGTACCCAATTGCACCCCACACCGTAAGGCCTTGAGCTGGCATTGTTTGTTTCGTGCGAATGCAGTCACTGTCTGCGGCGAACCAGAATGCGGCCATCATTTTAAAACAAACAGAACTGGGTTCTTCCTAAAACACTATCTGATGCCATTTCCGTCCCTAGTTACGTCGTTCCATACACCATTGCCGTATGGCATATTTCTGCATATGCGTCAAAAGCAGACGGAGAAGTGGACGACGCGCACGTAACCCGTTCCGTAATAAACAGCGACGGACTCTCACCCCTGATATGTGCGATGTGTTACCCTGCTCCACTATTGCGCCACAGCTGAGGAGGACGCAGATCTGCCCTGAAATGCGATTCGTATAATAATTTTATGTAACATTGATGGCGAACAACAATCTTTATTGTTATACAATCAGTTACACTGACTGAGAGCTCCACAGCGGGTTAGGCACCACGGCCGTCATCATTGTGGTGCAAACTCTGATGATTGATCGTAGTTAAAAGGCCGAAACCGATCAGAAACTAACATCGGCTGCGATCAAGAGTGTTTGTACACAATTATTTTAATTCCATTCGTATGAAATGTCGATCTTCTCGAGGGGTGGTCTGGGTGATGCGACCTCACTCATCTGGTCGTGTTCTGCGCCCTTATGTGAACCGTTCTGCATACACCCGTTGCTCTGTCGGAACACTTGATCCCACGCGAGGAGCAGTTCCCCGAATGCAAGCATCACATTCTCTTGTGCGAAAAATGCGCTCTCTTTCAAACTCACAGATTTCACGGTACAGTTCGGTGATATACTGCAAGGCACGTTTGCGCGTCTCCTCAAGTCACACAGATCCATTGCCTTCGGTTTATAGCGACAAAAAGAGCCCCGGGCAACTTTCACCGGTAGTGGTGATGTGCCGCGATATCGATGTTGACCTTGAAGCCGCGAGCCGACATTGTTCAAAAGCTTACCATTTTTGCAGAACATACTTATGTACATGTTCTGTGAATATGAACGTCCTGTCTGAGGTCATTCTAAGCGTTCTGCTTTTTATGAACGTGAGTGGATCTGCTAATTGTGAATTTTAGCAACACCCTGTGAGTGATTTACCACTAGTTGCGTGCATAAAAGAAACCTTCGTTATTAGCGTACATTTTATGCAGTGAAGGATTCCTTAGAAAACATGGAGAGGATGAAAAATTTTAGCGCAAGTAAACACAGTGCTGCCCATTAAAATTACAGTAACATTAAGGTGGCGAGCAACGAACATCAAATAGGCATAAAACGTCGTACGGGCTTGGATATATAAACGACTGCTATTTCAGCGTAACTGCACAAAGCACATGAGAGCAACGTCGACTTATTTCTGTGTGTAGGGGAGGATGACGCAGTGGGCTTAGCATTTAATAATAATTGAATGTTGATCGTTTGTGAGGTGCTGGTGTTTTGCCTCAAGTAACTAGGGGAAACACTGACCGGCACGTGTAGCAATTGGACAGCGGGGTCCCACACTGGCACGTGGGGGTTACCGGCTCATGTCATATTGAAATACATTATCGCTGTTGTAACCTCCCCACCGAAAATTTTAAAGACAATATTTAATAGAAATGGAGCCAAGCGTAACCTCCCTAGCAATTAAAATTAATGACAATAAAAATGAGAATCGCAATCTGACTCAAGGTGTAAGCTGTCACGAAAATAATGAAAAACAATTCACTGCTAATGAGACTTCAGTGACAATGTAAATTCAATTAAACCAAAATATCGGTCTTTGGCCCTGTGCAAAAAAAATCATAATCAATTTCTTACCTCATTGAAACTGCGTGTCAAATTTCTGCTCTTATTGTTGGCCACGGCTTGGAGGAACTGCATCGCAAGTAATATTTTTTTTTTTTTTGAAATTTAACTGAAACTTTTCTTTAAAGGAAATGGAAGGAAATCGTTCGTTCAATTAAATAGTTCTTTTGTTAAAAATATTGCTTTGAAAACGAAAATTATTATTGGGGCGATTATTGCACAAAATAGTTACAGTTAATTTACATTATTAGCTGAGCGCATTTAAAAATAATATACCTCATCCTGAATCTTGACCAGAGTGCCATGTCGACGCCCGCCGACTCCTCACACACGACTGCACTCGACTGCTACTACCGACATACTGCTCTGCCCTACTGCTACTGACAGACTGCCCACTGACTACTGCTCGCAACTGTACTGCACGACTACTACTGACAGAGTACCGCTGGCAACTCTCGCGTGGTCAAGCGCAGACTAGCCACGATAAATGGCTCTCTGGTCAGAGACTCTGCAATGCCTCGCCATCGCCGCCACACAACATACGTGTTTCGTAACCCTCCACTGGGGGGGGGGGGGGGGGGGGGGGGCAAATATTTGGCAGCGATGGTGAGTCATTTGGACTTGCCAAGCGCAGCAAAATTTTTTCTTTAATGAATGAACTTTTACAATTTACAGAATATTTAGATGTAGTACATGAATTAAATGTTGTGCACATGCACCGAGTACAAAACATTTCAGACAAAGACAAAATGTGAGTTTAAAACATAGTAGCAAATCAGAAAACTGTATATACAAATTATTTGACAGATAACAAAGTGCACACGCACTGAAAAAATTCTTTAGCATTTGCAGAACAAATAAACAGAATGGCAAAAAATCATGTTGACAAGTGACATGAGTGCACATGCACTGCAGTTGAGAAGATATCAGCAAATGGCGAAATGTATATACAATGAGTAACAAACGACATAAGTGCATACGCACTGAAGTATTGAACATACAGAATGAGTACAAATCATATTGAAAAATGAGAAAAGTGCACAGGCACTGAAGTTCAGTAGAAAACATATTAACACATAACATAAGTGCACATGCACTGTAGTTCAGAACATATCATCAAAATAAAAATGTATATACAATATAAAAGACAAGAGTGCACATATACTGTACTTCAGAACAAATCGAAAAAATGTCTTTACCATTTTCACAACAAATAAACATAATGGCAAAAATCATGTCGACAAGTGACATAAGTGTACTCGCACTGGAGTTCAGCAAATTGAAAAAAATGTATAGCCCATGAACATAAATGATGTTAGCAAAAAAATGATTTTCACTATTAGGATAGGAAAGGGAAGGATTGCATCATGGTTTTAGCACTTTAGATTGCACACAGCTGTTCTGAAAGTCCATATCTTTCCACAGAAGTACAACACCAAGTGAGACAATTTGAAGTTCTTTTCCCATCAGAATTTATCAGCGTATCCAAGACACTGAAATGTCGTAGTAATATTTCCTGTTATCATTTTAGCAGTACATCAGGTACACCAAACAGTGGGACCATAATAACGTCTTCATCGCTCACGGTGGTGGACAGCATGTCGTGTCAACACCACGCTCTTACAAGGCACACCAACGTAGAATTAGTGCAAAAACCAAATATAGTGCTCCATGATCATGAGGATGGACAGGACAAAAGGACATTGCAGTAATTCAGGGTAGTTAGGTCAGAAGGTGTAGGACATTAAGTCACATAATAGGCTTCATTGAGAATTACAGTAGTAGTTTGCGGCATTCATAGCCTAGTTATTGAACATTTCTGTACCATGTTTGTAGTATTACAGAATAATGTTCATAAGATTGAATTATTGGCATCATGGGTAATCGTATTACAATAAACAGTGGCAGTCCTTGGCCAGTTACAAAGCATATTTAGTATGAAAGAATAATGTTCATCAGAAGTCTTCATTGAAAAGGGGAGTCAATTATTGGCCTAGCATTAACATAGTACATTGAGTGATACAAATTATTGGCACTCATTGGCCATTTACCAAAGCATGAAAAGTCAACATTGAAAACAAGAGCTAATTAATGGCATAATTAATAACATAAGTCATTTAGTGACATTAATTATTGGCACTCAGTGGCCAGTTATAGAACACGAAAAGTCATAATTGAAAACAGGAGCTAATGAATGGCATAATTATTAACGTAATTCATTTAGTGACATTAATTATTGGCACTCATTGGCCATTTACCAAAACATGAAAAGTCATAATTCATTTAATTAGATTAATTATTGGCACTCAGTGGCCAGTAAGTATTGAATAGTATAAAACATTGTTCATCATTCAGTATTATTCAGAACTTTTTCAAATGAGTAGCATTATTTGAAACTGGTGACACACACCATTAAGAAGTTATGATAAAAAATCAGTTAATTACAGTCATAGCATTAATAATCATGGGCATTATAAGTAGTCCCATTACAATAAACAGTGGCAGTTATTTGCCCGTTACAAAGCATAATTTTATATATTTTTTTTTTTTGTATATTCAGAATTCTCTTAAACTAGTAACATTATTTGGGACTGGTAATACATTTTTTGTTAGCAATGCATTGCTTAGGGTAATTATAGGGGAAATCAAGAGAGAAGAATTTGCTTCTGGGTTATTGGTATAAATGAAAAATGTGTAACGTCATTCGTCATAAGTCAGCTGTGGCAAGATTATGAAACAAGTAGACTATATGTAACCACATTCATAGATTTAATGAACAACTGCTTATAGCACATTAATCTCATAAATAATTTCTCCTGCAAAAAATATATAAAAATGGATTATTAAGCTGAAAAGAGAAATGCATTTTATGCTGAAAAGTAGTGAACTTCGAATTAACAGGTAGTGAAATGTGTATAAAAATGTGTTCCATAGCTGTCCTTTCCAAAACCTTCAGTCATTATACTGTGCAATATAACACTTGCTGTCAAAACGAACTGCAACAAATACTTAAATAACTACATAGCCTAAATATAACTTCAACATTATCCTCATCTGCAAAGAAAACTTCATTATCCATGTCATCAAAAACTCCATTATCATCATCACCTGTAAAGAAAAACTTCATTATTCATAGCGGCATATCCTTCATCATTATTCATCAGCATTCATTATCATCTGCAAAAAATCACTTCATTACTCATTACACAACTATTCCTTATCTCTAGCATATTTCATCACTAAAACTAAGATGTGTAGTTCGGTCTGACAGCCTGCATCATTCACCTTGTATTCTGAAAGAAAAAATTAGTTAAGACTGCTATTCTACGATGAGTATAGTATATTCTTGTTAATGCTTGTTAATCCTGATCCATTTACTCTTCCTCATAAAGTTATTGCATCTTCTTTCGTTTATTCCGTAGGTGAAATTCCCATTTCTGTTGAATTTATTTCTTACACGCATCATTTCTTTCTGAAATTGATGAACAGAGATTAATGCCTTGCATTTAAATCATATACCTTTTAAATAATGACTGGTTTATGGTAACATAATTAAACATACAACATAACATGACAGAAAACGTAATATGTCAAAGACATTGACAGTGTTCAGATGCAAAAATGTAAACAGAATATCACAATGCAGCAAAAAAAAAAAAATGTAAAATAGTCACGATGTTGAGATATCATAGGGCAAAAAATGTCAAAGTCAACTGGTGTGTGTTATATCTTAACTGTTTCACAGTGCATACAAACAAAACATGAGAACAATCGTACATAAAAAGACAAAATGTGACGTTCGTTGTGTTCAGCTTGTATGTAGTGTAGTTAATAGAGGCGAGAATTAAAGACTTTAATGGAGAGAGAATTTGATAAAATTAATACGTCATTACATAGAATTGCATAATTATTCATAAAATACGTAAGTTCATCTGGAAAAATATGCACGGTCTGATGTGTAACGACTAGAAAAGCGACCTGCTAACCTTACCTTGCCGCGCACTTGCCAAGAAAAATACGATAATCATCAATAATTAGTCATGTGAATATAATTGCATAAGTGGTCATAAAAAAATTAGTAAATGGCATCATAGTGTGTTGAATCATAAAGTGTCTTCATTCAATAAAGGGTTTAATATTTGACCAATGGTGGTTGCCTTTCGATTTTCTGGTTCTCAAAGTTTCGACGTGTACAACATTGGGGTGAGGGATGCTGCGAATCCGATATGGACCTGCGTATAGAAGTTCAAATTTGCTGCACCTAGCTTTTAATTTGCTGGATAAATAGTGTGTACGTACTAATATCTTCTGTCCAATGTGAAACTCTCGGCGTCTACAAACCTGTTTTTGCTGTCTTCTCCGGCGCTCTGCGGCACGTTTGATGTTGTTCAGCGCAATGTCAATTATTTCGTGGTGTCTTAGTCGACGATAAGTAGGGAAGTTTACTAATTCTTTAATTTTGTTTGGTGGTTCAACGCTTTTCAGTATAACAGACGGAGATAGCATAGTGGATTCATTTGGAATGGAATTAATTACATCTTGGAATGAGAATATGTGTGTGTCCCCATCAATATGTCTTTTGTGGCAGTATATTCTACACAGTTTACCAATTTCTTTCATTAATCGTTCACAGGGGTTCGAAGAAGCATGGTACTTGGATATATAAATCGGAGAAATGTTTCTAGCTCGTAACATACGTGTCCATGTAGCAGAACGAAACTGTGATCCATTGTCAGAAATTACTTTCATCACATGCCCTACATGAAATAGAAAATGTTTTACAAATGCTTTCGAAAAAGTTTTAGCAGTAGCTTTGCGTAACGGAGTGAAAGTAACAAATTTTGAAGTGAGCTCAACAGCGACAAATATGTAGCAAAAACCTCTGTTAGTTCTCGGAATAGGACCAAAAATGTCTACAGCGGCCATGTGTCTTAATTTAACAGGTGTAATGGGGTATAAAGGAGGAATATGTGAAGTGGTGTCTGACTTAGCTTTCTGGCAAATTTTACAAGACACTAAAACTCGTCGTATACGTTTCTCCATGTTGGTAAAATAACAGTTCTGTCTCAGTATAAGAAAACATTTTCGTGCTCCGTAATGTGTGGAACTTAAATGAGTGTACCAGATTAATTTGTTAACCAGTTCGTCAGGAATGCATAATAACCAGTTGTTGCTGTCAGGATGAGAGCGGCGAAACAGAATGTCATTGCGTACAGTGTAATGGTTTCTAATCGTAACATTATTCCTATCTTGCCAAAGGTGTTTAATTTCTTTCCACACGTTGTCTTTATTTTGTTCTTGTGCTATGTCCTGTAATGACGACGAAATAAAATTTTCAAATGCAACTTGTTGAATGTACATGACACTGAAATTTGCTTTGCAGAAGTTGGTTGCTACGTCTTGCTGATTGTTGCTGAGAGAACGCGATAGTGCGTCTGCTATAACATTTAGTGTGCCGGGAATGTGAACTATTGTAAAATTAAATTCCTGTAAATAAAGTTTCCATCTGCTTAATCTGTCGTGAGTGAATTTAGCCGAAAGTAAAAATTGTATCGCTCTGTGGTCTGTGTAGACGGTGGTATGTCTGCCATAAAGAAAGTGCCGAAATCTCGTAAAAGCCCATACAACACATAATGTTTCCAATTCTGCAACGGAATAATTTCGTTCAGCAGGTGACAGAATGCGGCTTGCAAATGCGATGTTTTTAATTACTGTTGAACCATCTTCTTCAATTTCCTGAAAAATATGTACGCCTAAAGCGGTGTTGGAACTGTCGGTGGCAATAGAAAAATTTCTGGTAAGGTCTGGGTGCGATAAAAGTGGAGCATTCAACAAAGCATGTTTCAGGTTCAGAAATTCAGAATGTGCTTGCTTATCCCAAGACCAAATACTGTTTTTACCTGTTAATTGGCATAATCTGGGTGTGTCTAAAGCAGAGTGATGAATAAATTTGCGAAAAAAGTTAATTAAGCCCAAAAAACTGCGCAATTGCTTCTTCGTCGTAGGAACAGTAATGTCACGTAGAGCTTGAAGTTTTTCCGGATCAGGCGCAATGCCTTCTGCTGAAATTACGTGTCCAAGAAATTTTATAGAAGTTTTGCCAAAGTGCGATTTACTGAGACTAACTGTAAGTCCTTGTGCACGAAAAGTTTGTAACAGTTGTTCAAGAATCAGATTGTGTTCAGACCAGTTAGCTTCTGCGATAAGAATGTCGTCTACATACGTCGTAATTCGGTCCTTAAGTTCTGTCGGAAGTATTGTGTTCAAACCGCGAATAAAAGCTGCAGAAGAAATAGTTAAGCCGAACGGTAATTTGCAAAATTGATAACAGTCGCCAAAACAAAGAAATGCTGTGTATTTTCTGCAATTCGGATGAAGTTGAATTTGCCAAAATCCCGATTTCAAATCTAGTGTAGAATAAATAGCAGTACCATGAAATTTCTGTAAAAGTTCCTCTAAAGTCTGTGGTCGATCTGTTTCATTAATAATAATGTCATTAATGTGACGTGAATCAAGTACAAGGCGAAGTGAGCCATCTTTTTTCTTAACAATATGTAGCGGGTTTATGTACGGACTAACTGCCGGTTCTATAATTCATTGATCAAACATATCCTGCAATTCTTTTTTAACTTGTTCTCTGTGGATATATGGAATGGGATAATGCTTTGCTTTAAATGTCTCGTGCTGTTTCACTTGAAATTCATACATAAAGCCGGACATAGTACCAGGAATGTTGTCGAAAACTGGAGCTTGCTGTAAAAGAATTTCGTGTAGCTGCGTGCGTTCGTCGTCTGTATTTGCACTGCTCTCTTTAACCTTATCAGAAATCATCTGTATTACGTCGTAGTCAGCTTCGTCTGGAGTGTTATAGTTGTGTACATACGTATCCGTGAACAATGTGGGATTACAGTCTATGTTACGTGACACCGAAATGACCTCTGTGCGATTAATTGTTTGCTCTTCCGCAGATAGTGAGTGCTGAAATTCTATAGCAAATTGTATATTTTCATCCTTCAACATTAAATAAGAATTCTGAAAATCAACTACTGCGTCGTGTTGTACCAGAAAGTCCGTACCTAAAATAACGTCTGTTGTCAGTAAAGGAACAATCCAAAAATTAGAGTGAAAAATGTGACCTGCAATACAAAATGATAAAAGCGTCTGTAATTTAACGTCTACTCCTTTACTCGATATTGCTCCCTTCACTTTTGTTTTGCCTAAAGCTAATGTCGGATAAGTATTCTCTTTGTTACACTCCTTAAAAGTATCTTCATTTATTACTGATATAGGTGATCCGGAATCGATTACTGCTGAAAATTTCGATGAACCAATTTTAATTTCGATGACAGGATGTGAAATGGTTTTTTGAACAACTGGTCTTTCCTGCAAAAGAGTGTCTCGTATGTCGTCAAAAGTAATTACATTTTCATGAACAACATTCTGCGTGTCAAAACTAGTGCTTGTATTACTGGAAGATGCGACCTGTACAGTATCTAGTCAGATTCTATCTGACGTGTTATTATTATTAGGAGGATGTTGTGGCATTTCGACTATTTGAACTGTCCTATTACTTCTTCCAGACGTATTACGCTCTGGATGATACCTACTGTCGGGTTCATTCATGAGAATAGGTTCTTGTGTATAATTTTGCTGTTGGTATGTCCGACTGTTGTTAGATGTACGCTGAAAATTGTTCTCATTATTTTTACGTCTGTCGTAATAGTCATTCCTATACGGTGCATTACGATAGGAATTGAAATACTGAGTTTTCTGTACGTAGTTATTTCCTTGCTGCCGTACATTACTATTTGTTGGATCTGGGACTATACGTGCACGAGGCGAAACATTAAAGCCTGGTTGACCTTGTGCATTCCATTGTTGGTTAGGTATGCTAAGCGGCTGACTTTCATGCTATTGTAGTGAAAAACATCTATTGTTACTAAAATGTGGTTGCGACTGCCGAAAATTTTGTACATACTGATGATTACGATTTTATCTGTTATTAAAGTTCTCGTAGTTGTCATTTCTCGAGTGCCTAATGAAAATTGTCACATTCCGTAAAAATTTGTCTTATCGGGTTTTCATTACAACGTTTCTTAATTCTACATAGAGCAATAGTTAAAGAGCTGTTTTGATAGATGTGAAGGATAGTAGAAGAGAAGGCAGCAGTGCAGAAAACTAAAGATGAAACAGCACTACTACAGCTCGGGGCCTATGCACGCTACGGCACATATTCATTAAAGCGTAATGAATCCCCTGAGGTCTTTTACGCACTGCAAATAAATTTTAGCTTTTGCGTTGCAAGCAATAGCGGTAAAATTCGAAAAGTAAATCGCTGTATTCTTGCTAATTCCAGTTTCTGCATAATAGGTAATGCTGACGAAAATACAATAGCAAATTGTCGCCTCAGGTTCAAAGCTAGTTTCTCCATTACAGGTAATAGCGGTGAAAGTACAAAAATAAATTGTCGTATACAGTGCAAATCGTGTATCTGTGTTCTGCCATTATTAAATTCCTTAGATTTTCTTACAAATACAAATTGCTTATAATCAACGTTCTCGTCACTGAATTTGATAACACGTTCAGGTTTGTGTGTGAATCTGTTCGTCTGTGTCATTTCGGATTTCAAGTTGCGTAGCTTTTCAGATTTTAATTCTTGTAGTCTCTGTAAATTGCTCACATTAAACGCACTGCGTAAGTCTGACAAATGTTTACTAAGTGGCGTCTGCTGTGTTATTAACTGAAATACTTTTCATCTCTGTTACTTCTTGTACTTCTTGCTGTAAACTTGACAAATTTCTCCGTAATGAGTGATTAGCTGAATCGATCTCATTGACTGTCTGTTGTAGATTTTGAAATTCCGGTGTTTGACTGAATGAAACCGGTGAAGTATCGTCTGATTTGTTGTCATTACTACTTTCCATAACGTCAATACGACTGGCCAATTCATCATATTTTTCAGTCAGTATTTTTACCTGCTCATCGGTTTTAGAATCAGAGGCATTAATCTGTTTTTGCAACTTACGTGTAGTTTCGTTCAGTTTTTTAACGTCAGTTTTGACGACATCGGAATCCTGTGTTAGTTCTAATTGTTCGAGTCTGTCGGTCACTGTTTGAAAATCGGTTGTGTATGTGTCTGTTTTCGATTTAAGATCAGAAATTTCGTCACGTAATTCTGTGTTCGACTGTTTTATGGAATTAATTTCGTCGCACACTGAAGTAATATTATTGTCTACGTATCTTTTTGCTTTCGCAAACAATTTACGTTTGTCTCTGTGCAGTGATTGTTTCCATTACTTGTCGTTTTACTTTGTTTTGATCCTGAATAAATTTACGGAAACGCGTAATCACTGTTTTGTATATGGTGATTATAGCGCTCATCAATTTGAGTATTCTGTTGTTCAAATTTCGCGTCAATCTTTTCATCCATTGTGCGCGAAAGTTCTGATGTCATTGCTTTAAACTCGTCGCGTAATTGTGTAGCTTTCTCAGAGCATTGTTTAGCGACTGTACTAATTTACGCTCTAAGTGTTTCTGTTGCGGCTGTTTGCATTTCCCTTAATTCCTGTGCAACAGACCTAATTTCTTCGCTACTTTTTTTTGAACAAGCCTCAATTTCCACGCGCAACTATTCCTTAGTGTCATGACATTGTGCGGCAACGTCTCTAATTTGTTCAGTAAGCTATCTGGAACTGTTGTCTAATTTATCATTTAGCTGTTTGGAACTGTTATCTAATTTTTCATTCTGTTGCCTGACCTGTTCACTAAGTTGTTTGAGATTTTCGTCATTATTGTCAAGTTTTTCATTTAAGTGTTTGGCCTGTTCACTCTGTTGTTTACTCATTTGTAGCAACAATGCCATAATTGGATTCGACACAAAATTATCGTTTCTATTCTTCGTGTTGTTTAGTGGTGTACCTGGAATTGTCTCGCTTTCCGTAACCATTTGGTTATTCTGAGATTCAGAAAAAGGTTTGTCAGTCGGATGTACACTGTCAGACATTATTTCGGAATTAAATAAATCCGTCGTACTTTGTGCATCCTGTTCATTCTCATTAGACAAATTTGTCTGTTCGTCACGTGAATTTAGTAAACCGGTTGTGTTAAGCTGGGCAGCGCTCATTACAATAGTGCGCCCCGCGTCATCAATTGTCGTCAAATCAACACAAGACACAATCGAGTTCGTTTGTTCATCATTAAGGTCTACATCATTATTAATGGTTGGAATGCACTGATTGTCAGTGAACCCAGGATTGTCATCATTACACTGCGTGTCACAATTACTATCGGTCACGTTATTTAAGTCGGTAATTTCGTTCATAATACCTCGCGATACACTATTCACAGTCTTTCGCGGCATTTTTACAATAGTCACAATTATTCACAAAACAAATAAGCACAATTGCAAAAGCAACACACAAATACAACAGAGCAACGAATTGCCGTTGACCTGTAGAAAGAAAGTCACAAGATTAGTAAAAGCGTTGCGCCAAATCCTAATTATATCTAAGCAAATAAGAGCAGATATCTGACTGTTTTTCAAAAGACTCTCAACGAAATTCGATCCTGGACTGGGTGTCGCCAAGTGTAACCCCCCCACCGAAAATTTTAAAGACAATATTTAATAGAAATGGAGCCAAGCGTAACCTCCCTAGCAATTAAATTTAATGACAATAAAAATGAGAATCGCAATCTGACTCAAGGTGTAAGCTGTCACGAAAATAATGAAAAACAATTCACTGCTAATGAGACTTCAGTGACAATGTAAATTCAATTAAACCAAAATATCGGTCTTTGGCCCTGTGCAAAAAAAATCATAATCAATTTCTTACCTCATTGAAACTGCGTGTCAAATTTCTGCTCTTATTGTTGGCCACGGCTTGGAGGAACTGCATCGCAAGTAATATTTTTTTTTTTTTGAAATTTAACTGAAACTTTTCTTTAAAGGAAATGGAAGGAAATCGTTCGTTCAATTAAATAGTTCTTTTGTTAAAAATATTGCTTTGAAATCAAAATTATTATTGGGGCGATTGTTGCACAAATTAATTACAGTTAATTTACATTTTAGCTGAGCGCATTTAAAAATAGTATACCTCATCCTGAATCTTGACCAGAGTGCCATGTCGACGCCCGCCGATTCCTCACACACAACTGCACTGGGCTGCTACTACCGACATACTGCACTGGCCTATTGCTACTGACAGACTGCCCACTGACTACTGCTCGCAACTGTACTGCACGACTACTACTGACAGAGTACCGCTCGCAACTCTCGCGCGGTCAAGCGCAGACTAGCCACGATAAATGGCTCTCTGGTCAGAGACTCTGCAATGCCTCGCCATCGCCGCCACACAACATACGTGTGTCACTGTATCGATGTATCGAAGAAAACATACCGACGTATTGGCCTATAAAAATTGTCGGCTGCACTTTATAAATATATTGCCGGCTTCAGAGCTGTAATTTGTTATTATATATTCTGCACATCAACAAGCTAGTAGCCTGCTCATTCCCTTTAGAGAAAGAACTGAAAAGAAAACGGTGCACGATAGCAACTTTGCTATCAATGGTAACTGCATGTAAGTGGCACAATTAAAGGTGTCCGATGGGTATATCGTTCCGTTTCGCCACATTCGGATTTATCTGGAACGCTTCATGTTGACTTCTCTGTTTTGTTTCTTCATTTCTTCAATCGCTAGAGACGTAGTAGTTTAGCGTCAAAATTGCGTCGTGAAGTTAAACGTTGTAGTTTCTGTTGCTGGCGCCGAGCGCCGATTACGTCAGTATTTACTCTCACTCGTCTCCGCCCACCATAAAGACCAGTCTTGTCATTTAGATTTTTGTTCATAATTTTCAGCAACCGTTTTTGAAGAATGTCGATGTGAAATAATTACACATTCGTTGTGTTAAAAATTGCTTTTTACCGCAACTGGTGTTCCATTTCTTCATGTCGAGTGTAATCGCACTTTTTTTTCGTGTCACCTATCACCTGTACTTGCTTCACGCAGTCAAACAGAAAGACTGGACGTGATCATAGCTCAAAAACAAGTAAGACTCCTTCACACAGTACAATTAAATTATATTCGACTTCAATTTCAAAAGAACAGTTTCGAATTTTACCGAACATTGTGAAAAAAGTATAATATAAAATAAAAATACAGTTTTTTGCCATTTAGATATCGATAAATCGGTGTAAAAACGTATCGTCTCTTTATATCGACAGCTTTTGTAATAAATATCGACACATCGACACTGTAAGTCCTGATTGACAAGTGGTGCAGTGATTGGCAACTGAATTTCAGCATAGACAAATATAGCCTATTGCTCACAATTATGTGAAGAAACCGCCATGTTTTCTATCACACTACTGCCAAACAAGCTCTGCAGCGAAGTAACGAGAAAAAAATCTCATGAAAGTGTTGTCGGAAAGGTAGATGCCATACCGAGATTCAGTGGGAGAGTAAATGGTCGCCATCCTAATGAAGCATATTAATTTGAAACATTATGTTTAAGAAAATTGAATATGAGTTGTTGAAGTGACTTTCATTGAGGTTCCCTTTGAATAGCACATTGGATACACACGAATACAGGGCGATCTAAGTTGTGGGTAGCAGTAATTACCATTATTGCACCAACCAGTAATCATTCAAAGCAATGTAGTGCCCCAATCTTATAGTAACAGTTACAACCACCATAATTACATGGTTCAGTACTGAGATGTTACTGAAGGAAACACTGAACTAAAGTTGGGCATGAATAGATTTCTCACTCAACTGACATATAAATATCACAACTAAAATTAAATAATTCTACGTATACACTTTTTATACTCCCATTTATAGAAATGTACCAGATTTCTTTAGTGGTGATTATATTGCAAATATCTTTCTAATATGAAAAGAATGTGGTGGGGACCAATGAACTGATACTGTCTCAATATGCAACTCAATGATTATTTCAGAAGCCGATTTCAATTCAACCAAAATTGATGCTTAGCCCAACTTGGAATAATCTATGTTTTCATCTTTTAAATCAATTTACTCAACACTGAGATCGATGAACCTCAAAAAATTTAATAGTCCATGATAGCAATCAAGGCTAAATTACATTTCAAATAAGTTTAAGTTATGTGCCCTTTTCCTCACCTGTGAAGCATGTATTTTAGACAGTAACATTTACATATTTTGGCACTGAACTTTTGCCTATTTAATACACATAAACAAACCACTGTTTTGTTAGAAACAGGATACTCGGTTTTCTGCACACTTAGGAGGGGATCCTGCACCGCTTCATGACTGGGATAATGTTAGGGTTCAAAACACAGGTTTATAGCACTTGGATTATTGTTGGAAATACTCACACAAATTATCTGGTCCATGCTATAATACATACTTGTGTGCCTGAAGTTGGTAGAGCAGTGACGAAATAGTGGTGGCAAGCGATGTGGCGGCTAACTATACTCACGGCTCTTGATGTTGAATGCTCTTTATAATTTCTTCTTGGCGATGGATTTGTATCGCATTAGAGCCATTCCGCATTGCCAAGAGCACCATGAGATAGCCAAATCCACACCGGAGGCAAAATTCTATACAAAACGAGTTCCAAATGCCTCCCTTGGTACCCTCGATGTATACTGTACAACGGCTAGCCACTGACTGCGTACCGTTCCCACCAAGGAGCCGCACAGATCGACCGCCAAAACCACCTTTTACCTCGCGCCAAGCCACTTCCGTTGCGGAGGGGCTTCCCTACAGCTTTTATATTTCACAATACAAGTTCCCTAAGCATGAACCAGCTTCCAATATACAAATTTTTCTTTATGAAGATACATATTTTATAAAATTTCATTATTTTAAATATCATCTATCTTTTCTTATACATACATTACAAACTTTAAATTTCTTGACACATATCAATAACCTTAACTAACAAAGAGCAAACACTTCATAATCATAGATACACATTTACATAGTATAAACTTACTTCTAATCGATATTGGTGTTACAAGGTGCCTTAAAAAAATATCACACGACTGATATGGGAATATGCTTCTCAATGCGGGACTCTTTTCAGGTAGAACTGATAGAGAAAACAGCGAAGATGCAAGGAAGAACAGCAAGTTTCATCACGGATTATCTCAGTAAGAGCGAAAACGCCATGTAAACGTTCGGCAACTGCAGTGGCAGACGCTACAACAGATGCGCTGTGCATCACGGTGTGGATTATCGTTGAAGTTCTGAGAGCATACGTTTCTAGAAGAATAGGCTGATATATTAATCCCTCCTAAATTGATCTCGCGAAAACGCCACGGATGTAAAATTAGTAAGATTCGAGCTCACATAGACACTTTCCAACAGTCACTACTCACTACTAGCTAGTAGAACAAGAAACTGGACAAGTGACAGAGGTATAGGAATCACCCTCCGCCACACACTGTAAGTTGCGTTTGGTTGTATATACGAAACTGAACAATGAAGTTATAGAAGTCATGGGATACCTCCTAATTTGGTGTCTGACCCCCTGTTGTCTGCCGTAGTGCAGTAAGTCGACGTGGCACGGACTCTACAGGTCGTTGGAAATCCCCTTCAGAAATATTGAGGCATGCTGCCTGTACAGCCGTCAACAATTGCGAAGGTGTTGCCCGTGCAGGATTTTGTGCACAAACTGATCTCTCGATTATCGATTATGTCCCATAAATGTTCGAAAGGATTCATGTCTGTGATCTAGGTGACCAAATGATTGGGTCGAATTTTCCAGAATGTTCTTCAAACCAGTCGCGAACAATTCTTGCGTGGTGACATGTCTCATACCCATCTGTACAAATTCCATAGTTTTTTTGGAACATAAAGTCCATGAATGCAAATGATCTTCATGTAGCCGAACATAACCATTTCCAGTCAATGATCGGTTCAGTTGGACCACAGGACGCAGTCCATTCATGTAAACATGCCCCCACCATCATGGAGCCTGCACAGTATCTTGTTGACAACTTGGGTCCATAGCTTCATGGGGTTTGCGCAAGACCCGAGCCCTACCATCACCCCTTATCAGTTGAAATCGGGACTCATCTGACCAGCCAACGGTATTCCAGTCGTTCACGGTCCAACCAATACTTTTAAGGGCCCAGTAGAGGCGCTGCAGGCGATATCGTGGTGCAAGCAAAGGACCTAGCGTCGATCGTTCAAAACGGTTCCAATAGCTCTAAGCACTATGGGACGTAACATCTCAGGTCATCAGCCCCTGGTTTTGAACTACCTGAACCTAACTAACCTAAGGACATCACACACATCCATGCTCGAGTCAGGATTCGAACCTGCGACCGTAGCAGCAGCGCGGTTCCGGACTGAAGCGCCTAGAACTGCTCGTCCACAGCGGCCGACGCATCGATCGTCTGCAACCGTAGTCAATTAACGCCAAATTTTGCATTTCGCTGCATTGTCTTAACGGATACGTTCATCGTACGTCGAACACTGATTCCTGCGGTTTTATCAGGCAGTGTTGTTTGTCTGGTAGCACTGACAACTTTACGCAATTGCTGCTGCCCTCAGTTGTTAAGTGATGGCCGTAGGCCACTGTGTTGTCCTTGGTGAGAGGTTATGCCTGAAATCTGGTATTCTCGGCACAGTCTTGACACTGTGGATCTCGGAATATTGAATCCCCTAACAATTTCCGAATCTGAATGTGCCATGCGTCTTGCTCCAACTACCATTCCGCGTTCAAAGTGTGTCAGTTCCAGTTGTGCTGCTCTAATCACGTCGGAAACCTTTCATCATGAATCACCTGAGTATAAATGACAGTGCCGCCAGCGCAGTGCCCTTTAGTGCATTGTGTACGCGATACTACCGCCGTCTGTAGATCTGCATATAGCTGTCCCATGACTTTTGTCACCTCAGTGTAGACAGGTAACAGCTGGGAAGCTTCCATAGGACGGTGCTGCTTTCCCTTGAGATTTGTATCCCTGCTCGTAATATCACTTGTGTACAAGCACCGAGGGTACTTCTGTTGGGTCTATACTAATAACGAAAAAGAGGAAAAACAAAGTTAAGCTAGGCCTTCGAGATACTGGTTCTTTAAGGTACTGCTTTCCACAACTCCCAGACTAAATATTTTTGGTGATTATTTGCAGAAAATAACCTGTCGCTGCTTACTTGTAATCTGATGGAAGGACAGAATTTGACTTGTAAATGGCTGCTCAGCTTAAATACGCGGCTTTCTTTGACTCTATTCATTTACGACGACCACCGCTGCACCTCATTTCCGTGGAACCACAATGTTTTAATGTTTTCTCCGCGGAATACGGCCGTATTTCAGGAGGGCAGTCAAAGTTGTTTAGTGCCGTCGCCATGCAATATGCATGTTAATAGCGCTTAATTGCCTGAGCTTTTAAGGTTGTCGCTGTGGGAGGTGTCTCGGTGCGATCGCGGACCACCGACAGGGCCTAACAAGCCGGCCGCCGCGCCGGCTGGGAACGCAGCAGCCTCGGGTTCTGTCGACCGCCAGCCGGCGGAAAGGCTACCCGTATCAAGGTTGAGGGGAGCCATAAAGCAGCCAGCGACGTCGCTTGCATGCGCGTCATACTGGCATTAAATATTACCTTAAGCCTTAGGAGGTCCCACTGCGTAGCAGCACAAAATTATGAGGGTGGACGAGGAATTAACTGCTAGTGCACTGCCAGTTTTCCACGTACATCGCTGAGCTCCCCACTAACTCCATATCACTGTACAAAATAATTAAAGTACTTCTGCCGCAAGTGATAGGTCGCGTATAATAGTGAGGAGGTACGCCTCAGTGTCAATGTGGACACTAATTGCAAAGTCCTCTAAGTTATAGGCTTTGAATTGGCACAACCGTTAATACACATATGTAAAGGATCCACATGCAGTCACACAAGCGTGTCCTTTGTCCCCCTGTCCCGCTCACTATGTACAACACATACACATGCACACACACATACACACACACACACACACACACACACACACACACACACACACATATATATATATATATATATATATATATATATATATATATAAGAGTCCGAAAACACCCTCATAAAATTCAAATGGAGTAGCAAACAAGGAAACAGAATCCCTACACAAGTGGAACGGGAAGGGGCAAACATTATAGGCTATGCCACCCACTGCTGCCGCAAGTAATTGGCTATAGCCCGAGAATGAATAAAGCTATGTTTAAAATAACAACGGCATTGTTTTTCTGGTGAAATTCTCTATCTGTTTGATATGTCACATGACCACATTCCCATTTGAAATTTTGGAGTTGAATCCAAGATGGCGGCTTTCAAGATGGCCGTCATGTTGGTGGCATAGCCTATCAAGTTTCCCCCTTCCCGTTCCTCATGTGTAGGGACTCTGTTTCCTTGTTTGCTACTCCATTTGAATTTTATGAGGGCATATATATATATATATATATATATATATATATATATATATACGCGCGCACACGCACACACACACACACCATATTTTCTAGTCGTGCTTACTCCAGAGAACACAAGAACAGTTAGAACACAAAATGAGTGAATACCAGGCAGGCTTTCATCCCGGTCGTTCATGCACAGAACAGTTCTAAAATACAAGGTTGTCAGGAGTACTCAGTCATTTACACTGTAACAGATTTCAAAAAAGCATACGATTCTGTTGACAAATCATCCTTGTTCAACATCTTAAGAGAAATAGGACTGTACCCAAAACACTACGACAGACCGAACAGACACTGGGTGGCACAACATCGAAAGTTGAATTCATGGCTGTAATCTCTGACCCCTCAGTATGAAATCCGCAGTACGCCAAGGCGACGGATTATCCCCATTATTGTTCAACGTGGTCCTGGGCAAAATAATCAGCAAATTGGAAAAAGAACTGAACATCTAAGGACAAGCGAAACCAACACAACTAGGACGATGCAGGGACAAGATACAAATCTCAAACCTAGCCTTTGCAGATGACATGGCAATAGTCTCGGATAACGAAGCAACAGGAACCAAACAAATAGAAACAATGAAAGAATGTGCAGAAAAATTTGACCTGCTAATCTCTTTCCAGAGTCTGAATTCTTCTACTCAAAATTAAACACAAAAATTAGACACAACGGAGTTACACATTTCAAATATGTTGGCGAAATCCTTGAAAAACTTACTACAAAACATAAGATTATATAATAACAATTGCGTTTTCGTTTAACAAAGATAAGACACAACAACACAGTAATCAAGCCTGAAGTACTGTATGAGATGCTAACACCCCACATAAAAAGCGACGTGGGAAGCATACTGCAGGAAGAACGCAAAATCACGAGAATAATTGGTTCAAATGGCTCTGTGCACTGTAGGACTTAACATCTGAGGTCATCAGTCCCCTAGTTCTTAGAACTACTTAAACCTAACTAACCTAAGGACATCGCAAATATCCATGCCCGAGGCAGTTTTCGAAGCTGCGACCGTAGCGATCGCGCACGACAATAATTCTCGGCCCTAAGCTGACAGACGAGGGATAAGATTACACTCTACGAAAGCCACAAAGAAGATGTCAAACATAGCGCCACCATCATAAAAAAGGTAGAATTTCTACGGGCACATCAGCAGGCTGCACCAACAGAATTCTGACACACATTCAAATGGTCAAGTCAATAATACCAAGGATACTAAAGACGGAATTGCTCCAGAAAGATCACAAATCAATCCAACAGAAATTGGACACAGAAACATATACAAAGACAACATACGCAGTTGGAATGCTAGGTCAGAGAATGATATCCCAAAGAAACCTTAGAAAAACTGGACTGACGATAGAGACTCCATGGAGAAAAAAATAAGAGAATCGTAGAACAACGGAAAACTACCCAAATGAGGGAGAATGCTTTGGGTAATCCTACAGGGTATCGACGCAGATTTCCGAACAGGCCTTGGAAGGCTTAACAGCACCGATCGGCCGCCGTGTCATCCTAAGTTGATAGGCGTCACCGGATGCGGAGCTGGAGGGGCATGTGGGCAGCACACCGCTCTCCCGGCTGTTGTCAGTTTTCGTGATCGGAGCCGCTACTTCACAGTGAATTTGCTCCTCAATTGGCCTCACAGTAGATGACTGCACCCCGCTTGCCAACAGCGCTTGGTAGACTCTCGGATGGTGGCCCATCCAAGCGATACTCAAGCCCGACATCGCTTAACTTCGGTGACCTGATAGAAACGGATGTTCACTGAGGCAAGACCAGTGGCACATATATATATATATATATATATATATATATATATATATATATATATATATATATATATATATATATATATAGGCGTTGCTGACCGCTGCCCCATCGTCTTCCTGTTTACATATCCTTGATCTGAATACACCGCCGCAACACGTCGTGGCATGGACTCAACTAATGTCTAAAGGAGTGCAGGAGCGAATTGACACCATGAATCCTGCAGGGCTGTCCTTAATTCTGTAAGAGTACGAGGCCGCTCCGTAGCAAATTTGGTGGTGTGGAGGGTCGCATTGTCATGCTGGAGGAGAAGTCCGTCGGAAAGCACAATCGACGCGAATGGATGCAGGTGATCAGACATGATACTTACGTACCCGTCACTTGTTAGAGTCGTATCTAGACGTGTCAGAGCCCCCATGTCACTCCAACTGCACACGCCTCACACCATTGCAGAGCCTCCACCAACTTGAGCAGTCCCCTGCTGACATGCAGGGTCCATGGATTCATGATCTTATCTCCGTACCCGTGCACGTCCATCAGTACGATACAATTTGAAACGATACTCGTCAAACCAGACAACATATTTCCAGTTATCAACTGTAAAATGACGTTGTTGGCGGGCCCAGGCGAGGCGTAAAGCATTGTACCGTGCTGTCATCAAGGCTACACGAGTGGGCTTACGGTTCCGAAAGCCCATGTCGATGATGTTTCATTAACTGGTTCGCACGCTAAGACTTGTTGATGGCTGAGAATTGAAATCTACAGCAATTTGCGGAAGAGCTATACTTCTGTTACGGCGAACGGCTCTCTGCATTTGTCGCTATTCCCGTCCTTGCAGAATCTTTTTTCGGCCGCAGCGATGTCAGAGAATTGATGTTTTACCACATTCCTGATATTCACGGTACACTCGTGAAATGGTCATACGGGAAAATCCCCACTTCATCGCTACCTCGGAGATGCTGTGTCCCATCGCTCGGCTAAAACACAACGTTGAAGCTCACTTAAATCTTGATAACCTGGCACTGTAGCAGCGGTAACCGATCTAACAACTGCGCCAGACACTTGTTGTCTTATATAGGCGTTGCTGAGAGCAGCGACGTCATCTTCCTGTTTACATATCCCTGTATTTGAATACACATGCCTATACCAGTTTCTTCAGCGCTGTGTGTGTGTGTGTGTGTGTGTGTGATGTAAATACGACATCATTAATGAATGGTAAAGAAAATGAAACATCCCTACCTACAGAGATGTATAGTATTTGATTTGACTCAACTCAAGGCCTTTTGCAAATGAACGTGCTATAGCCGGCCGTTGTGGCCGAGCGGCTCTAAGCGCTCCAGTTCGGAACCGCGCTGCTGCTAGGGTCATGGATGTGTGTGACGTCCTTAGGTTAGTTAGGTTTAAGTATTTCAAGTCTAGGGTACTGATGACCTCAGATGTTAAGTCCCATAGTGCTCAGAGCCATTTGAACCATTTGAGCGGACTATACTGGCTGATAAGGAAGATAATCTGAAGCTAGCTGTGTGGTCCTTACAGGCAATGGCTAAACAACTTAATGAGCCACATCTATAAAGAAAATTAAAGTCATTACCTTTTGTCAAAAAAAGAAACATTTTAGGGTTAAAATGAAAGTAATGTCCTGGAACAAGTCGTTAGGTAAACTACCTGACCTCTGACATTCCTCATTCACGTGATAATAACCCGGAGAAGAACCTACGAACTTACTTACACTTGCTAGATTTAAGTATCGTGTGACTAGGGCCTCCCGTCGGGTAGACCGTTCGCCGGGTGCAAATCTTTCGATGCGACACCACTTCGACTACCTGCGCGTCGATGGGGATGAAATAATGATGATGATTTGGACACAACACCCAGTCCCTGAGAGAAGAAAATCTCCGGCCCAGCCAGGAATCTAACTCGGGCACTTATAATTGATATTCTGTCGCGCTGACCACTCATCTACCGGGGGCGGACACTTGCTAGCTAAGATTAAGAGAAGCCTTTTGAACAAAACAGGTTAGAAATAGAACTTCAATTCTGTAATACTATGACTGTACGTTTACTGATGTATGGATCCGAAGTAAGGACTCAAACAACGAAACAATTACAAAGAATTGAAGCAGTAGAAATGTGATTTCTAACACCTCTGGGGGTTGAGTTGGGTTGTTTGAGGAAGGAGACCAGACAGCGAGGTCATCGGTCTCGTCGGATACACCTCTGGCAGGAAACAAATTAGAAGACTATAGGAGGAACAGTGAGGTAAGAGAAGAGCTCCATGCCTTAGGAATAGTAGCAAGGATGTAACAGTATAGAAGGAAATTGCATGACCTTTTGCTGAGTATGGATCAAAGCCGGATGCCACGGAAAACGTATGACTAAGGAGCCTATGGTAAAAGAGGTATAGTACTACAGCGAAGAATGTGAAGCTATCAGCATTACAGTTCTTGGCTTCGGAATGAGAAAAGGCGTGTAACCTGAAAATATGTGAAGATGATTATGTATGCAGCAAACAGAAGAGGTTTTCTGGAGTTCTTAAAAACGAATAATCTCACTTTGCTGCTTCATCCACTGTCTGCAGAAAAAGGTGTTTCATCCCATGCCTAGGATAGGTGTCACTGAGAGTAGGAAAAACAATGAAGTCGTACAACTATAGGACTTCCTTCTAGGTGAGGAAAACCACAGGCTAGAGTTTTCTCACTAACAAAGACAGACCCGTTACTAGCCAACAGCGAGGAATACACCGTCAGTTGTGTTGATTGTGATCAGATTTATATTGGTCTGTAAGAAAGAAACGTAGCAACTATTTTGGCTGAGCATCAATGCAGCTGATTGTTGCAGGACTATGATTCCACAGTCCGCCTCGATAGCTGAGTGGAGCCGGCACGATAGCTCAGCGTGTTCGGTCAGAGGGTTAGCTCCCTCTGAAATAATAATAAAAATTCAAAAAACGAAGAACTTAAACGGGTGTCACGAGACGTCCGTCCCGAACAAGTACAACCAACAATGTAGAACAAAATGAGAAAAAAATGTGGTCAGCGCGACGTAATGCCGTGATAAGGGGCCAAGGTTCAAGATTTTCTCCGCATGGGACTGGGTGTTGTTTTGTCTTCATCACCGTCATCTCATCCCCATTTTTTTATCCCGCCTGGAAGGCGGCGCGTGGGTCTGCTCCTGAGATCTGTAATATAGGCCGAATGAAGGAAGCGAGTAGGAGCAGGTGAAGTAAAGCACTTCGGTACTGCAAGTAAAGTTAAAGCACCTTTACTGATGTATAAACATATACAAACACATTACTTAACTCTTGGTACAGATGAGCACGTAGGTGCGAAGCCGTTCGTGTATCAAAGCTAACAGTTACTAGAAGTTACAAAGGCAAAGTCTATAATGTCTAGCCCCCCTACAAGTAGAAGCTATGTTGCTATATCGTCTGCTCTAGATCAACTGGGCAGAACGCAGAGCGGCGCTCGTTGAGCTCCACAGCGTCGGCTGGAGGGCGCTGTGGTCGGCGTAGTTCGTCCGCTCTCGTAGTGACAACCTAAGAGCGTGCACCTACTCTGTGTCATCGGAACTATCGATACCACACCCATCGACACGCAAGTGGCTGAAGTGGCGTCAACTAAAAAGAATTGCAGCAGGCAACTGCCTAGCCGACGGGAGGTCCTAGCAACACGGCATTTATTATGACTCCACATTTCCTGAACATTTTACTAAGTGAGAACCACAACTTCTAGCCCCAGTCTCATGTTATCCAGTTAGCAAACAAAGGCCATAAACACAGCCTGTTGGCAGGAAGACGTCACTGACTTTTATTTCTAGATATACACTGGCCCCCTCCGTCCCCAAATTCCACACCAGCAGCTTCAGTAAAAAACAAAGTGTTCTATAGTTGTTTTTTTTTTTCGTCATCAGTCTACTGACTGGTGGTTTGATGCGGCCCGCCACAAATTCCTTTCCTGTGCTAACCTCTTCATCTCAGAGTAGCACTTGCAACCTACGTCCTCAATTATTTGCTTGACGTATTCCAATCTCTGTCTTCCTCTACAGTTTTTGCCCTCTACAGCTCCCTCTAGTACCATGGAAGTCATTCCCTCATGTCTGAGCAGATGTCTTATCATCCTCTCCCTTCTCTTTATCAGCGTTTTCCACATATTCCTTTCCTCTCCGATTCTGCGTAGAACCTCCTCATTCCTTACCTTATCAGCCCACCTAATTTTCAACATTCGTCTATAGCACCACATCTCAAATGCTTCGATTCTCTTCTGTTCCGGTTTTCCCACAGTCCATGTTTCACTACCATATAATGGTGTACTCCAGACGTACATCCTCAGAAATTTCTTCCTCAAATTAAGGCCGGTATTTGATATTAGTAGACTTCTCTTGGCCAGAAATGCCTTTTTTGCCATAGCGAGTCTGCTTTTGATGTCCTCCTTGCTCCGTCCGTCATTGGTTATTTTACTGCCTAGGTAGCAGAATTCCTTAACCTCATTGACTTCGTGACCGTCAATCCTGATGTTAAGTTTATCGCTGTTCTCATTTCTACTACATCTCATTACCTTCGTCTTTCTCCGATTTACTCTCAAACCATACTGTGTACTCATTAGACTGTTCATTCCTTTCAGCAGATCATTTAATTCTTCTTCACTTTCACTCACGATAGCAATGTCATCAGCGAATCGTATCATTGATATGCTTTCACCATGTATTTTAATTCCACTCCTGAACCTTTCTTTTATTTCCATCATTGCTTCCTCGATGTACAGATTGAAGAGTAGGGGCGAAAGGCTACAGCCCTGTCTTACACCCTACTTAATACGAGCACTTCGTTCTTGATCGTCCACTCTTATTATTTCCTCTTGGTTGTAGTACATATTGTATATGACCCGTCTCTCCCTATAGCTTACCCCTACTTTTTTCAGAATCTCGAACAGCATGCACCATTTTATATTGTCGAACGCTTTTTCCAGATCGACAAATCCTATGAAAGTGTCTTGATTTTCCTTTAGCCTTGCTTCCATTATTAGCCGTAACGTCAGAATTGCCTCTCTCGTCCCTTTACTTTTCCTAAAACCAAACTTATCGTCACCTAGCTCATTCTCAATTTTCGTTTCCATTCTTTTGTATATTATTCTTGTAAGCAGCTTCGATGCATGAGCTGTTAAGCTGATTGTGCGATAATTCTCGCACTTGTCAGCTCTTGCCGTCTTCGGAATTGTGTGGATGATGCTTTTCCGAAAGTCAGATCGTATATAACACCAACGTGAATAGTCGTTTTGTTGTCACTTCCCCCAATGATTTTAGAAATTCTGATGGAATGTTATCTATCCCTTCTGCCTTATTAATCTAGTTTAAAACTGTTTATTTTTAAGTAACATTTCTCGATGTATGTGTGACTGTACAAACGCTTGAAAATGAACAAAACATGTTCGAAACGCGTTGGATTATGTTAGAATAAGCATAAAATAAAAATTGACTGGTAGCAGAAACTTGAAATAAATAAAGAATACATATGTTTTGGCTGAAGAAAATATCGCATGCATGTAGTTTTTGAAGTACGAAATGGTGAATAACCCTATCTTGTGGATGACAAATCCATCATGATTCATTGTATGCTAATTTCGAGATATTGCTGAACTGCCATGGGCGTACACAAAACCATCTAGTGAAAACGTCGTATTGCCGGCCGCGGTGGTCTCGCGGTTCTAGGCGCGCAGTCCGGAACCGCGCGTCTGCTACGGTCGCAGGTTCGAATCCTGCCTCGGGCATGGATGTGTGTGATGTCCTTAGGTTAGTTACGTTTAAGTAGTTCTAAGTTCTAGGGGACTGATGACCACAGCTGTTAAGTCCCATAGTGCTCAGAGCCATTTGAACCAAAACGTCGTATTAAAGTCTTTGTAACACATTAAAGTCGCTCATGACTTTCTACTATAGTTGTAGCATGTCCGGGAAAGCGAGTCACCATCTCATCTTTGTTATCTACCTGCATCTATATTCAACAAATTAATATATGCAGTATGTGAGAAAAATGTACGCTGCATGCCCACTATAATAAGATTTTCGACGAGGTGGCTAATGGCAACAGTTACGTAGATAAAAATGTAATAATATCGATCGATACTGACTGATTACTGGACGCTGCCAATATTAAGTGGCAAGTAACACAGCACTTAATGCGATTATAAAATCAGAAGTGACAGGTTTTGCTCGTTGGCTTGTTTTATGTAAGTAAGTTCAAGATTATCTAATTTATTGGGACGTTAAACCCATTAAGCAAAGTGTTGACGCCTAGCTAAAGTTGGCAACGACTGGGCAGGAGTGAATATTGATAAACGCCATTCACTTTCTATCGATTGGTCACTTCCATAAACCATCTCGTAGAGATAGTAAACAGTCTCTGAGCCGATTCCCTGTTAGTGGTAAGAGGGTTTGTTGTCACAAAATCCATCACGAGTGAGGAGTCGTAATATTTCGAGATATTGGATTCGGGAGTTCGTTTTGCCATAGTTTCCCTGAATGTCTCTAATTCAACGTTGGGGCGGTTCTTGCAAAACAGCCACAGTCGGTCTTCTGCCCCATCGTTGTGCAATCTCAGCCATGTTGCTGCTTCACTAAGGACCTCGTCTTTCTTCCTTATCCTTACTACTTGTATTCGTTTTTTCCTTACTAATGTCGATTATTAAACTAAGTTCAATGGTGGCTACCTCACTCATTTCCAGTTTCTTCAAAATGTTACTGAAACTTCCAAACTTGTGCTTGGTACCTTTCATGATTTGTTCCAGTTTCTATTACTGCTCATTGTCATAGTTATTTCTTGACATAAAATCTATAATTGGCAGTGATGATTAAATACACAACCTTGTACCCTTCATTGTGAAGCATATATTTAGCATCAAAACTTTCTTGAAAATAACGACATTCCTTCTAATTTCCGCTTCCGTTACTACGAATATGTTTCGAATTGCACCTCATGCGGGATTATTGTTTTTATATCTGGGCGCTATCTTTTGTTATTAGATTGTAAATCAATGCCACGATGGTGCAAGTACTGGAAAACGCATCATTAGAGATGAGACAGTCCTTCTAGCATGTAATCACAATTTTATTAAAGTAAGTGACGTTTAAAGATCACTACCGCACTCACTTGAATTTGGGTTAGCTAAATCTGGCAGGTAAGACATTCCAGCAATCTTCAGGCTAAACTAAATGTTTTTATGAACAAGATATTTTGAGACAACCTCTCGATTACTAAAGTTCTCTAACAGTTCGAAGAACTTTAGCTCTTTAAAAGATTTTCCCACACCTATGAAACCTCGTTTCTGATACAACTGGTTTGTCCTATACTGAATGTTAAACTAACAAGTTAAAAGCAATGCGGTTAACAGCGGCAAGCCCTCTGTGCAAGACTGAAAATTAACGCCGTATCACCAGTAATTACTCTGTACTCATGATTGAACAATTATTTGTCCACAAGTCTCAACTTTAACCGACATGATAGACATATTTGTTATGGATCTAGATTGAAACCTACCACCCATTGTAACTGAGCAAAGTTTACGTGCCTGTCAGGACCCTTATCTCCCTCTTAAGTGATCACGGAAAATGATTAATATAATTTCAAGCAACAAAGTTTGCACCTGTTTAAAGCAGGGGAATCGAACTCAACACGCAGTCAGATTAATAACGAAGCAAAATCAGACGTCTGATGTTGAATCTTTTCACCAGCAACGACATGTCTTAATCTGAAATGTGGATTCAGTTGTTGCCTGATCGGGAATCGAACCCGGTACCCACAGCCGTTGTTTCTATCCAAGAATTATTTGCTCACCAGAGTGAGAAGTGTGCAAGTGTGAAATACCGGCACCTATCGTTATTGTTGACAACACACGAACAGGCATTAAAAATGGAAATTCCTTGTGACTAGTAGTTAGGTGTGCATATGATAGGTCTCGAACTGAAACCATAAATATTTATGTGCTGGGCCACATACGTGCCTTCCGTGGAGACCTGGAAGAGCTTGCAATCTGAGAGAAAACAATGAAATTATCAAACAATATCGTTCCGTGTAGGCAAGAGCAGATCCGAATTGTTCCTGTTGGCAGCGAAGGGATCCCATGTTTACAGGGCGCATCCAGAACTACAGTCGAACCTGACATTTCTCACTTGGCATTACTAGTAGAGATTAGAAGAAGAACAGTTCGGCTTTGTTTAAAGTGCATGACGGAAGTGGGAATCGAACCCCTACCTCGCAGCTAATAAACTAAAATCAGTCCACGAGACCACTGAAACATTTCTTATATTCATGATTGTGTCATAACGTATGATGCTCTTAGGCTACAAATTAGACATGGTGAAAAAATTTAGTTATCTGGTAAGTGGTTAATTATTAGCAAGTTACTGACACGGAAATTATGCTAGGCTCACGTCAGCGGGATGTCAAGCGCAAGGAATTTGATAAAGGTTGCATTTTTGAGCTTTATGAAGATGGACACTGTATCGGCACCATTTCGCGTGCCCTAGGATACAGAAAATCTACGATACGGCCCTGTGTGAAGAGGATAGAGAAGGAAGACGACATATACCGTCGTCGCCCTAGACATCCAAGGACTATCGTATCAATACAATAGTGTACTCCACTGCAGTGTGAAGACCCCTTCAAGACCAGCACAGAAAGTAGGACCATCCTTCACTTAAGCGTGAGGAGCTCGACGATTCATAGTGGTCTTAACGAGAAAGTAAGGTATAGACGAAAATCAGCAGTTAAAGAAATCTTGATGCAGCACCATTAGGCTACCAGATTATACTTCACATTAGCATACTGAAGGGAACCGTTTTCGTACCGGGAGCAAGTTGCATTTACGGCTGAGAAGGTGTTTTCTGCTGCACCAAATACTTCAGCTCATGTCTATCGACCAAGTGGAGCGTGATTCGACAGCAAATGTGTGCATCAGTGGCAAAGGTGTGGCCGAACTGCAGTCACAGTCTGGGGATTATCGGGAGGCAGAACAATCTCACCACAAGAGCGTTCTCCTGTCCACACAGTGAAGTGTGTGAAGCACTGGTTTCAAGTGAACGGGGACGTTGAACTCTAGGACTGGCGTCCCGAAGGTGCTGAATGCAGTCCTATAGAAAACGTATGGACATAGATGGAGAAAATTATGAGGTATAGAAAACCACCAACGACAACCAAGCCAGCGCTACCCGTATCAATTCAGGACGCATGGGAAGAGTTTCACAAAATAACAGATTCAGCCGGAAACTTGTTCAAAAACTGGTTGAAATGGCTCTGAGCACTATGGGACTCAACATCTGAGGTCATCGGTCCCCTAGACTTAGAACTAATTAAACCTAACTAACCGAAGGACATCACACACAACCATGCCCGAGGCTGGATTGGAACCTTCGACCGTAGCAGCAATGCGGTTCCGGACTGAAGCGCCTAGAACCGCTCGGCCACAAAGGCCGGCTGTTGCCGCTATTCCCCGGTGGATAAAAGAAGTTGTAGAGGAGGTTGGAAACTGAACACGTTACTGTATTATTGTGTTGTTAGGGATAAAATTTTGTTTATGGAAAATGAACTTTCCTTTTTTTTCTGTGAGAAAAGAGAAAATTCGTTTGTCTTCTTCTATTTACCTTAAGAATTTTTCTCCAGTGCGACGGAAGAATAGCAAGTCAGAAAATCGAATAAGAAGCTAGTTAATTTAGGGACAAATTACGTTCGGTGTTAAATTTATGAGACAATCACGGTGGGTGTGCACAGTTTGGGCAGTTAATGGGCGTGGGAGACCGTAACACTTCTTTATCGCATCGGTAACTGAGTGACACACCTCCCATAGAAGTTAAATCGTTGGCAGAAAGATGCGACTATAGAGCATTTTTTTAGCGATTAACTGTCATATATTTGGACCTTGTTGTGTTTAGGGTGAGGGGTTAGTGGTGCTGATGCCATTCGCCCACTGATGAGCAATTCTTTCAGACATAGAAATTAAGTATGGCCTATCATCTTATATAGAGCTAGCTTGACGTTATGATTCAGCAACATATGAATAGTCTACGCAAATTTCAGAATCATCCGCCCATCTATGCCGATCCAGTATGGCTCTAAGCACTATGGGTTCAAATGGCTCCGAGCACTGTGGGTCATCAGTCCCCAAGAACTTAGAACTACTTAAACCTAACTAACCTAAGGACATCTCACACATCCATGCCCGAGGCAGGATTCGAACCTGCGACAGTAGGAGCAGCGCGGTTCTGGACTGAAGCGTCAGAACCGCTCTGCCACGGCGGCCGGTGCCACTCCAATAGGACTCTGTAATTCTCATATGACATTTGTGGTAGCCTAGAAGTGTCGTTAATATTAAAACGTTAGGAGCTAATTAATAACGCACTCTGCGCAAGGGATGCATAGAATCTCAGTACCACATTCAGCTTGGTGAATCTGTTGTTGTTTCGGGTCCTCTATGTCTTAAGCATACTGCACCGTCATAAGCTCTTCAACATATGCGCTTTTCGCTTTTACTGAGAAAGCATCGGCAACCGATACATTTTAATCATAAGGAGTATGTGACACGTATCTATCTTTCAGTAATTATGGACTGAATGACAGTTTCACTCAAGGATCACTTATTCTAGACATTACTTTCAACATTTATTGTTCCTTGTTCCACATTCTGATAAAAACTGCTTATCCTTGCGCGTTAGCAGGAGCTGGAATCGAAGTTGCTCTGTATATATTCGCTAATTTAATTTTCAAACGTATTTTGAGCCACCATTTTCTGTCGTCGCCTTTTTCCATTTTGAGCTTCATATTATTCGTGGATGACGTTGTCTCCCTGTGGAAGTTATGTTTTGCAATCGAAGCGTTGCTGTTGTCTCTTAATTTCTGTGCCTGTCTTTCATGGATAGTGACATTAATATCAACCTCAAGAAAAATATATTCGAATCTATTATTATAAGAAAGATGTGTGGCCTACTCATAAAGTTGACAGTATAACTACTAGAGATTTTCTAAAAATGTGGCGATGAGATTTTTAATTTCAATACGCTTAAGACAGAAAAATACAAATAATTTTGACAATTAATGGTTTGTGTTGTCTAGTTTGCAGTTAGCGTATCTGAGTATTATTTGTGACGACGCTTTAGTCCCTACACCCAGTAACAGAAATACGGATAAGACTCATTGACATATACTTTAGGTATTTCAGCGTCGGCTGCCCCTCTTTGAGACACGAACTGTAGTCACTTCCTAGACCGGTCAAAGCGGGTATAATTTCTGCTGTAAGTTTAACTGAATCTTGGCAACTGTGAAGGATATGTTTGGCAACACTGGTATAGACGAGTTACTTCCTGGATGACACAGATAAAGCCTACAAAATTCACTAGATACGTTCATATCATTTCAGTCAAATAATCTGAGTGACTTTCACATAAAGTGTGAAATACATATATCAGTTTATAGTTTTAAGTCCAGAAAAGATTGTCGACGTAGAAATTGGACTTAATTTCGTCTTTTACGTTGTGAGTTTGTCTGTTCTAGTCAGAACTGGAGCAATAAGGGACGTTTATTTATTTACTACAATTTGTCCACTATCTATATATCATTTTGCGGGCAAAAAGGCAGACGATACAAAATACAAGATAAAACTAGACACAACATAACAAACCGAAAACAGCTTCATATATGGTGCAATGAGACATGGCAGGAGGAATGGGACCAGACAGGCAACTTGTGACTTTTATTTCAGTGATTACGAAATAAAGTGAAACGAACAATGAAGTTGGCAGTACGAGAGCGCTGTTGGTGTCAGTATGACGTTGCAGTACGTAGGGCCTGAAATTATGCAGAGCCAGTTTAGGTCGGGTGTATACAGAATTGGAAGCCACGGCACTGTTAAATTCTGCAATTCGTATGCATTGCTTGGACAAGAAGTTACTGTTGCAGTATAGCTATGGAGCCCTATACGTCAACTGCGCATTTTATGGCGAGGAAGAGCAGTGATAAACAGTCTTCGATACATCAGGTTACTGAAACTGGTGTTGCACAGAAACAGAATTTCTGGTTGGCGACTAAGTGGAAGCTCTCGGAGTTGGTCTTGCATCGTTGAAATATTTTGCTACAGTGTTGAAGTGGATACTACAGTTAGAGTAATTCCGCGAAAATGTGAATGTGGCCCACGTAAATTGGGTGTATTGCAATAGCAAACAGTTGATCTGCAATATCTTCTTCCTTCTATGAGGGTGAGTCAAATGAAAACCTTAAATTTGTAATAACAAATCGAATTTTCGCGCCGTTATCCTGTAAGTTGGTAAGTGTGTAGAATGGCCTGTAGATGGCGGCATAGTGCAGATGCACACATACCGTCGCAGTATCAGTAAAAAGATGGCCGCCCCACTTGCGACCTGCACCAGGGAAGAACAGCGTTCTGTTATTCAGTTGTTGTGTACTCAAGATGTGAAACCTATTGAAATTCATCGACGAATGAAGATTCAGTACGGTGATGCATGTTTGCCACAGCAGCAAGTCTACGAATGGAGTAGGGGAAGTTCGCAAATGGTGTGACTTCAGTGGAAGATACTCCTCGTCCAGGTCAGGCACAACGAATTGGGACTCTACAGAACATTGCAGCAGTTGAAGCCAAGGTGAAGGAAAACCACCAAGTGACACTGAATGACATTGCAGCATGTTTACAGATAAGTCATGGGTCAGCACACTACGTTGTGCATGATGTGCTCCAGTTTCACAAAGTGTCTGCAAGATGGGTGCCACGGCAGCTGACCCCTGAAATAAGAGAACGAGGTGTTGATGCTTGTGAAGAACTTCCCCGGCGCTTTGAACGGGAAGGTGATGGCTTCCTTGCACGAATCGTTACTGGGGACGGAACCTGGGTTCCCCTTCACCAACCGGAAACGAAGAGAGTGAGCAAGGAATGGCGCCATTCCTCATCACCAAAACCAAAGAAGTTCCGAACAGAACCATCAGAAGGGAAGGTTATGTTGACTCCCTTTTGGGACGAAAAAGGCGTCATTTTGTAGCATTACATGACTAGAGGTACCACTGTCACCAGAGCATCATACAAAAATCTCCTAAAAAAATCATCTGCGGCCTGCAATCAAATCAAAGCTACGTGGATTGCTGTCAGCAGGTGTCCTTTAGCAACATGACAGTGCAAGACCCCACACTGCCCGTACAACAGTTGCAGCAACCACAGACCCGCATTTTGAGTGTCCTCCTCATCCACCATACTCACCAGACCTTTCCCCATGTGTCCATATGTTTGGACCACTCAAAGACGCAATGGGAGGAAAGAAGTTCCGTTCTCATGAAAAGGTACGCCACGCGGCGCATGAGTGGTTGCGCGGACTACCAAAAGAATTTTTTTCTACGGGAATTTATGCACTTAGTAAGCGCTGGAGGACTTGCATTGAGTGTGGGGGAGATTATGTTGAAAAGTGATACACATTTGTACCACTTCTGCACAATAAATAATATTTAAAAAATATATTTAAAGTTTTCATTTGTCTCACTCTCGTATTATTTGAAATGGGTGACATCGACTAAGTCATCTGGAGAGAATTGTCGTGACATTTAACAGAAGACATTAACATCCCCTGGCTTTGAAAGTGTTGTTTACCGCCAGTTTTAGCGTTTTACAAGTGTTGTCGCTAAGCGCAAGTAAATGAACTGGTACAAAGCAATTTCTGTTATGAAGTAATGTTTTCATTAGTTAGTTTAGTTTTAATGTAATCTATGAATAACTAGAGATGTCCGATATTAAGTTGAAAAGTATTCCCTCAATCTGGAAAGAACTTGATAACTACCTCGTGCGGTCCACTTGCCACAGAATGCCGCACCCACTTGCTGCAAACTGAACATTTACCTGCTTTTGGGCAACTGCTTGCAAAAATGACTGAAAAGCATTAAATGCTTCCGTTCAAGCACGCGTGTAGCAGCAAGCAGAATGAAGAAGTCAATAGCGATAATTGCAGTAATAATCGAGGTACTTGGTAACTTCATACTCTGCAAAGGCATTTCTTATCCAAGAAAGTCCATGAAATAGTGAAAATTTCATAGTGGCTTCGAATCGATGGTATAATGGCTAAAAGCATCTTTCCATTCCGCTGACGTGAGACTAGCATAATTTCCGTGTCGGAAGACTGCTAATAGAGAACTGTGTGTTTTTTACAATGTCTAATTTGTACCATAAGCTCATTTTACGTTAAGACACAATCACGAATGTAAAAAAATGTGGTGCCGTTATTTCTAGTCAAACATGCATCGTTCAGCAAACAGTTCGTGGACGGTAAACAACGGCGGTAGGTGCCGTCTTTGACTGTGTAACAGAGAGATACTTTCTCGCTTATTATGTTACAGTATGGGGGTATGGATTAAAAACGTTGAGGATTTTATATAATCATTCTATTCTTATGCTGAATTGTATTATGTAGAGCACATCAACCAGTAAAAACATTTTCACAAAAATGATGAACTTCAAAAGTATAAGAAGAAATGGCTTTCTTAAATAGTAAATATTTTTCCCTAATTCGCGTAATATTCTTCAAATCAATAAATATCTTGGACTACACACTTTGTAAAGTAACGTATGCTATTCAACAGCGTCGAAGTTATCGGAAAAAACCAAGTTTCATCAAAATCCGATCAGCAGTTTAGCCTATTTACAAAACCTTACATTACGATGTTTTTTCTCCGTAATCTGAGCCGCGCGTGATGGCCGCGTGGTTTAGGGCGTCATGTCATGGACTGTGCGGTCTCTACTGTCGGAGGTTCAAGTACTTCGGGCCTGGGTGTGTGCTGTTCTTAGCATAGGTTATTTTAAGTTAGTTTAAGTAGTGTGTTAGTCTAGGGACCGATGACCTAAGCAGTATGGTCCCTTAGGAATTCACACACATTTGAACACCGTAATCTGAATTTCATGAAGAAAATCCTACATCTGGTCCCAAGCTACGATCACGTTACCTACGAGAATACCATGAAATTTGGTCTAGCTGATTTGGAGATTAGCGTGTTCAGCCGGGCAAATAAACAGACGCACAGTTTTAAAAAAATCATGATATCTTTTTTTCCGCGATGCAGTTTCGATGAAACAAAGCCTATACGTTGTCCCAAGCCACATTCAAGTTACCTATGAGAACCACTTAAAAATTCGTAAAGTTTGTTTATATATTAGCTTGTTGAAGCAGACAGAAACGAGAGTTTTACAGTTTTGTTGTTAGTGTAGAAGATGTAGATCATCGTCTCTCTTCAGTTTGTACAAATCTTTAGGCTCACAAATTTATTAAATATAACATCGTTCCTTTCAGTTTCCCCTTCAGCTGCTACAAACACACTTAAAATTATCTCTCAGGAGTTTTATTAGTTTTGAATGCTGGCCTTTCCTTTTATTATTAGATTTAGGGTACACAGTCATTTAGCCTCTCGAATTATGTAGTTCTTTCTTTGATGACGCAGCCATCGGAGGTATTTACCGTCATACGCTTCAACAGGGCGTTGCTGCTAGGAATCGTGCAGGGAATATAGAACACCGCGCAATAGAATTAAAGGATCACTTTTGCTAAACCCCGTAATTGTCTCTCATTGCGATCGTAAGTTTGAAATGTGCTCAAAAGGTGTCTACAACTTTCTTCTGTAATAATGCATCGTCATGAACTCTGCGTCCTGCAGGACGTTTCGAACAGCAAGGTGTAGACACATGAGATTAAATGGCCAGTTCTGAAAAGTTCATGTGACGTGTAAAGTGGATTGCTCATGTTTCATTGGTACCAAAATCCACCAAAATTCTCCTCAATGCCACAGTGGACGCGTCGCACGATGAAAACGTCACCACAGACCGTCTTACCCACATTTTACCGCAGCGACGGAGTGGCCGAAGAAAACATTTCATTCACACCGCCGGTCAGAATCCGCGCGAAAAGGCCTCAGGATAGCGGTTGTCAATGAAACATCCGCTTTCCTTGAGAACTTGATTCCGATACTTTTCACAGTCCAAAACGACAGATTACAGTGCGATGAGCAACAGGAAGACCTTCTTGACAGTCTTTGATAAAGCTGACATTCCTCTGACCCTCCAACACTTGTCTATAGACATTGTGTGGTAGCAACCCCACTGAAAGTAATTTCACGCCTTTGGAACCCGAATTTTTGCTCATGGTGGGACCAATACTGACCTTTCAAAACCATTCGGCGAAATTAGAACTTGATCTGGAGCAACAAAGGGCTCCTATTATTTTTTCAGTGTCCCTGTTACTGTGGCGTGATGACAGAGAGGTGTGACATTGACATATGCACGAATAAAACAGCAAAGGGTCCCTCCCTCTTAGAACGGCAATTTCGGCAATAGCCTCATTGGCACCCACCCCTTTTATTGGGAAATTTAAAAATGTGCCTTTACAGAGGAAAGACTCGAAGAAGTGCTATGTGCCTGTAGGTAGGCAACCACGTGATACACCTCTGGTGCCAGTTGCTTTTTTTGCTGGCACCTAGTAATCCCCTGGTTTTCTCTGCAAAGGCACAGTTTTAAAAATCTGACTAAAAGTGTGTGGTGATGGTGGGTGTCAGTGAGATTATTGCCTAAGTGAAGCTCATAGAGGAACCCATCCTCAAGCTTCCGCTCGGCTTCTGGTCAGCGATGAATCACGTTCTGTTCTACCCTGGAGGACCATAGTCGGCGAGTATGCCACGCGGGGTAGCCGCTCAGTCTTAGGCGCGGCTCCTCCCGTCGGAAGTTCGAGTCCTCCCTCGGGCATGGGTGTGCGTGTTGCCCTTAGCGTAAGTTAGTTTAAGTTAGATTAAGTAGCATGTAAGCCTAGGGACCGATGATCTCAGAAGTTTGGTCCAATAGGAACTTACCACATATTTCCAAAAAAAAAAAAAATCGGCAAATATGGCGGCTGAGGTGTTGGCAGAAGAGCCAACACCGTGTTGCTAGAGGAGGCCGAAATGCACGCGTTTAATTACACGAAGACTGGCGTGAGGTCTGGAACAGGTCAGAAAAATAAGACTAGCAAAACAGGAGGTACTGGTAGAATACTTAACTTTAATCCACAATTGGAGAACATCGCTCTCATTTAGACATTATTACACTGAATATAAACTGGTAATGGCGCCTTGCTAGGTCGTAGCAAATGACGTAGCTGAACGCTATGCTACCTATCGTCTCGGCAAATGAGAGCGTATTTGTCAGTGAACCATTGCTATTAACGTCGGCTGTACAACTGGGGCGAGTGCTATGAAGTCTCTTTAGACCTGCCGTGTGGTGGCGCTCGGTCTGCAATCACTGACAGTGGCGACACGCGGATCCGACGTATACTAATGGACCGCGGCCGATTTAAAGGCTACTACCTAGCAAGTGTGGTGTCTGGCGGTGACACCACAGCGGCAACCCAGAATTGTTGCTGCCGGCGTAACGGTGTGGGAAGCCATTGGTAGAGTGCGAGGGAAATCTGACAGCACAACATTATGTCACGGACTTCGTGCGTCATGATGTATCAGCCATTAGGTGGAGAATATCGTGGTCCATTTTACTATTATTTCGTCCACACATGGCACATGTCTCTATGAATTGTCTGTATGATGTTCAGGTACTCCAGTTTCCCGCAAGATCCGAGAATTGTCCTAGATAGACAGGCTGTGGGAGCAGTTCGGAAATCATCTTCGTCCCATTACTTGCAACGAGGATATTACCTGTTGGCCTGCTTGCATTAGGAGAGGATACAATTGCTTTATGAATTAGTGCATGCATCTACGCCAGAGGGAGAGCAACATTGAACTGGTAAGTGCGCCAATACTGCCAAATTCTTTTACATTTGACTCTACTTTTTAATCACATCAACTCTGTGTTTCATTTCGTCTCCTTCTCTCCCTCTGGATGATTCGCTTTTTCTCAATCAGTGTAATTTAACATCCATGGGACCCTCTGTATCGCCTTGTTTAATGTACAGGGTGTTTCAAAAAGGACTTAAAAACTTTGAAAACTCATACAAATTAATTCATAGTGTCTATACAGTGCAAAGTAGCGTCAATTTGTAGAGAAATATATCAAGTTTTGTCTCGCATAGTTCGCTACTGCCGAATAGCACCGTAAGGAGAGATAGCGGCATTTGCGGTAAGAATGGCTGCCTTCACTGGACCGAGTGTGCTAGCTGTGTGTTATAGTTTGAAGAATCGAAGGCGGCGACAAAAGTTCAGCGTAATTTCCATACCAAGTACGCTAAAGACCCTCGTAGTTGGCCTACATGGCATAAATGTTTTGTGTAAAAAGGGTGCTCGGTAAGACACGGGGAATGATTTGCTCGTCCAAGCACATCTGACGACGTCGTTGAGCTAGTGAGACAACGTTTTGTCAACAGCCCTACGAAATCGACCTGGCTTGCACCTTGCGAACTGCAAATATCACATACGACTGTTTGGGGTGTGTTGAGAATTCATTTACATTTGAAACAGTACAGACTGACGATCGTACAAACAATAAAAGACACTGATAAAACTGCTCTCAAGAACTTCTGTGCGGATATGTTAAATCGATTACATGATAAGGAACATTTATTGGACAAAATCATCTTTTCTGACAAATCGACTTTCCATTTAAGTGAAAAGGTTATCACCCGTTATTTTAGGAATTGGGGCAATTAAAATCACATCAAACATGGCAACATGTTCGTGATAGCCATAAACTGAACGTTTTTTGTGGTTTGAGCAAGAACGAAGTGTACGACCCCTTTTCTTTTTCGTTGAGATAACCATCTACGGGGTAGTGTACGTGGATGTGTTACAACAAGATTTGGTACCACACATCGACAGGATGACCAAGAACGAAATTTTGACTGCATGGAAGATGGTGCACCACCCCACTACCTGGCTGGCGTCCGGGATTTTTTCAGTGACTGCTTTCCAGGTCAATGGACTGGGCGTGATGCGGCAATTGCATGGCCCCCACGTTCGCCAGACCTGACAAAAATTACTCTGAGCACTATGGGACTTAACTTCTGAGGTCATCAGTCCCCTAGAACTTAGAACTACTTAAACATAACCAACCAAAGGACATAACACACATCCATGTCGGAGACAGGATTCGAACCTGCTACCGCAGGGGTCGCGCGGTTCCAGACTCTAGCACATAGAACCGCTCGGCAACCTCGGCCGGCGCCAAACCTGACACCACCCGATTTTTTTAATGGGGGTTCATCAGGGATATCGTGTTTGTACCTCGTGTGCCGGCTTCCCTACCTCGACTTAGAGCAAGAATTCACGGCGCAACTGAGCAAGTTGCACCTGCAAAGCTACAGCGAGTTTGGGAAGAAATTGACTTACGATGGGATGTGTGCAGGATAACCAACGGAAGCCATATACTCCTTTAGCTTAAGGTAAAAAACGTGATGTGTTTCCGTACAGAATAACACTAAACCCAACTCTATATCTTCTTTCAATAAAGTTATATGAGTTTTTAAATTTGTTAAGATCCTTTTTGAAACACCCTGTACTTACCTGCGTCATGGACTCTTCGATAAGTGTAAACATTGGAAACATCGTATGGATGCGTATATGAGCGTGCACTCAGAAAGAGAAATCAACTGCTCTTGCTGCTATGCATGTCTCAAACAACGTTTACTTCAAACAACGATTGCCCCGAACTGCACTGCATTTATGACTGCAGAGTACTTATCAGACAAAGGACAAATTTGACGCGGAGGGGAAGCTCTAGCGTCAGTTCTTCGCAGGCAAGCACTAGCGACGTTTCTACAAGAAATACGAACAGGGGAGCGTTCTGCGACCGGAGCGCTGCTAAGTGAGCGGCCTTTGATCCGGCGGGAGACGCCGCCCCTGGCGACAGCTGTCAGCCGCGGGACGCGTAGGAAGAGACGGGAGCCCGCGCGGCGGCGGGCACCGTTTAGCATTCTTGACGACCATTACAGTGCGGCTAACGCGTTCGAATCGGCCGGCGTTCTGAGCGGCCGCCCGTTCCGCTTCTCATTGGGGAAAAAGGAGAAAAATGTGCCTTTGACGAGACTGATAGCAATTTCTGTAATAACGGCCCATTAGCAGGACGGCGCCAATGATGTCTGCCGCCGCGTGTGGTCGCCAGCACGAAACACACACACACATACACAGCGGCATCGGCGCACCGCGGCGTCTGACGGCGATTATCCGTAATTTATATTCTATTGCGGCCGCCCGCCGCGTCACGGGACGCCAAATGAAGAGGCGGAAGCCTGTGACGGACCCCTGACAAAGAGGACTTTGATGAAGAGTCACTTGCGGCAGCCACGCGGCCAGTCACGGTCCCGTACGGGATCAGCGCCTACGGGCTGCGGGCAGCGAGAGAGCGGGTTGTGCGGGCGCAGCGAACCTTTCGGGGGCGAGCAAACAGAAAAGCCGAGTCCACGGACGCAACGAAAGTGTCGTCACAAGTAGTGGCATACTGAAGTTAACAACGGGACATCCTCATCTAGCATTACTCCTCCTCAGCAGTAATTGCAGATACCAATATTATTTTTTAAATTTAGGATAGGTCAATATTATCTCAGTGGCTTTCCAGAGAACTTTGGCTCAAGTGGCTCTAGGCACTATGGGACTTAACATTTGAGGTCATCAGTTCAAAAATGGCTCTGAGCACTATGGGACTTAACTTCTGAGGTCATCAGTCCCCTAGAACTTACAACTACTTACACCTAACTAACCCAAGGCCATCACAGACATCCACGCCCGAGGCAGGACTCGAACCTGCGACCGTAGCAGCCGCGTGCGACCACAGCGGCCGGGTCTGAAAACTTTCATGTGATCTTATGCACAGTTTGTTATATGTCAACCTAAATTTACAAAAAAATTACGTTATAAAATATTTTAGTTTTGATGCTATAATCGATAAGTGCTAGTTCTGAAAGTACCGCGCACGGGATTAGCCGAGCGGTCTGAGGCGCTGCAGTCATGGACTGTGCGGCTGGTCCCGGCGGAGGTTGGAGTCCTCACTCGGACACGGGTGTGTGTGTTTGTCCTTATTTTTAAGTTTAGGGACTGATGACCTTAGCAGTTAAGTCCCATAAGATTTCACACACATCATCATATGAGACTACAGTTTCAATTATTTTGTTAAGAAACATTTGAAATTACGAATTATTGGCACACTTAAAATTACTATTATTAAATACGCAACCCTGTACTGTTAACTACATTTATTTCTGGATACATTTATGAAATAATAATCGAAATCAATAATGAAACGGAAACCAGCAGAAATTCATTTATTAAGAAAGACTGGAATACTGATACGCTGGCCGTCGTGGCCGAACGGTTCTAGGCGCTTCAGACTGGAACCGAGCGACCGCTACGTTAAAGCGCAGGTTCGAATCCTGCCTTGGGCAATTAGTTAGGTTTAAGTAGTTCTATGTTCTAGCGGACTGATGACCTCAGATATTATGTCCCATAGTGCTCAGAGTCATTTAAACCATGTGAATACTGATATTTCCGCAGAGTGTGGCAGTCGTAAGCTTGCCCCTGATGTGAAAATGCAATTTCGGCTTTGTTAACATGAAAAATCAAAATACTGCATGATATACTAAAATGTGAGAAAATATATTTACATAGAAAAAGAAAAATGCTGCTACAACAGTCTTCAGATTTATTTAGTTCAAAGCAACCGTGAGGATCCGATGTGAGATTTTCAGCTTGAAGAATCAGACTCCTAGACTAGAAGAACTGGAGCCATCTCACCATGACAGGTTAACTAAACTAGAAAGTTTACTGTAATCTTTCCTCCTTTCAAATTTTAATAAAAGACTTTGCTTATTAATTACTTGGACTGGACATTGTTTAAAGTGGACAGTAAATGGAAGCGGGAAGGAGGGAGGATATTACAAGTTGCACTGCATTTGCACGTGTGAACTCCCAGCTTCTAGTGGCGCAATTAAAGAGACGCAACGCTTGTTACGCCACAAAAAAGTTCAACTCGGTTGTACTTTGTTACACTGAAACACGTATGTAACGTAGCAGCGATGGTGAGGCATGATAAAATCTCTGACGAGAGAGCCTTTTATCGTAGTTAGTCTGCGCTTGACCGCGCGAGTGTTACGAGCAGTACTCTGTCAGTACTCTAGTAGTCGTCGTGCAGTGTACTCTGTCGGTAGCAGTAGCTCAGTTCAGTTGCGAGTAGTAGTCGGTCGGTAGTAGTCGTGCAGTACAGTTGCGAGCAGTCTGTCAGTGGGCAGTCTGTGAGCAGTGCAGTATGTCGGTAGTAGCAGCCCAGTGCAGTTGTGTGTGAGGAGTCGGCGGGCGTTGACATGGCATTCTGGTCAAGATACAGGACGAGGTATATTATTTTTAAATGCGCTCAGCTAATAATGTAAATTAACTGTAACTAATTTGTGCAATAATCGCCCCAATAATAATTTGATTTCAAAGCAATTTTTTTACAAAAAAACCATTTAATTGAACCAATGATTTCCTTCCATTTCCCTTAAAGTAAAGTTTCAGTTAAATTTCAAAAAATATATATATATATATATTATTTGCAATGCATTTCCTCCAAGCCGTGGCCAACAATAAGAGCAGAAACTTGACATGCAGTTATACTGAGGTAAGAAATTAATTCTGATTTTTGCACAGGGCCGAAGACCGATATTTCGGTTTAATTGAATTTTCATTGTCACTGAAGTTTCATTAGCACTGAATTATCTTGTATTATATTTTTTGTGGGAGTTCACACCAGAGTCAGATTGCGAATTTCACATTTTTATTGTCATTAAATTTAATTGCTAGGGAGGTTACGCTTGGCTACCATTCATTTATTATTTCAGACTTTTAAAATTTACGGTGGGGAGGTTACAACACCAGATTCCCTCCACCACCGCTACCTGGTGGCAGCATTTCGAAACACGAGTATTCTTTCGCAGTTATCGTGGAGTAATTGTTTCTGTTATCTACTCGATTTCATTTTGTTTTTGTTTCATTACTGAAAAAAGTGAAAACATGGGTGGCAGATATGCTTCCTCAGCTTCTGCAACTACAACAAAGAGATACGTTTTCCTGCACCAGTGTGTGTGTGTGTGTGTGTGTGTGTGTGTGTGTGTGTGTTTGTCTTGGTTGGAGGGGAGGGTAGGGCGGGCAACGTTGGCAAACCAGTGACTTACCAGACAATCTTGAAAGATTTTTGGGTGCGTGAATGAACGCGAATCATATGAACTTTGTGATTTGTAAAACCAATCATTATATAAATTGTGGATTATATGCAGGAAATAGCTCCCAAGTGTGCTGTGGTAGCTGTTAAATCAAAAATTAGTTATTCGAAATGCCTATATCAACGAATATAATAATACTGTAATATCTTGGAAGAGCGGGGTGCCTGTGGATGATATTGACATGCCTGGCCTTTGTTACTGCCACAGCAGACAGCGTTTTTGTCGCCGAGTGATATTTATTTTATAAACGTGTTTGTGGCCTGTGATTTATCCCCGTACGAAATCTATTTTCGGAACCAACATATGTGTTTCGGCTTCCTTGTATTTAACTCTTGTTGCAGCTCTAATGCCATTACCGACACTATACGACGTTCATATCCACCCATATGATTTTAAGTGACGCCGTATTGAAAGCTGTGCAGCTACGTACAATTTGTGGCGTCCTTTGTGAACGGGAGCTTATGATGCCACTACAGAAACCCATGAAACGTGGCGCCACATTACCTGCGTGTGTGAAATGTTCAAATGTGTGTGAAATCTTATGGGACTTAACTGCTAAGGTCATCGGTCCCTAAGCTTACACACTAGTTAACCTAAATTATCCTAAAGACACACACCCGTGCTCGAGGGTCGACTCGAACCACCGCCGGGACCAGCCGCACAGTCCATTACTGCAGCGCCTAAGACCGCACTGCTAATCCCGCGCTGCGTGTGTGAACCCGGTTTTATTTTCCCGTTGAGGGCTGTATTGTTCTACATCGGGATTTGGCGAGTCCAACAGAAAAAGAATGGTCGTAAATAGCCGCTGCTAACACAAAAGGCAACACATGGTGAGTACGTCTTGACCTAGCCGTAACGAAGAGGGTGTAACGAATATTTGCGTCGGTGGCAAAATGTAGTCTCACAGTAAACACGAATTTGGAGCCCATAAGCTACACTGTGGGTTTCGTAAATGAAACTTTACACCCTCAAAATGTGTCGGGATTAGCAAACACGGTAGACTCTAGCAAGAAATGTCTGCGATCACCTTCCCTAGCACAACTGGATGCAACTGGCTTACGTCACGCCTTCGAAAGCTGTCCCATAGCCGACGTTCCTCTCGGTTTCTTCTCCGTCGTTCGTGGGCTTTAGCTTGTGTTATAAACAGTACATAATAATGTGACAAGTATATAAAAATGGTTCAAATGGGACTCAACTGCTGAGGTCATTAGTCCCCTAGAACTAGTTAAACCTAACTAACCTAAGGACGTCACACACATCCATGCCCGAGGCAGGATTCGAACCTGCGACCGTAACGGTCTCGCGGTTCCAGACTGCAGCGCCAGAACCGTGCGGCCACTTCGGACGGCTGACAAGTATATAAGTTTAAATACTAAGGAGAATAAGAATTGTAAAATATTAGGTTTTAAGTAATTTTATTTTATTCCATTAATCGCAAAATTAGTTGTATATTGACATTCCTGGTGTTGGTTATTGCCCATGCTTTTATAAAGCACTGACAGTAACTAACGTTTCTAATTATCATTTCATGATGAACTGAGTGGTGCTGAAATTATTATGAGCATGTTCTCAGTGCAAGTAACGTCATCAGCACGGTTCGAGTTGTATAATAATGTTTAAAAAGTCAGTGTAAATGATATTATATTCCTTTCTTATCGCCCAGCATGGTAGGTGAATCCCCAGTGTCTCTCTGCTACAATATGATATGGCTCTTGCTTGCCAGGTAGTTCTCATGCTTATGTGACCACGTGGTGCGTCGATCCATGACTCTGGTGATCCTACCTACTTTCTAGACTACAGTAACAAAATCTTCCTATACTGTGCATTGAAAATTGGACCAAAACGTAATAAACGTGTGTGTGTGGCATAAACGCCACAAGAGACGTACAACACTGGTTTCTTCAGAGCGAATATGGTGAAGTAAAGGAGATACTGGAACACGGAAGTCACACTGAATAAGGAAACAAAGTCTTGCGCTGATAAGGAATGGCAAGAAATATGGGACAGGGCTGAAACAGGGAGGAGAACTTATTAGCTCCCTCCTAACATAGTAAAAATTATCCATAATGCCATACATCCTTCCGACCTGTCGTGGCACAGTTCATACGTCAGCCACTAACTGAAATTGCGACAACGTCCTATAGACACTGGCGAACGCGGAGCAATGGGCATCCCGGATCACATCGTCTGGCGGTGTGCCATTAGAGAGGATGTACAGACCAGAACAGGAACATCTTTGGTTATACAACGGACTATAACATACAAAGAAATGAGGAGCTGTGACATAAGCCGAACTCGCTGGCAGCTAAAATATCGGTCTATGAACCCCAAGCGTACATGCCTGAGAGACAGCCAAGAATAGACTATATATACATCATGTTAAGGAGACACGCCACTGCGTAACATCCACCTGCAACAACCTTCCGGAAGCTGTGAGGTGAAGAGCCTCGGGGAGGACGAGGAAGGATTTCCTGAGACCCCGACAGCCGTTACCCAATCTTTACATCTTGGGTGGCACAGCAGTGCAACTCCTGTGAATCTTGAGTTGTGCGTCAGTGCGCTGCAGGCTTCACATCTGGACAAATGTGAAATTAAGCCTGGTTCCGATGCCAAGTGCAGTTGTGTAGTGTGTCCCTTAAGGATTTCAGATGAACATATATCTGAGGGCCGTAAGGTGAACGGATAGTATGTAGAAATTTTTTCTTTTAAAATTATTGTTTTCTATGTGGATTTTCTCCCTCAAACACCGTAACGCTTAGTTATACTAACACATTTGAAAATACGTTAAAATATTAAGTGGTATGTTCACGCCAGTTCATATGCAACATTTGGTCTGTACCTGCATCAAGACAATAGAATAAAAGAAAATATGTAAAGTAAACAGTGCAACGTTAAACATATTGCGAGAAATGGGAAGACTAAATAAATGTAATGCTGCTTATTAAAAGGATTAACTGTTAACTGCCTTCTTCTTCCAGACACACAATATATATATTTTTTTTTAATTAAGACCACGAGAAACCAGTACGACGAACTGCTGCCAGCTTCCTTGATCAAAGGGCCTGCAATTGAGTCCAGAGTACTTCTAATTTCAGTGTGTTTCTTTTCGCAATCTAATCATCGTGTGGATTACTAACTTTGTTGTCTTTTAACGTCTGTTCCTGATACAGCTGAAAGTTGCAAGATTAGCACCTGTGGATACTTTTCGATACTTCAAATCATTTTATGTTGTAATTGATCACTCAAAATACACCTTATCTGATTGAAACCCCTATGTAATTCGTAATTGCCCTCTGGATATCACGACAAGAGCACCAACGGGTATAAAAGGAGTTGGGAAGTATTGTGTGATCAGGAGAGAAGCAGAAACAGCACAATGAGTCGGACAGCAGAATTCAGTGACTTCCACCATTCACTAGTTATTGGATGTCACTAAAAAACAAATCCTCGAGGAACATTTCAACCATTCTAAAGCTCTCCAAGTCGACTGTTTGCAACGTAAGTGTGAACAATGGCGGCTTGTGAGTATACGTTCAGGGTATTTACAAATTTTTGAATTTAAATAAATATGAGAGTGCAAAATTAACAGCATATGCCGTATAACAGTTTGCTATTGAACATGTTCATACAAATTCAGTCATTGTGTAAAATAATAATAATGATAATAATAATAACGGTGATAATAATAATAATAATAATAATAATATGCATAACTAATCTGAAAAAAGGAAGACTTTTTTGTGGAATTTTGTTGTTTTGTACATAATTATATACAGTTTATGGTAAGAAAGAACTAATGTCCTAGCTTTCACAACTCTCCAGTTCGCATTTATTCTGTAAATGGGAGTTTTCATGCCTTTTTTTCGGACAAATGTACAATTTCCTAATACACGTATTAGTTAACGTTTTAACTTCCGCGCTGAAAATGTGGCATTCTGACGTTGCACCGACACAACTCATGCTTATTATACATTTCTTTGTTAAATGTTCGCTTGCAGCCACACGTATTTGATTTCGTCATTTTCTCAGATGACGGATCTTGTCTGGGAAGCCCTAGTTCCTTTTCCTGGTAATTTTCTTTTCCATTAGCACTTAAAACAGATTTAACAGAGCTCATATTCACACTGCACAGTAAGCAACAACTCCGAACACAAATTTCCGTTTACGGAAATGACTGAATTCATGTAGTATCAAAAAAATGGTTCAAATAGCTCTGAGCGCTATGGGACTTAACTTCTGAGGTCATCAGTCCCCTAGAACTTAGAACTACTTAAACCTAACTAACCTAAGGACATCACACACATCCATGGCCGAGGCAGGATTGGAACCTGTGACCGTAGCGGTCTCGCGGTTCCAGACTGAAGCGCCTAGAACCACTCGGCCACTCCGGCCGGCCTGTAGTACCATCTGTCAACAAAATCTCTTGACTAGAATACAAACGAGGTGCTGAGAACCATAAGGCCCCAAAGCACACTGTCTTTGATCCTACATTTAAGTGAGTGTCAGAGAAACCAGTGAGACAGCTTCTCGTAACTGTTCATACACTCCTGGAAATTGAAATAAGAACACCGTGAATTCATTGTCCCAGGAAGGGGAAACTTTATTGACACATTCCTGGGGTCAGATACATCACATGATCACACTGACAGAACCACAGGCACATAGACACAGGCAACAGAGCATGCACAATGTCGGCACTAGTACAGTGTATATCCACCTTTTGCAGCAATGCAGGCTGCTATTCTCCCATGGAGACGATCGTAGAGATGCTGGATGTAGTCCTGTGGAACGGCTTGCCATGCCATTTCCACCTGGCGCCTCAGTTGGACCAGCGTTCGTGCTGGACGTGCAGACCGCGTGAGACGACGCTTCATCCAGTCCCAAACATGCTCAATGGGGGACAGATCCGGAGATCTTGCTGGCCAGGGTAGTTGACTTACACCTTCTAGAGCACGTTGGGTGGCACGGGATACATGCGGACGTGCATTGTCCTGTTGGAACAGCAAGTTCCCTTGCCGGTCTAGGAATGGTAGAACGATGGGTTCGATGACGGTTTGGATGTTCCGTGCACTATTCAGTGTCCCCTCGACGATCACCAGTGGTGTACGGCCAGTGTAGGAGATCGCTCCCCACACCATGATGCCGGGTGTTGGCCCTGTGTGCCTCGGTCGTATGCAGTCCTGATTGTGGCGCTCACCTGCACGGCGCCAAACACGCATATGACCATCATTGGCACCAAGGCAGAAGCGTCTCTCATCGCTGAAGACGACACGTCTCCATTCGTCCCTCCATTCACGCCTGTCGCGACACCACTGGAGGCGGGCTGCACGATGTTGGGGCGTGAGCGGAAGACAGCCTAACGGTGTGCGGCACCGTAGCCCAGCTTCATGGAGACGGTTGCGAATGGTCCTCGCCGATACCCCAGGAGCAACAGTGTCCCTAATTTGCTGGGAAGTGGCGGTGCGGTCCCCTACGGCACTGCGTAGGATCCTACGGTCTTGGCGTGCATCCGTGCGTCGCTGCGGTCCGGTCCCAGGTCGACGGGCACGTGCACCTTCCGCCGACCACTGGCGACAACATCGATGTACTGTGGAGACCTCACGCCCCACGTGTTGAGCAATTCGGCGGTACGCCCACCCGGCCTCCCGCATGCCCACTATACGCCCTCGCACAAAGTCCGTCAACTGCACATACGGTTCACGTCCACGCTGTCGCGGCATGCTACCAGTGTTAAAGACTGCGATGGAGCTCCGTATGCCACGGCAAACTGACTGACACTGACGGCGGCGGTGCACAAATGCTGCGCAGCTAGCGCCATTCGACGGCTAACACCGCGGTTCCTGGTGTGTCCGCTGTGCCGTGCGTGTGATCATTGCTTGTACAGCCCTCTCGCAGTGTCCGGAGCAAGTATGGTGGGTCTGACACACCGGTGTCAATGTGTTCTTTTTTCCATTTCCAGGAGTGTATATACATACGATGCGGGCCTACAGTACAGATAAACCTGACCCACCACAAGATCAACAGATGAGAGAAGCATAAATAAATGCTACATTTCACAGTCGACGATTATGTGCTTTATGGTTCTCAACGCCTAAAATGGATTACTGTATGATAAAATCCGAAACTTAATATGCCATAACTCATTCAGAATCCCACAAAGTGGGTTTATCTTTAAGCATAACTGTATCATACACTATGTAATCAAAAGTATCCGGAATCTGGCTGAAGATGACTTACAAGTTTGTAGCGACCTCCATCGGAAACACTGGAATTCAATATGAAGTTGGCCACGCATAGACTTGATGACAGTTTCCACTCTCGCAGGCATACGTTCATTCAGGTGCTGGAATGTTTCTTGGGGAATGGCAACCTATTCTTCACGGAGTGCTGCACTGAGGAGATGTATCGACGTCTGTCGGTACGGTCTGGTACGGAGTCGCCGTTCCAAAACATCCCAAAGGTGTTCTATGAAATTCAGATCAGGACTCTGTGCAGGCCAGTCCATTACAGGAACGTTATTGTCGTGTAACCACTCCGCCACAGGCCGTGCATTATGAACAGGTGCCCGATCATGTTCAAAGATGCAATCGACATCCCCGAATTGTTGTTCACCTGACCACGTTCGAAGTCCGTATGTTCTGCGGGGCGCCACATTCTGCTCTCACTCGATATCACGGTATCACGGGGCCGCTGATGTGGAGTACCTGGCAGTAGGTGGCACCACAATGAACCTTATTTGCAAACCGTATGTCCGGAAACTTTTGATCACATATTTTATAGTGAGTCCGAACTAATTTTACTATACAGTGAGTGGATTAGCATATATGAGGAATGTGCTACCGTCTAGGGTATTTATGCCAAGCGAACAGGGATAAAAATCTGCTGTAGTGTGCTACCACCTGCTGCTGTTGACGTAAAGTTGTAGTCGAATAGTAAGGGCTGGCTACGTACGTCGTGAAAAGTGCACATAGTTTATCAAATCGGTGTGTATTTTGTCCGTTAGTTAATTACGTCAAACCAGTTGCGCATGTGCAGAAGCTCCTTAATACGTGCACAACTGAAGGTGTGCTTACAACCCTGATGCAAAGTTTCACATCGTCTTAGAGGGGCAAGGTAGTATAGCGCGGTAGGTTTAGTGCCATGTGCTTCAAGTTACTGCATACGTCTAACAGCATCCAGAGAAAAGTAACCAATAAATCCGTAAGGTATTAAAAGTTACGGTGTTCATGTGCTCGTGTGCTCGTACACAACAGCCGCCACCGAGTGTGAAGTGGAGACGTGAAGCAAGGCAGACCTCATGTAATGACGGGCAAGGACGGTCGAATGTTGCGGACGGTGATTGTAAAAAATCACACAAAAGCAATGGAAGGAATCAGTCCTGAATTCCAGAGTCTATCTTCGGCTCCCGCCAAAAGTGTGCGCCGAGCGAAGTTATTCGTGCTGACGACTTCAGTTTGATACCAGCAGTCGAGTCGGGTACGAGGTGATCTTAACGTCCTCGCGTTACAATCAGCTCGATTAAAATCAGAGTTGCGTACGGTATGAAATGATATACTATCACGAATATGAGTGCAAAGCAGGGAAGATTAAATGTGTAATTTAGTACGTGAATGTTATTTCAAATGGGTCAAATGGCTCTGAGCACTATGGGACTTAACTTCTAAGGTCATCTGTCCCCTAGAACTTAGAACTACTTAAACCTAACTAACCTAAGGACATCACACACATCTATGCCCGAGGCAGGATTCGAACCTCCGACCGTAGCGGTCGCGCGGTTCCAGACTGTAGCGCCTAGAACCGCTCGGCCATCCCGACCGGCAATGTTATTTCTCCACTGTACTTAATGTTATCAGTATTCCTAATACGGACTGTAATACGTGTGACTTAATAAGCCCACAATTGTAAAATACGTTATCAGCACATTTGATGCCTTGTCTGCAACGCAATTCGTGTTGTTAAATAAAAAGAAACTGGCATCCCATAACTGGAACGTTAAAGATTATTTCGTAGAATTGGGAGCCTTAGCTATCTCAATAGTCTTTTGCAGTGTAGCCTCAAGAACAACGGATTCGCGACTTCATTGCTACATGTGAGCTGGCACTAAGACAGACTTTCATGATATCATCATATCATTGGTAAATCATCATAGAATCTCGGTGTTCCACATTGATGTGGTAAAATACACATAGGCCCCACACATATCTTTCGTTTCCAGTTTAAATGGAGACAGTTACATGTCGTCTGTGGTAAGAAGGAAACAAAGGCTGAATGAATGTGGAGGTCGTGTGTTACACTGGACAATCACTAAATTGGTCACATTCTGTTGTTAAATTTATTACGGTCAATCCGAACGGCCCACGTACTGTCATTCTTATATTTTTGTTCTACCGTACATGGCAATCTTAGTTGTGATATCTTTGAACATCAACTTCCTTGAAGAAAGGTTCTTTGAGGAAATGAAGCTTAAAATTGTTAGTGAAGACAATCGATAGAAGAAACGGCAAAAGAGAATTGTCCTGTAACCGAGAAGAACTGTTTGGAATGGTATTTATAGTATATTTGATATGTACTTGAAATTTGTTTGAACTAAGGAGCTTGCCTTAAAAACTGTTAATTATGTCATCGTAATTGCAATGCGAAAAAAGTAGGTGAAGGCTCAGTTTAAACGACAACATACCAAACTGCTTTAAACCAATATTTACGTGCGCGGTCCGTGGAAAATATGAGTGCAGATGCTAAGAATATTTACACTATGCTACGAGACTGCGCAGCGAAGGCATGAGCGCAGTGCGTGCAGCAGCCAGCAACGCCACGTGGAAGCCACATTCAACGGTTGGGAACAGCGAACGAGGCACATTATCAGCTGCGGAGAGCAGGCCGCTTCAACAGCCCTGAAAGCAGAGCGTCACAATAGCTTCAGCAAGAGAGCCAGACGTTCACGGCGGCAACACACACGCTACAGCAGATTGAGTTGAATGTTACGCCTGCGTAGCATAGTTCAAAACGAGTGGTGGCTGGTAGGAAAAACTAAGTAACTTGCAAGCGACAAAGCTGTATCGTATAGTAACTGCTGTATTGAGGAAGTCCTGTAAGAAATTTTTAAATTTTTTAAACTGTCAAATGATTAAAAGTTATAGATAATGGTCGTGAAGATGTAGAGTCTGTTTTAAACGCCTGCAGTGAGGACGAAGATTTTGGCGCACCTGACCACAGTGACGAGATATATTTCAATTGAGGGGCTCCAGAAAGGCTCAAAATCACGAAAAGTTCAATTTTTACTTTTTTGCGTTTTCTGAATCTGCAGACTATTAACTTTTAATAGATATATAATTTATTCAATTCCGAAGACTACAACTATTTTAAAATTTTTTTTGAAATGTGTTCTACATGGGCGTGACCCACTGTGGCGCTGTCAAACTGCTGTCAAATGGTGTTATTATTAACGTCCGTGTTCGTCAGGTACATTTTAGTGATGTGAGATAAAGTATGTGTTGTGGCTAACCTGTGATGGTTCAATATATATATCGCTGGTGTGATTGTCGATTGTTTCATGTTTATTTACTCTGTCGTTATCTCGAAAATATTCGTAATTAATTCTGTTTCTTGAGTCTCTGTTTTGTTGAAGTATAATAATGAGTAAAAGTAAAGTTATTAGAAATCCTCTGAAGGCTTTTAAGAAAAGGAGAAAAGTTGGAAAGCCAAAGGTATGTGTTATTACTGTAAACAATAAAGACGATAACCAAGTGAGTGAACCTAACCTCTCAAGTACACCTGCCCATAGCAGTCAAAGTGGGAAAGAAAATACTTGGTTCAATGAGTGAAAACTATGAATGTTTTATGGGCGAATCGGATGTGAATGAAATATTTGATATGTCGGTTTTCAAAGGAATTTTTCAAACTGTGTAGGATGTATTCATTGTAGTGAAGTTGGTCTGGAACTCTCCATAATAAAGCACGTAGGACTTGCTAGTGAAATACAACTGAAATGTGATAAGTGTTCATACATGACCACCTTTTGGAACAGTGTTGCAGTAACTGCAACTGAAGAAAATGGTAGCAAAATCTACGAACACAACAACGAGCGATGCTTGCTTTAGACAAGGAACGCCTTCGGGCTGCAGACAGGGCTGTAAGGAGTCTAGAAATACAAGCAAGAGTAAACAGGAGGAGGAACAAGAGGAAGCTGGAGGAGGAGTTTGCAGAGGATGAAGATAATCCATCCTATGGACCTGGAATGCACTAAAAAGTTAATCCAATCTTTGTCGCTCGATTCCCAAAACTTTTATTTTCTCATACTAATTACATGTTTTCTAAGGATCTTCCAAACATATTTGTTTCAAACTTTCAGTAAATGTTACACAGTACCTTCTGCATAATTTAACACAGCCTTTTTCCAAAAAACTGTATATTTTTGAATATATAAATTAAAAATTGCAAAAAAATGTTGTGAATTTTCATTACAATTGAAAAAAATCATCTTTAATAACTGAACTAAAATTTTGTAAAACCCCTGTGTTAAGTTGTAGCCCATATTCCAATAAATAATCTGTAAAAAGTTCAACTTCCTACCTCAAATACTTTGTGAGGAAAGATGTAATTTATAAGCGTTATTTTAACATTGCAAGTGTAGGGCGTTCCGGAGCCCCTTAAGACGCAAGAGATACAAAACCTGACGTCGACATTTCAAATGATCCAACAGGAGACTTGAATAGGCTAAATCATAGCACTACATTATCTAACATTTTGCCATGTAAGGATAATGTGGTGTCACCGCCAGACACCACACTTGCTAGGTGGTAGCCTTTAAATCGGCCGCGGTCCGGTAGTATACGTCGGACCCGCGTGTCACCACTATCAGTGATTGCAGACCGAGCGCCGCCACACGGCAGGTCTAGAGAGACTTCCTAGCACTCGCCCCAATTGTACAGCCGACTTTGCTAGCGATGGTTCACTGACAAATTACGCTCTCATTTGACGAGACGATAGTTAGCATAGCCTTCAGCTACGTCTTTTGCTACGACCTAGCAAGGCGCCATTATCATTTGCTATTTATCTTGTGATGCATGTACCGTCAGACCGATGTTCACCAATTATGGATTAAAGTTAAGTATTTCAACAGATACGTACTATTTTTGCTAGTCTCATATCCCTGACCTGTTCCAGACCTCACGCCAGCTTGCGTGAGCTTAAACGCGTGCCTTTCGGCATCACCTCCTAGTGGCTTGGCTGTCTTGCCAAGTCACAACAGATAATATAGAGGAACGTAACCAAACTTTATCACCAGAAGTGATTTCAATATTAACATCAATAATGGAATCATTTACAATATGAATTAAAAATAAATTAGAAGCAGTGCAAAATAAATTAGAAGGAAGGTAAAGTAAATTAGGAGGAGGACGAAAAGAAACTAACGATGAAATAAAAAAGGTTTATGCAAGGCAGAGTAAATTTAGCAGCAGCTTCAAGGCATAGGCATTAGATCAAAAAGTCACGAAACTGGAGGTTACCACTTACAAAATTATCAAACTGAAGACTGGATCAAAAAGGTAAACGAGTGTTAGGATAAAACAGACAGAAAGTTGGACGAGGAAATTAAAGAAAATGTAATAAGCATCTTGATTCTCAGGACGTAAAGATCAATGTGATACACAGGACGATTAGCAAAATCGTGCACATATGAACTGTGGTTGGTAGCACCTGTAATGGTAAGATACGAACAGCAGCAAGCCGAATTAGACGCTGTTATGAGTGATCAACGTAAACTTAGCAAAAACGTTAGAATATGAACTATAAATGTAGAGGGAAAACGAAGGTGATTCTGGTTAAGTCGAGATAAATCGAAAAAAAATGTAGAAAGGCGACGCGAAATGCAGGCTGTTACTAATCAAATCACTAAAATAGAAATAGAGATGAAACCTCGAGTAAAAACGTGGTATGAACAGGGAAAGATGGAATGCTGTATTCGTGTAGGTCAGGCGTGGGCAACGTTAGGCGACCCACACCTCTGATTCACGTCGCCTTTTGAGAGTACATTCATTTTATCTGCATCCCTCCTACAGATGTTTACGCATTGTAGCTCAAATTGTTCAAATGGCTCTGAGCACTGCGGGACTTAACATCTGAGGTCATCAGTCCTCTAGACTTAGAACTACGTAAACCTAACTAACCTAAAGACGTCACACACATCCATGCCCGATGCAAGATTTGAACCCGCGACCGTAGTATCAGCGCGGTTCCGGACTGAAGCTCCTAGAACCGCTCGGCCACAGCGGTCAGCGTTTACACATTGTGACACAGTTTACGCTTTACAATAACTGTCTTAGAAATCTCCATTCCAAATTCTGGAACACCGTTAGTACAAAAAAATTTCAACAGTGGAAATGTTTTAACATGTATAAAATAGACACGAATTATTTAATAATGTCAATATGAGAGACAAAAGGAAAACAAAATACTTCCATGAGATAGGCAGTGATTTTTGTCCACAGGCAGGTCATTAGAGAGTTTTAAATTTAGTGCCTTAATATCCACAAATACTAATGGCTAGCTTTTTTAACGATATTTGTTCAAGAATGCTTTTAATGACTGATCGCTTAGGCATAGGTTGTTTCTGTTACAATAAATAAATTTAGCCATCATTTCTTTATTAGTTTTAAAAAGTTTAAAAGTTTGAATCGATTCACCTTATCATATTTAGACAGTATTATACAGAAGAGAAATTGAATAGATGTGAACGACTGAACGTAAATATCCGAAAATGCGTCACAGGTACAGTACAATGCGAGCGCCTCACTCTCCCACGAATTTCTTCTGCAGGACACATCGACACCAATCGTGGGTTGGACCCAGCCCATGGGACATCGGTTGCCCATTTGTGATGTATGTGATTCAGCTGATTATCTTAGTGCATATAAACTCCTCCATTACTCAAGAAAGGGAGACATCCACCTGTAGTATACACTCGACAGTTTGATGGTATTATTCCTGAACACTGGCCAGAACAACCACAAATTAATTGGGTTGTTAGTAGATTTGATCAGGGTTTTGACATGAGAACCAGGGGTACTGAACACATGCACAGACAGCATACTGTGATATCACAAATCGATACCACCTTAAGTGGCGTCTCACATTTGGCAACGGCAACGCATGTTTCTTGCACAAGCCTATAGCGGTCATTCTGGGACCTATCGGATCCAGTGACGCGTGCCTACTGAGCCATGCCTCGAGCGGCACTGACTGCGGGCGCCCTCTGCTGCCATGATAAAGGATGGCTGGCGGCAGCCACATGGCCCAATCTCAGTCGCAGTCTTCAACAGTCTTCAGTTTTAGATAGCTTTCGTCAGTTCGCTCATGCATTAGCAGCAATTAGTAGCAGGAACCTCTCACTCCACAATTCTCTTCAGTTCTTCTTCTAATACCTGGACATTATTGCTGTTTGTTCTTCTGTAACGTTCCTTCTCTACACTTGGAGAAAGCAACAAATTAGGTAAAACTTTTGTTTACCATATTTGTGAGTTCGCTAATCCTTTCTCCTCCTTTCCACCTTCTTTACGAAGACACTTGCTGAATCACTTTGTAGCCCACTTCTCCATACCACTATGTACGAAGCGGTACAATACACACACGACGAATTCGTGTGTGCATCTCTGAACCAATGCTTATCTACCGGCACGCAGAACAGTATAGTAAGTGAAATATTTGAAGGCAGAAGCTTAACCAGTAACGGATGTAGTGATTAAAAACATAAATTCTCCAATGCTACTGGAAAAAAAAATATGTTTTTTACTGACCTGTTGAAGGAATCTGAATTTATTGCTGTTATAATGCTTAAGTTTCCAGGGTCCGTTCAAGGAAACTTGCTAAAGTCAACAAAGATGACTTCAGTAACTTAATGCATGTGCATCAGCAGTTAGATTCGCTGTCTAGCAATAGACTAGGGCAGAAGAGTGGCGAAGAACCAGGTGGTGAAAGGACAGGTATAATGACACAAAGCAAAGAAGCAGAGGAAGAGGCGCAGACAGGCTTCCCGTGATAACCGTAAATCGCTTCCTGAAAATGCCGGGATGGTTTCTTTGAAAGGAGACGTTCGACTTCTTTCTATAATCCGATGGGACCCATGACCTCGCTGTATTGTCCCCTCCCCAAATCAACCAGCAAACGAGATATTTATGGGGCAGCAGGTAGGGCCGGCACAAAGAGCTGTGGTTGTGGAGATTATTTAAGGCGATGTGTAAGTCAGCCCATTATTTTATAGAGATGGAAATGTTAGGAGATTTAAGGTGATACAGGTTTCGCCAGTTATTAATGAAGTACTTTTGAATGCATTATGGGAACAGCAGTGATCAATGTCTTGTAAATAATTACTATTAAAAACAGTCTTGATCACGATTTATTTTATAAGGTGACCGGTTTCGACCACTACTGTGGTCATCTTCAGACCATTGAGTGGAAACCCCTTTCTGTTGTGATTCTTCTACTGTGGTCATCTTCAGACCATTGAGTGGAAACCCCTTTCTGTTGTGATTCTCCAACAGAAAGGGGTTTCCACTCAATGGTCTGAAGATGACCACAGTAGTGGTCGAAACTGGTCACCTTATAAAATAAATCGTGATCAAGACTGTTTTTAATAGTAATTATTAATGAAGTGTTTGCAAGCGGACATATACAGTTAGTAAGTATGAGATACAGCTTTAGCAATACGAAAGCTGCTAATGAGGCTGGAAATAGTTCATAAAGGATATTGAGAGTAACGCGAGAATATAACTGACGAGCGGGAACGTCATGCTCTTAACAAAACTTATGTTAACTTTAAATCGAAGACGGACTGGATGACGGAAATTAATTATATGTGTGGTGTCACCGCCAGACACCACACTTGCTAGGTGGTAGCTTTAAATCGGCCGCGGTCCATTAGTACATGTCGGACCCGCGTGTCGCCATTGTTAGTGATCGCAGACCGAGCGCCACCACACGGCAGGTCTCGAGAGACGGACTAGCACTTGCCCCAGTTGTACGGACGACGTAGCTAGCGATGCACACTGACGAAGCCTCGCTCATTTGCAGAGCAGATAGTTAGAATAGCCTTCAGCTAAGTCAATGGCTACGACCTAGCAAGGCGCCATTAGTAGTTTATTGCCTGAATCTACAGAGTCTCACTTGTATCGTCGATAGCAATGTACAACAAGGATGGATTAAAGTTAAGTATTCCAGCAGCTACGTACTTTTCTTTATAGCATTCATTACGTATCCTGTTTCAGACCTCACGCCATCCTGCGTGAGCTTATAGCGCGTGCCTTTCGGCTTCCTCGCATTGTGTCTAGCCTGTCTTGCCTAGACACAACAATATGTAAATTGAAGGTGGAAGGGGGGAAGGAAAAGGAAAGAGAAGAGATCACTGCTGTCATCTCCATCGGGACATATGCAAAATGTGTAGTCTTAGATTTCCGCCGGAGGTCGTACGTACTTGTGCATCTGCACTGAAGAAGGCGGATCCATTGCCCATGTAGGCGAATCAATGATATGTTAGAAAGAGCAGATACCACACGGTATCCGCAGTTGTGGTTCATTATATGTAAATTGAAGGTGGAGGGGAAGAAAGGATAGGAATGGGAAGGAATTACTGATGTAAGCCGCATCGAGACACCACGCGGAATCATCGGCGATGAGTGAAAGTGTGTACCGGACAGTGATTCGAACCCAGGATCTCCTGTGTACTAGACAGGTGCATAGACCACACTGCAACCCATCACAGTGTTTGCTGCAATTTTGCGGACTATCTCCGCACGCACCCGGCCGACTTACACCCCCACCTCCCACAACCTATCCGCAGTCCCTATTCGTGCACTCCATGCCCACTAATTTGAGATTCCCACTGGAGGTCAACGTAAATGTGCGTCCGCAATGAAGATCGTGCAGTCATTGCCCACTGGGGCGAATCAATTGGATGAATGTATGGTGACTGTTCCTTCAAACATGTCCGACGAAACATATACCACGCTTTCATATAAAAGGTAGTCACTGTACTTTCATATACAAAATAACCGGAGCAGCTGAGTGGCACCGCGTACAGTAAAGCATCCATACAGCGGGAGACCGTCAAACGAATTTAAAGCACAGTCGATGTGGAGGGAGATCAGAAACCCGAGTGAGTCCTAAGAGGCATCACCCATTAGCGTCAGCTGTTCACATTCAGGTGAAGGGATGTGCTTGAAAGAGACGAGTAGAGCAACATATTTAGATACTATGATTTCGGGTTGTAATGCTAAACACTGGAAGGACACAGTAAAGATTCGTATAAATTTTTTACACTTGTGGATATATTGACGGACAGTGACTTTTGACTACGTAAATTAAGTTACAAGTTGGTGATGTTGCTCGCGTATTGCACGTCAAAATGTACGTCCTGATTGTTGACTTTGGGGATGTGCTGGGGTAGTCAGAATTATAGCTCTGGCAGCAGGTAGGAAAACGGACGTCATGCCGAGGAAGAACATGCTAAAGATGGCGCAGTCTCGTGCAGATGTCGCTGTAGCTACCACATGTACGCCAGTCCCCAGCAGTTGTGTGTGTTACGCTAAACCATCTACAAGTTCATGAAAAGTGATCAAGTGTAAAGTTTTAACACATTTACTTCAAGGACACATGTAAAATGTCATTAAAGCTATTAGAGCGTAGTGTTTTGTAAAATAAATAACATCTAAAAGACGAAGTTATTTTGTGTTAGTTTTAAAAGACGACACTGTGCCGACGATAAAGTTGTTGACAAGAAATACGAGATACGTTTCTGTATGGAAATTTTACAGCTATGGCGGCTCTGGCGCCCCTCTCAGCATGGTGCTTCAACCTGCGGCTTGTGTCAGTTGGGCGTAAAAAAGACACTACTCTACTGTGAAGCCAGGTGCAGTCGTTTACTTAACTCGACATACAATGATCAGCCAGAACAGTGTGACCACCGAGCTACTACCGATATAAACCCGTCCAGGCGATAGTAGCGTCACCTGGCGAGGATTGACTGCTGGTCAGAGACACACACGGTGTTCGTACTGTCAGTGAGCCTGCTGTCCGTGTGTAGAATGGGGAAGGTACACCATCTATCTGAGTTTGGCCGAGGACAGATTGTGATGGCCCAGATGCTCGGGAGGAGAATCGCCGGGTGTTCCGGAAGTGCTGTAATGAGGGTCTTCAACACGTGGCGAAACCAAAGTGAAGCACGTCCAGACGCCTTTAAGGTTAGGCAGCCACCCTTCGGTACGTATGTCTGGGCAGAGTGGTAAGAGATGACAGGCGGCGATATGTGGCGGAACTAACATCAGAGGTTAATGCTGGGCAGAGAACAACTGTGTCTGAACGCATACACCGAACACTCCTAACGATGAGCGTCCTCAGCTGAGGACCCATGCCTGTACCAGTGTGAACACCACGACATCTGCAACTACGACTGAAATTGGCACGTGGCCATCGCCAATGGACGTTGGCACAATGGCAGAGTGTGGCGAGGTCTGACGGATGCCGATACCATCTTCGTCATGTCGATGAGAGGGCGCAAATCCATCGTCTTCCAACGGAACAGGTCCTTGGCATCCGTACCACGGGACGGAGACAAGGTGGCGGTGGCTCCATTGTGCTCTGGGAATGATTCAGATGGGCGTCCATGAGTCCAGTGGCGCTTGTGAAAGGCTCCATGACGGCCAAGGAGTAACGTACGCTGGCTGCATATCACGTACACTGCGTTATCACGATCATGTTTCCCATCTACATCTACATGACTATTCTGTAATTCACATTTAAGTGCTTGGCAGAGGGTTCATCGAACCACAATCATACTATCTCTCTACCATTCCGCCCCCGAACAGAGCGCGGGAAAAACGAACACCTAAACCTTTCTGTTCGAACTCTGATTTCTCTTATTTTATTTAGATGATCATTCCTACCTATGTAGGTTAGGCTCAACAAAATATTTTCGCATTCGGAAGAGAAAGTTGGTGACTGAAATTTCGTAAATACATGTCGCCGCGACGAAAAACGTCTTTGCTGTAATGACTTCCATCCCAATTCGCGTATCATATCTACCACACTCTCTCCCCTACTACGTCATAATACAAAACGAGCTGCCCTTTTTTGCATCCTTTCGATGTCCTCCGTCAATCCCACCTGGTAAGGATCCAACACCGCGCAGCAATATTCTAACAGAGGACGAACGACTGTAGTGTAAGCTGTCTCTTTAGTGGACTTGTTGCATCTTCTAAGTGTCCTGCCAATGAAACGCAACCTTTGGCTCGCCTTCCCCACAATATTATCTATGTGGTCTTTCCAACTGAAGTTGTTCGTAATTTTAACACCCAGGTACTTAGTTGAATTGACAGACTTAAAAATTGTACTATTTATCGAGTAATCGAATTCCAACGGATTTCTTTTGGAACTCATATGGATCACCTCACACTTTTCGTTATTTAGCGTCAACTGCCACCTGCCACACCATACAGCAATCTTTTCTAAATCGCTTTGCAACTGATACTGGTCTTCGGATGACCTTACTAGACGGTAAATTACAGCATCATCTGCGAACAACCTAAGAGTACTGCTCAGATTGTCACCCAGGTCATATATATAGATCATGAACAGCAGATGTCCCAGGATGATTCCCTGGGGAACACCTGATATCACTTCAGTTTTACTCGATGATTTGCCGTCCATTACTACGAACTGCGACCTTCCTGACAGGAAATCACGAATTCAGTCGTACAACTGAGACGATACCCCATAGGCCCGCAGCTTGATTAGAAGTCGCTTGTGAGGAACGGTGTCAAAAGCTTTCCGGAAATCTAGAAATACGGAATCAACTTGAGATCCCCTGACGATAGCAGCCATCACTTCGTGCGAATAAAGAGCTACAGTGGCAGTTACATTTTTTCGCAAGATAATGCGCCATGTCATACGATCAGGAGTGTGATGCAGTGGTTCGAGGAACACAGTGGCGAGTTTCCATTGATGTGCTGTCTGCCTAGCTCAACAGATATGATCCTGATGGAACACATGTGCGATGTGATGGAACGTGGCGTCAGAGCTCAACATCCCCCTCCCTCCGCCTCGCTTAAATTTACACGCATTAAGTGACTTGTGTGTACAGATGTAGTGTTATCTCCTTCCGAGGCCTCATTGCTTCCGTGACACGACACTTTGTCGCTGTTCTCGGTGCCAAAGGTGGACGTATCTGCCATTAGGTAGGTGATTACGGTGTTCTGGCTGATCAGTGTATCGTCAGCTTATTCTGCCATCATCTACAGATAATATGTATGGAACAGGTGTCCTTGCTACATCGCGCCCCATTTGTAATCTTACCGCTCCCCATCCTCTTACCTCATTTCCTGGCCGCACGCCGTATCGAGTGCAGTCGTATGGCGATGCAATCACCGAATGCTGGACTCTTTACCGAGAGTGAAATTCCTGTCTACATTGATCACCCGTCAGCTATTTGTATTCGAAAAGCCTCCTTCTGAACACGGTCCCAAAATGCGAGGTCTGTCTTAGCATTTCCATTTGTTCATATTTCATTGAGTCCCCTGTAGCTACGCAAAGTTCAGCAAGAGCAGATTTTGTTCCTTGTAATGTGCGCTACTCCTGTGCTCCTGGAACCATTCTTCAAACGTCCGCGCAGTCTGCCCAATGAATGCCTCGCCGTATTTCCGTGGAATGCTGTAGACAAACAACAGCCCAAAGACATGCTTCATTGCATTTACCAGCGCATGCGTTTTCGGGTGTGGAATTTTCTTTGACAGTCGGCTGCCATGTGGCAGATAAGCCATTGTCTAATTCTCGTCCTTGCTCTGTTTGCTGGGTTTGCACCTGCTGCCAAAAGTACGTCGGATTTTTCTCCCGGCGTATCCTTTCTTCTTGAATACGTCCTTAGGGTGGCTGAACTCCTTTGCTACGCTTTCTTAGTTCGATATTGTACTGTCCCTGTGGAATAGTGTATGTAGTATAACCTGACGCTGTAATGATCTACATCTACATCTACAACCATACTCCACAAGCCACCTGACGGCGTGTGGCGGAGGGTACTTTGAGTACCTCTATCAGTTCTCCCTTCTATTCCAGTCTCGTATTGTTCGTGGGAAGAAAGATTGTCGGTATGCCTTTGTGTGGGCTCTAATCTCTCTGATTTTATCCTCATGGTTTCTTCGCGAGATATACGTAGGAGGGAGCAATATACTGCTTTACTCCTCGGTAAAGGTATGTTCGAAAAACTTCAACAAAAGCCCGTACCGAGCTACTGAGCGTCTCTCCTGCAGAGTCTTCCACTGGAGTTCATCTGTCATCTCCGTAATGCTTTCACGGTTACTAAATGATCCTGTAACGAAGCGCATTGCTCTCCGTTGGATCTTCTCTATCTCTTCTATCAACGCTATCTGGTACGGATCCCACACCGGTGAGCAGTATTCAAGCAGTGGGCGAACAAGTGTACTGTAACCTACTTCCTCTGTTTTTGGACTGCATTTCCTTAGGATTCTTCCAATGAATCTCAGTCTGGCATCTGCTTTACCGACGATTAATTTTATATGGTCATTCCATTTTAAATCACTCCTAATGCCTACTCCCAGATAATTTATGGAATTAACTGCTTCGCCGGCCGCGGTGGTCTAGCGGTTCTGGCGCTGCGGTCCGGAACCGCGGGACTGCTACGGTCGCAGGTTCGAATCCTGCCTCGGGCATGGGTGTGTGTGATGTCCTTAGGTTAGTTAGGTTTAAGTAGTTCTAAGTTCTAGGGGACTTATGACCTAAGATGTTGAGTCCCATAGTGCTCAGAGCCATTTGAACCAATTAACTGCTTCCAGTTGCTGACGTGCTATATTGTAGCTAAATGATAAGGGATCTTTCTTTCTATGTATTCGCAGCACATTACACTTGTCTACATTGAGATTCAATTGCCATTCCCTACACCATGCGTCAATTCGTTGTAGATCCTCCTGCATTTCAGTACAATTTTCCATTGTTACGACCGCTCGATAGACTACAGCATCATCCGCAAAAAGCCTCAGTGAACTTCCGATGTTATCCACAAAATCATTTATATATATTGTGAATAGCAACGGTCCTACGACACTCCCCTGCGTCACACCTGAAATCACTCTTAGTTCGAAAGACTTCTCTCCATTGAGAATGACATGCTGCGTTCTGTTGTCTAGGAACTCTTCACTCCAATCACACAATTGGTCTGATAGTCCATATGCTCTTACTCTGATCACTAAATGACTGTGGGGAACTGTTTGAAACGACTTGCGGAAGTCAAGAAACACGACATCTACCTGGGAAAACGTGTCTATGGCCCTCTGAGTCTCGTGGACGATTAAAGGGGGTTGGGTTTCACACGATCGTCTTTTTCGAAACCCACACTGATTCCTACAGAGTAGATTTCTAGTCTCCAGAAAAACTATGTTCGAACGTAATACGTGTTCCAAAATTCTACAATTGATCGACGTTAGAGATATTGGTCTATAGTTCTGCACATCTGTTCGACGTCACTTCTTGAAAACGGAGATGACCTGTGCCCTTTATCCACTTCTTTGGAACGCTACGCTCTTCTAGAGACCTACGGTACATCGCTGCAAGAAGGGGGCAAGTGTCTTTGGGTACTCTGTGTATGGGAACTGCAGGTGAGGAGATGCAAATCAGAGGGGAAGGGTATTCTCTACACATTGTGTCCCGTAGTGTCGTCCGCTTTGCGCTTCACTAAGACGTCGAAAAAGGTATGGTATCGATAGATACAATGCCACAACGTAGGTCCGCTCTGCTAGGTTAGCACTACAAGAGACACCAACGACAGCACCCTCTAGACGGTGCTGTCGAGGCCTACGAGCTCCGCGACTGCTTCAGCCCTTTTTATCAGGTGCAGCCAGCGAGGACACTTCGCTTCAGCATCGCACCTACGTACAAAGTTATTTAATCGTTTATCACCTTGTTCTTGCACCAGGAAACCATTTTCTTGCAGTACCGACTTGTATTACCTTCTCCCGTTCTTATCTATGCGCCTCTTCCCAGGCGGGATACAAAAAAGGGGAGCTCGCTATTCTTTTCACACCATGTAGTTAATTGAGTTTCACCCGATTTTGTCTTTTAGTTACTCACATCACGCAGACCTGATAATACATACTACGCAGTTGAAACGCCCCGTATTTTTCTTCTGTCCAGACACATGCCTGCGGCGCCGTACAAATACGCCCTCTTACCAGCGACGAAGCGCGCGTCCTACGCTCGAATCACCGGAGCTTTTCGCCCTCGCCCGCTGATCTGCGCGGCTCAGCCCGTCGTGTTGCGACTGAGCGCTCGCCCACTCGGCCGGCCGGCCGTCGTGTGACGTAAACCGGAACAGCAACCGCCCATCGCGCGGCCCACGCCCCACAGCCAGGCGTCATCCTTTTGGGCGCTGGCCTCTGTCCGCTGCGGTCGGCTCTCGCACAGAACAATGACCGGTGAAAAGTGCGCCCCGCGTTGTCACCTGGACAAGGTGTAACATTAATTCTGGGACCCCTGTTTCCCCTCCTGAGATGAGGCTAAGTACAGTCGATGACTCAGCCACGCGGGCTGAGCTGAACAACAGCAGAAAAGCCGCTTACGGTATTCACTGGATTTAGAGAGGCACCAAGTGCCGCCTACGCTAATCGTATCTTACAGATGGTAGTTATCAGACTTTTGTCCATTCATATAATATTACCTAACTGCATTACTCTGAGTTTTCTTTGTGTTGGAGCATCACGTAGCCAAGTTACCCCTTTCAGTTAAAAATGGTTATGACTAGAAAGACGATGGTCGATCGTTCCGTTCATGATGTAATTGCTGGAGACGGAGTACAGGGTCATCTTGGAAAAGGATGGAAAAAGAAGAATATGAAGTGGTACGCGGGTAGGCGCTGGCGTCAGTCGCCTTCTCCGTTCGATTCACCCGAATCGATTGTTTCCCTCTGGCGTTGCTTATCTTTGCCTCGTTGGCCGGTGGTGGTGCTGGCAGGCTGGCGGGCAGACTGGGGTTTGGCTTCGGAACGGCCGGTACGTGTCGCTGCTCAGAGAGTGAAACTTGTGTCTGCGTGGAGTTAGCTGGATTTGACAGGTATATGTGGCTCGGAGTGCGGAGGCGGTCCTGTTATTGCAAGTTCTTGAGGCGTGACTGGGCCATGGTCTTCTACACAGGACGCTGAGTGTTCTGTTATTCATTTTGGCTATTGGAGTGGAATTTTGTACCACGCAGCTGTCTATTGAAGAAGTAGACATTCAAGCTTTCTAGTTTTGCTCTCGGACCTACCCGTGTTATCACTAGGTTCTACCTTTTCTTATGAGTGTCAATGTTGTACTGGAACTGCGACGTACTGGTGTAATAATATTATGCTTTGTCTTACAGTTGCCCTTTTAAAACTAGTCTGTTTGTGCTGGGACAATTTTACATATTTTGAAATTTGAGGTCTACAGTTAATTCTTTTAACCATTTTTGATTTGCCTTTGTCTTGGTGTGATCTATCTCTGCAGAATTTTATCTTACTATATTCTGGGGCTGTTAACGTTGTTTCTTTTGGCTATGGCTGTGTGTTTGTGCTTTTCTGTTGCAGCACTGCAGCGAGCACCTAGTCCATGTCTAAATCGATGTCCGGAGTACGACGCCTTGGTCGACTAGTACCAGAGAGAACGGGAGGTTCTTTTGGCCGCGGGGAAAATGGCAACCGATACGGCGGCCACTGAGTTCTTCGGGTTGCAGTGAGTGGGGATCTTGCATTAACTTAAAGTTTCCTCTGCAGTGGGACGCCAAGGCGTCTGTTCCGTTTGCTATACTGCTTATATATTTACCTTCAAAACCACAAAGGAAGAAGACTAGTGTTCTGAATTATACCTCACGTGCAGCGGGAGTTGAACTTATGTACATGTCAAAGAGATATACTTGATGGGTATCGGAAATTGGAAATTATGTGAATTGTCCTATTTCGCCTGCCCAGGTGTCCTATTTAAAACAAGCTTATTTCACCTTTAGTATTCAAGTGCTCTTTGTTAAATGAAACTGATTTTACCTTTTATTATTGAAGTGATTACAATTAGCATAGAAATTATAAGAAGTTCTTGTTTGCACCTAATTCAATTACCAAGGTATTGTGTAATGTATTTTTCTGACTTGTGAATAAAAGACACTCTTAGAAAATTTTCGGTAAATACTGTGCCCTTTGGGATAAACTGTTGATTAGCAATAAATCAGTTGTATCTTGCAAGTCCTCTGTACTTGTTATTATTTCACTTGTCACCGGTTTCCACCTACACTCCACGTTGCATCAACCCCATTTCAACAGTATTTATCATAAGCGAGATAGCGAAACCAAAGGAACTCATGAATTTGAACCGACACTGTCTTAGTATCGCGCCATTTCGCCCAATTTTTAGTTTAGAACTAGCCGCAGTTATCAGGTAATTCCATAACTGCGCTATCACTATCCACTGGTACTTAACATTAACAATACGTTACTCCGGATCGGAGTCATTTAGTTCTGTGTCCTGAGCAACCGATGTTAATGGCGACCGCGAAAAATACTGATATTATGCGAGTAAGATGCTCTCATTTTCATTTGTGGCCATACTGCTACGTTTCAGTACCGTGACCGTGTGGAATAATTATTTATTCATCTGAAATGGTTCAAATGGCTCTGAGCACCATGGGACTTAACTTCTGAGGTCATCAGTCCCCTAGAACTTAGAACTACGTAAACCTAACTAACCTAATGACATCACACACGTGCCCGAGGCAGGATTCGAACCTGCGACCGTAGCGGTCGCGCGATTCCAGGCTGTAGTGTCTAGAACCGGGCTGGCTATTCTGAAAATGGATCTTGTCGCCACTCATTAGACGTCCAGTCGCAGTAGTGACTTATTCCCGCCTCCGTTGCCAACGAAAAGCAACCAACATGGGTGCATGAATGAGGCATCTGCAGCGGGGGCCCGTACGGAGTAACGGAGTAATGTTTGCTGAACGGTCGATGAGGAGACACTGTTGGTAGCCTCTTGGTTCATCTGGGCTGTCAGCTGTTCAACAGTTGCACTTCTATTGGCCCGTATACATCTCCGCTGCAGTCGTTCACCCCTGCCAGCCATGGCCCGTGTTGCAACACAGTTCCTCGATGCCTGATTCGGATAGCGCCATTTTACCGTGCACGGTATACTTTAACCACAGAAGCAGGCTAACAGTTGACGGAATTAGCCTTTTCGGAAATACTTTCAGCCCTATCCCGAAAGCTAATACTCATGCTCACTTGGACGCCAGATAAATCGCTCCGTTTCGCGCTTTCCTCGTACTTGTTTGGACAGGGTGGTCCATTGATAGTTACCAGGCCAAATATCTCACGAAATAAGCATCAAATGAAAAAAGTACAAAGAACGAAACTCCTCTAGCTTGAAGGGGGAAACCAGATGGCGCTATGGTTGGCCCGCTAGATGGCCCTACCATAGGTCAAACTGATATCAACGGTGTTTTTTAAAATAGGAACCCCCATTTTTCATTACATATTCGTGTAGTACGTAAAGAAATATGAACGCTTTTGTTGGGCCACTTTTTTCGCTTTGTTATAGATGGCGCTGTAATAGTCACAAACGTATAAGTACGTGGCATCACGTAACATTCCGCCACTGCGGAAGGTATTTGCTTCGTGATGTATTACCCGTGTTAAAATGGACCGTTTACCAATTGCGGAAAAGGTCGATATCGTGTTGATATATGGCTATTGTGGTCAAAATGACAAACGGGCGTGTGCTATGTGTGCTGCTCGCTATCCTGGACGACATTATCCAAGAGTCCGGACCGTTCGTCGGATAGTTTCGTTATTTGAGGAAACAGGAAGTGTTCAGCCACATGTGAAACGTCAACCACGACCTGCAACAAATGATGATGCCCAAGTAGATGCTGTCGCGGCTAATTTGCACATCAGTAGCAAACAAATTGGGCGAGAATCGGGAATCTCAAAAACGACGGTGTTGAGAATGCTACATCAACATCGATTGCACCCGTACCATTTTTCTATGCACCACAAATTGCATGGCGACGACTTTGAACGTTGTGTACACTTCTGCCACTGGGCACAGGAGAAAAATGTCGGGACGATGACAGATTTTTTGCACGCGTTCTATTTAGCGACGAAGCGTCATTCACCAACACCGGTAACGTAAACCGGCATAATATCCACTATTGGGCAACGGAAAGTCCACGATGGCTGCGACAAGCGGGACATCAGCGACCTTCGCGGTTAATGTATGGTGCGGCATTATGGGAGGAATGATAATTGGCCCCCATTTTATCGATAGGATTCTAAATGGCGCAAAGTATGCTGATTTCCTACGTAATGTTCTACCGATGTTACTACAATATGTTTCAGTGCACGACAGAATGGCGATGTACTTCCAACATGAAGGATTTCCGTCACATAGCTCGCATGCGGTTGAAGTGGTATTGAATAGCATATTTCATGACAGGTGGATTGGTCGTCGAAGCACCATACCATGGCCCGCCCGTTCACCGGATCTGACGTCCCCGGATTTCTTTTTGTGGGAAAAGTTAAAGGATATTTGCTATCGTGATCGACTTACAACGCCTGACAACATGCGTCAGCTCATTGTCAATGCATGTGCGTACATTACGGAAGGCGAACTACTCGCTGTTGAGAGGAATGTCGTTACACGTATTGCCAAATGCATTGAAGTTGACGTACATAATTTTGAGCATTTATTGCATTAATATGCTATTTACAGGTATCAGGCTGTAACAGCATGCGTTCTCAAAAATGATTAGTTCACAAAGGTACATGTATCACATTGGAACAACCAAAAATAATATGTTCAAAAGTACCTATGTTCGGTATTTTAAGTAACCTACCTGTTACCAACTGTTCGTCTAAAATTGTGAGCTATGTGGTGTCACCGCCAGACACCACACTTGATAGGTGGTAGCCTTTAAATCGGCCGCGGTCCGCTAGTATACGTCGGACCCGCGTGTCGCCACTATCAGTGATTGCAGACCGAGCGCCGCCACACGGCAGGTCTAGAGAGACATCCTAGCACTCGCCCCAATTGTACAGCCGACTATGTTAGCGATGGCTCACTGACAAAATACGCTCTCATTTGCCGAGACGATAGTTAGCATAGCCTTCAGCTACGTCATTTGCTACGACCTAGCAAGGCGCCATTACCAGTTACTATTGATGCTGTAAAACATGTACCGTCAAGAGCGATGTTCACCAATTATGGATTAAAGTTAAGTATTCCAGCAGCTACGTACGTTTTTTGTTAGTCTCATTTCCTTGACCTGTTTCAGACCTCACGCCAGCCTGCGTGAGCTAAAACGCGTGCCTTTCGGATTCCTCTCATAGTGGGTTGGCTGTCTTGCCTATCCACAACAAGCCATGTGTTTGTGACTATTACAGCGCCGTCTATCACTAAGCGAAAAAAGTGGTCCAACTAAAACATTCATATTTCTTTACGTACTACACGAATATGTAATAAAAATAGGGGTTCCTATTTTAAAAAACGCATTTGATATCCGTTTGACCTATGGCAGCGTCTTCTAGCGGGCCAACCATAGCGCCATCTGCTTTCCCCCTTCAAGCTAGACAAGTTTCGTCGTTTGTAGTTTTTTCGTTTGACTCTTATTTCGTGAGATATTTGGCCCCGTCTCGATCAATGGACCATCATGTATAACCTCAATTGCTGCTAGTACCATTTATTTGTTTTATGTTTAATTTTACATAACGCAACGCATTTCGAATATGTTCTGCCATCTTCAGGCGTTTGTACCCACGGGAAATAGTTACCAAGGAATAAACTGTTTTTAACTAAATTAAGATAGAAATTTTTGTTTCCTGTTATCTGACTGTTGGAGTATTTGGAGAGGGGAGGTTTTACCAGTGGTTGGCCAGAAATTTTCTGTATGTATAAATACCGGAAGATGTGCAGAACACACGCGAAACTCGTTGCGCTATGTTCAATTAAGAGTAAAACTAATAAATTTGACTGGTAGCAGAAAATACAAATAAATAATTAAAGCTCTAATTTACAGAAGCAACTGCTGCAGAAATTATGGCACTGGATTCGCTTTCGGCAGGACGACAGTTCACATTCACTCCGACCCTCAAAATATAGTTCATTCCATGGCTTCCCTCCGTCACTTCGTTGTCTCGAGCGCAGATGGTTTCTTGAAAAAATGTAAATTCTCTTTCCTTCCGCACCCTTAGTAAATGAGAGCATATGCTCCCTGTGTCTCCTTATCCTTGGCGGGACGTTGAACGTCAATTTTCCTCCCTTTTTCACGCGTAATTGCTTTTTTGGGCATCAGTGCTACCTAAAATTATTTCCTGCCACATCGATGTCATTGTTTTAACGGCACAACCCCAAAACTCTAGCATATTAGAAATGATAAATTGTGTCAGTCTTGTTTGAAATTCGGCGATTGGCGTGGCGATCAAACTCGTCGTACTCAACAGTACTACAGCTGAACTGTACAATTTCCGCTGCCGCACTCGCTAATAAAGTGACGCAATGACGCCGATAAATTCTGATGTATATGGTACAAGTTCTATATGAGAATAAATTCTTAGCACCACTGCTCCTCCAGAAATCAACGGAGGCACGTCAGCACGCAGAATACCAAATTAAGTACCAGTGCGCTGGGCCAAGTCAGAATCCTTTCCGCTGAGTGGATGACGATATTTCCTCGGACGATGCTTTTAAGCGGTCTTAGTATGTACTTGTACCTTCCTTTCCTTTCAGTCCAGAATAGTGATACTACGCTGTCCTGCACACAGCAGACGTAGGGAAAGGACGGGCATAGCGGAATGCCAGAGGTTAGACGATTTCCTTAACTAAATTTCACTCGATCTAGAAACTACAGAATTAACTGGTGTACAGTTAGACTATCCTTCTATCTGTCTCTTTTTTTTTTTGTATCGCTCTTAGACAAAAGGAAAGGTACTAAATAATAACAAATTCCGAAAAATACCAAATTGGTCATTGTGCCATATGTGGTAAAGCAAAATGTCACTTAGCTAAAATGGGCTAAAAAATCGAAAAGCCAGCTTAAGTTTAAAAAATGTGTGTTGAGAGAAAAAGGAAATTATTTATGGTAAAAATTACATGTAAAGTACAAACTTTATTACATAATATAATAGTCATTTTTAAGGTGATTATTATTATTTTCAACGGTTGTGCCGAGGTGCATGCACCGGTTCCCGTCAGATCACCGAAGATAACCACCGTCGGTCATGGTCAGTACTTGGATGGGTCACGACCCGGGTGCGCCGCGGGTTGTTCACAAGTTTTTCTTTGCCTTTACAGCAGGGAGCAAGGTGGGGTGACAACGTAAAGTTCCACATCACCAGTCTTTGTGCTGTTGTCCTAGATTATAATCCAACCTCTCCGCAGTCTCATGAAGCGAGAGCTTGTGACACCGTTGATGGTGATCCGTTCGTCAGATAGGGGTGTCTAGGTCGGCGATCCCTCGGTACACACACGCACACACACACACACACACACACACACACACACACACACACACACACACGCGCGCGCTCATTACAGCCACCTACACGTAACACACTCACGCACACAGCTCTCATGCTTCACTAAAGAAAGGTTCCTCCAGTCAGCAAAGGATAGGGAAAACCTTTCCGACTATGCGGCTGAACCTGCCCTTCAGGGTCTCCCAGCCAATAATGCTATACGACTTCACTTTTTACCACTGGTAGCAAGAAAAAGTAAACTAAAGGAGTTCAAAATATTTTAGGCCCTGTTTTCGCACAGTCATTTTCCTCATTACCAATAGCCACACAACGTCCGTGGTTGCACATTACATGTCCTGAGCCCGCATCTCGTGGTCGTGCGGTAGCGTTCTCGCTTCCCACGCCCGGGTTCGATTCCCGGCGGGGTCAGGGATTTTCTCTGCCTCGTGATGGCTGGGTGTTGTGTGCTGTTCTTAGGTTAGTTAGGTTTAAGTAGTTCTAAGTTCTAGGGGACTGATGACCATAGATGTTAAGTCCCATAGTGCTCAGAGCCATTTGAACCATTTTTTGAACATGTCCTGAGCGCTATAACTCAGCCCCAATGTTACAAACCTTTCCCGGACACCAGCAAGCTACCGCTTTCCAGACATTCGAGTCGCCTTATTAAAATTATGGAGAATATAATACATCTAAGTTAGTTCAAGTGCTGCACATCGCAAATTCTTAACAGCCACGCCCAAAAAATTTGTCTCCAGTAGCAGCAGATGGTCGTAAATTTCCTTTTCTTGGCTTGAGGTAAAAAAAAAAAACCGTTGAAATACCTTCAGGTTGTCAGTAGCATGTAGACGCTTCTTCAAAACTATCCTGTTCAACATAATCCTTTCAACATGAAGAATGGTTGCAGCAATTTTGTAAGGCATGTCGTCCTCCATTGCCCACATTTCTCTGTTCATATCACTTGAATCCCAAACTTGACTGTTTCCTTTGCGATTGTTTACGTACACCACCGCCTACAGAAAAATAAATTACCTTCATTTCTTTATAACGATTAATACTTACTACGTATTATATGTTACTTGTTAGATTTCTTGATTATTTATATTATTATTACGTATAAGGGGCGATAAAAAGTTTCTGTTCGGAGATCGGATAGTCCAGAATTGGTATCCAAATCAGATAGATACCGCGTGACTACTAAAGCAATAATCTCGCCGACGCTCTGGATTGAAGATACCCATAGTATTCTTGCTGCCTGAAGAAGTTCGTACCTGTCCGAGCGGAATCCTCGACTCTCCAAGGCCATTTTTGAGGGACCAAAGATGTGATAATCATCCCTCGTCGCAGCTTTCCCAGATGTTTCGCCTTAATTGCGCAATACACATCCTTGTAGATCTACCGGTGATCGGAAAAATCCCACCCTAGTTCCTTACCGTCCTACATGTGCTGGGTTGAGTTGTCAGCGGTACAATGTTCCGTTCTTTCGGCAAGCGAATTAAAAAAAAGAATAGAGTGAGAAACAAAATTTGGCGCCGTTGTCTTACATTAAATCAAGGACGGACAGCTAAAAAACGAAAATATATATTCCTTAAAAACATATCACAGAAAGGTGAAATTCATCTAATAAAACACTGAAGCACTGCTCTTTTATTTAAAATTTGAAGTACCTGCATTGGGTGAGAAGTATTGTTCCATGGGGTCCAGTTGTGTGGGCAGAGAGATAGGAGCGATTAGGTAGGGAAACAGCGGAGATGATAGGTAGCAGGTGAGGCGAATAGTGGGACTACATACAGTGGCAAGTAGTGTGGTATGTAGGGAATATAGTGGTATAAGAGGAAAGGGATAGGAATAGGCGGAGAGGGAAAAGAAGAGAGGGGCCCTGATGTTGAGTAGGGTATATGACGAAGATTTAAAGTTGGTAGGAGGGGTAAGTATTGGAGTGAATCTCATTGTCTGGGAGAGGGAGCTGGTTGAAGTTGCATTTAGATAGGATATGGTGCGTGCGGAGGTGTAGGGATGGAGGGATGTGTCAGTGAACTCGTGGCAGCATACCAGGGTTGGTTACCAGAGGGGAGACCATAGCGTTACTGGAATCTGGTCTGCGTATAGTATACAAGCGGCAGAGGTGTTATATATTGTTGGGAAGGCATGGGGATTTGACAAGGTGGTACATGATCCGTGTGGGGAAGGTAAACGGATGTGGTAAGCGAGACGGGTTGCATGGTGCTCGAGGATTTGCAGGGACTTGGATGGAGCGGACTTCTATGCAACATTCGCATAGTGAAGGACTGGTTGGATCAGGGTTTTTAGATGTGGACAATAGTGGAAGGGTGTAATGTCCAAGCTAGGCCTGTTAGTAGCTTCACTCTATTGTGGACTAGCTTTGGGTAATTAGTAGTTGAGGTTTCCACGTTAGCTGCCGGTCAAGTCCAAGATATTTTAAGGTATTAGTTAACTGGATAAGACCGTCGTAAAGTGTAAGGCAGAAGTCACGGAAGCGAAAGGTGCGAGTGGTTCGACGTATAATTACTGCCTCGTATTAGACGGGTTGATTTTGATGAGTCTTTGGATCCACCAGGAGATTAATTGAGCTGGATTTGGAGGGATCGTTGGGATCTAGAGTTATTGTAGAGGGTGGGGAAAACGGTGTCAACAGCATAATGAAGCAGGTGGAATGGTGGGGGTCATTTGGGCATACCAGCAATGTAGAGGAGATAAATGAGAGGAGAGACAAAGGAGTCTCGGGACACTACTGCAGTGAGATGGAAGGTTCGGGAACTGAATCCGTTGCCTATTTGCCATCACAGATAAAATCACATCGGAGTCACGCTACGTTGTAAACATGCTGCAGCAATGCATTTTAACCGCTTCTTAAATTATAAACCCTTGTTCAATATTTGTTCACAAAAAATGACCGTAAAAAGGGGGGGAATCATATATCAGTTTAGGCCTGATATGTGGGCCACAGCGGCGGAGATATTTGGCGACTGGCTGGGCTCTGTGCTGCCTAGACGTTGTTTCATGAAAGCTGTTAGCTGGCGACGGCCTGCGACGACGCATTCGTCGAAATGGGAATTTGTCCCTAAGCAACCACACTTTCAATACAGTTACGTTAAAACAACACCAATTTGCAACAATTACATGAAATGGGAACTTTCTTTAGACTAAAAGGATTGAAAATTACACAAAACGCGAATTAGAGACAATGCAGTATTCTGGTTCCTACGAAAGACTAGGCATAGCTGAAGGGGTTTCGTGTGACACCTTTATGCAGCTAATTTACGATCACAACACTCCAAGAAATCAGATATTGGAATGACCGTTATTCCTGCACGGCCACTATACCTACCCTTCCTTTATTGAAAAAATTACTGCCATGAAAGACGGGGAATTTATATTTTAATTGGTTTTTGTCCGTGCAGATATTAAGCCAGTCTATCAAGTTTTATCGCTGTACTAATTTCAGTAGTCAGATACAGCAGAGGACAAAAATTGAGAACGCCGGCCGGAGTGGCCGTGCGGTTCTAGGCGCTACAGTCTGGAGCCGAGCGACCGCTACGGTCGCAGGTTCGAATCCTGCCTCGGGCATGGATGTGTGTGATGTCCTTAGGTTAGTTAGGTTTAATTAGTTCTAAGTTCTAGGCGACTGATGAGCTCAGAAGTTAAGTCGCATAGTGCTCAGAGCCATTTGAACCAAAAATTGAGAACACCACAAACACAAAACACTACCATGCCTAATACGGTGCAGGGAAACTGTTCGCATTCAAAACAGCTTCCAGTCGTCTCAGAATGGATAAATTATTACAATACCGAACAACTTAAATTGGAAGGAACACATAGAAAATGTTGTGGGGAAGGCTAACCAAAGACTGCTTTTTATTGGCAGGACACTTAGAAAATGTAACAGACCTACTAAGGAGAGTGCCTACATTACGCTTGTCCGTCCTCTTTTAGAATACTGATGTGCGGTGTGGGATCCTTACCAGATAGGACTGACAGAGTACATCAAAAAAGTTCAAAGAAAGGCAGCACGTTTTGTATTATCGCGAAATATGGGAGAGCGTGTCACGGAAATGATACACGATTTGGGCTGGACATCATTAAAAGAAGGGCGTTTTCCGTTGCGACGGAATCTTCTCACAAAATTCCAATCACCAACTTTCTCCTCCGAATGCGAAAATATTTTCTTGACACCGACCTACACAGGGAGGAACGATCACCAAAATAAAATAAGGGAAATCAGAGCTCGTACGGAAAGATACAGGTGTTCATTCTTTCCGCGCGCTATACGAGACTGGAATAATAGAGAATTGTGAAGTTGGTTCGATGAACCATCAGCCAGGCACTTAAATGTGATATGCAGAGTATCCATGTAGATGTAGATGTAGTATTCAGATCTGGTGACTGTGGTGGCCAAGAGAGATGCGAAAATTCCCCCTCTTGCTAACAAAACAAGCCGTGGATAGGGAGCCGAGTGAACAAGGGCTCTGTCGTCTTGGAGCATAGAATCACCACTGGCGAAAAACACTGTACTGTGGGATGTACCTGACCAATCAAAATGGCCACATAATGCTTGGCAGCAAAGTGACCTCGCAGAATAACCGTGGGGCCCATGGCAATAGAATACCAATTTATGTTTGCCAGATAGTCACTCTTGGGACGAAAACATGGCCAGAAGCTGGAAAAAGTGTGAAGCAAGACTCATCCGACCCCGTGACATTCTTCCATTGCGCCACAGTCCAGGTTTTATGGATTTGGCACCATGTTTTCCTCACACTGGGATTTGTATCACTGTTGAGTGTTCCTGTAATTCCAGCTTGACCTGGAATTTCCTGCCAATGGACCTCTCTTCGTGCTGAATAGATTTTGAAAGGGTTCACGACATTCAGTTCTGCAGTGACTTTTGGTACTGTCGTCCTCTTATCTTTCATCGGAATCCTCTTCGGTGAACAAACGTCACTATCAATCAACACACACTTTGATCCACGTTGTGACTTAGCGGATGATGTTTCCCTGATTTCCCTCTATGCGATGTAAATATTCGATATTGTGCCTCTTGAATCACCAGACTGGTTTGGTTAGAGTGGTTACGAAAGCACCCACCGTACTAGTACCAAATCTGGCCTACGTTAGAATTCACTCAGCTCCGACGCAACACACTCACATATCACAGAACACTGCTCTGACCACAACTGATACATGCAACGTACTGATGACAATGCACAGGTGTTGTTCGTTGTCAGATACAACAGCGCAACGTGTATTCTTGACTGGCGTCTGCATTTATGATCAAGCATGTACTTCTCAACGTGATTCCATACTTTTGTCCAACCCCGATATACTCACGTTGAAATACGTATGTTTGCAGTTTGGGATTTCATATGGTGTTATTGTGGGTCTTTGTGTTACACTTCGTGAACTAGATATTAATCTGCCCTTTCTTTGTCTTAACCTACGTGGACGGGGTGGGGGCTGCATTATAACAAAACTATACATACAATGGATAGTTAGAGGTCAGTAGAAGCATACTAAGTGGTTGCAAAACGGACTGGAAAATAGTTTACATGTTTATTACAGTAGTTCCCAGGAAAATATGATAATGATATGGCCTCAACAAGAATTACAAAAGGTCAAGAAAAATGATGTGTAAAAAAGTCTGCCTCAGTGTGTCAAAACACTCAAAGAGATATTAAAAATCTTACAAAACTTAAGAGCTGACTTAAATTCAGCATGAAATTCCGGTGCCAAGGCCATTCGACTAGATGAAACCTCGAATGAGATACGATCGATTGGAAGCAACTCTATATGCTGACCCACCGAACACTTGAAATTAATGCCACCACATTACACTCTCCCTTAGACAACTAACTGCCAAACATAACTTACTACATTATTTTCAGGGCCGATGTTTTACAGCTTCTAGACATTTTTGGAAACTCATTATTTACCCACGGCTGTGTTTTCATTTCAGTAAACAACCAATTGCGATCAGAAACATATCATCCTCAGGTGTAATTTGCCATGCATATGCTTAATAGTGTCACATTAATCATGAGAGTGATCTGTTACTGTTAGAAAGAGATATTTTAACCAAGTGACAATAAAACAGAGTAAGCTATTATTTTTAAAAAAAGAAACAAAAAAAAGCATTACTGTGTTGTCAATTTCTCTTCAATTCGTGCTTGATGGTAGGATACGGGAGGCCAAAAAAGAAGCGAGACTGAAATAGATCCATTTTAATTTTTAGTGCTGCCTGAGTACGAACACAAAGGAACATTTAAAATCTAAAAGCTCACATACATTACAGGACGAAATTTGATCTCACAACCTTTCGTTAAAACGGTAATGAGTTTGTGCAGTGAACACGGGCGTCAACGATGATGACGTTATCACAGTATTTTAGCATAGGCTACACACGTAAAATAACAAGGGGTACATCTCATTGGAATTATTGAATGCGCAAGATCTTTCAGCATCCATTGTACTCATTGTTCCTGCTTCTCATCATATAGAGTATAAAACTTGATTCTAAGCCGGGAGCATCAAAATCAGTGGTCGTCAAACCGCGGCCCGCAGTTCTCAGCCCTATTTTACAATAATATGCATCTAATAGGTAAGAGCCGTGTCCAAAATAGGCAACTAACGTTAAGAGCTGTGAAGAGTGCATTTTTCTTGCTCGGTAACTAAGAAAAATCCGGAGACGGTAACATTTTAAAATTGCAAGCTTTGTAATTTTCTACGTCTAGTAATCATTCTGTTGTTCAGTCTTGGCATAATGTGCTATAAAACTGTTTGTGCAAATCTAGTAGGTATTCCATGATACTTCTGACGCCTCTTATCTTCTCTGAAGACGTTCCTTTTGCGCCAGGACCTCAGCGGATGCGATCGTTTTCAACGATCTTCACTTCGCCACCATTTTGTCATGACTTGCATAATTTCAAATCTCTCTATTTCAGTCAAATGTCAGTTTCCCTGAATTACCGCAGACATGTTGAGTTTTATTCGTGAGGCAGAACTCACAACAACCTTAGTAGTGTTAATGAACACATCAGTTGTTTGCTAAAAGTTCATACAATAAATTCCTTTCATCCGAACGCTTTAATGGTTGTTTATTGCAAGCTGTTGCTGTTTTTTTCATCACACCATTCACAAAAATTGCTTCCTTCCTTCCCTCTAGTCTCGAATAACTGTGATGTCACGGTCACATGCTAAAAAGCTGTGCCAAGAAATTAAGTATTCCGTTATGCACAAATACGTAGTGTTTTTGTTTTGGATGTTGGTAATACGCTATCTATTAGATTATTTATCGATTGCCAGTTTTTATTTGTAGTTTACTACTGCTATTTGACTTTCTATATTGTAATTTTGTCATTTGGAGGTAGTGAGTGCAGCTGTGGACGCTGGAAAATGGAGTGCCAAGTGACGAAATCGAAGCATTTGTTCAAATGTGCAAATGTGTGTGAAATCGTATGGGACTTAACTGCTAAGGTCATCAGTCCCTAAGCTTACACACTACTTAACCTAAATTATCCTAAGGACAAAAAAACACACCCATGCCCGAGGAAGGACTCGAACCTCCGCCAGGATCAGCCGCACAGTCCAGGACTGCAGCGCCTCTGACCGCTCGGCTAATCCCGCGCAGCTCGGAACATTTCCGACGTATTTTTTTTTTTCAGTTCAATAGAGAGGTGACAGCAGCGAGGGCAGCAAGAAACATTTACACCATGTCTGGGGATAAAATCACTGAGGGCGATCATTTTCACGTTATTCACTCTCCCCGTTCAGAGGACCTTCGGGGTTTGATTAAAATCGTTTAAATGCTTTAGTCCACAACGATTCATGTCAGTGTACTCCAGAACTGGTAGATGTGATGAACTATGATCGTTCCATCTCCGTGAGACATTTGCATGCAGGTTCATAAATCGGGTGTACGGGTGCCGAATGCTTTAAGCAATAATCGCAAATATCATCGGGTACCCATATGGCATCTCTGCTTGTTCATCATCAGCTGGGTCTTGAACAACACCAACCATTCCTATCCTCTAACTTTACTCGTGACGGTAAACGATGTATTTATGCTAGCGTAGGGAAAAGAGAGGAATGACTGAGGGCCAAACAAAGCGCAACTCCCCGTACAGAGACCTGCGCGCATCCACAAAAGGTAATGGTGGAACAACGACGGTGTCTGTACTACAAATTGTTTCCCCGAGGTGTAAAAACCACTGCTGACTTTTATTGTAAACAACTGAGACTCTTGCAGACGACTTCCAAAAACATCGACCAGGAAGACTGCGTGAAGTGATGCTACTCCACAATAACGCCCGCCCTCGTTTGGCTAGACTGACAAAAGACGCTATAGAGAAGTTGGTTGGGAAGTCATTCTTCGCCCATATTCTTCACCTGATGTTGCACTCTCAGATTTTCATCTCTTCCGCTCTCTATCGAACAACCTTCAAGTAACGTCCTTTCCGGACGCATATGTGCTCCGAACATTGCTCGATTAGTTCTTCGCCTCAAAATCACGTGATTTCAAAGGTCGTGGAATCGAGAAGCTTTCCCAGTGTTGGATTGGGTTGGGTGGGGCTGTTTGGGGGAAGAGACCGAGGTCATCGGTGTCATCGGATTAGGAAAGGACGGGGAAGGAATTCGGCCGTGCCCTTTCAGAGGAACCATCCCGGCATTTACCTGGAGAGATTTAGGGAAATCATGGAAGAGCTAAATCACGATGGCCGGACGCGGGTTGAACCATCGTCCTCCCGAATGCGACTCCACTGCGCCACCTCGCTCGGTCCCAGCGTTGGAAGACTATTGTAAATAGTGAAGGAGAATATATTATTGCTGAAAGTTTCTCTTATGTGTATCTCTTGTAATTATTGAAGTTATAAATAACGCTACGAACTTATCGATCGACGTAATATTTGTGTTCTATTGACTTGTTGGCACCGCGCCAATGATGGCAAGCAAGAGACAGGCTACGAAACGACAGAATGATGATGAAGGTACGGATTGAGATGGGTGATAGGAGTACAGAAGATGGGAAAGACAGAAGGTGAGGAGGAGTGTGGTGTGTAGCTAGGGTAGTGGCAACAAGATTGGGTTGGGTTGTTTGGTGGAAGAGACCAAACGACGTGGTCATCGGTCTCGTCGGATTAGGTAAGGATGGGGAAGGAAGTCGGCCGTGCCCTTTCGAAGGAACCATCCCGGATGCCTCGAGCGATTTAGATAAATCACGGAAAACCTAAACTGGGATGGCTCTACGCTGGACTGAACCGTCGTACTCCCGAACGCTAGTCCAGTGTGCTAACCGCTGCGCCACCTCGCTCGGTAAACGGCAGAAGGATGAGAAAGTGTATGATCTCTATGTCCAATATAGCCAAATCGTATAACATGTTCTGCGCTTACCCCATTTAGCATAAACAAGTCAAGGGAGCTTCCTCGTACTCCATTGATTGGCCTTCTTAGCATCTATGTTTGCCATATTGTAGATAGCTCTTTTAGTATGTAAAAGCCCTGTTCGTTATCCACATAACGAAGCAGAAAATATAACGGATGAAAAACTGGTGCTTAGCCCCTTCACCATCATGACCGTTCGACTGACGTTGGGGGATTCCGCTGTGAGGTAAGTGAAGCTCGCCACTTACCCCAGGGGAAGAGAGGTAAACAGCGTGGCGACGCGTATCGATCAGCTGTTACGGTATAAATCTAGGCACGGAGGTAACCTGCGTTTGTGGATCCGTATTGTAGACACGGGCATCATCAAATGCGGTACATATATGTTGCATGGAATATGAAATTAAATTAAGGCTGTATTGGAGGAGTTCGTGTCGGGAACGGGGGGGGGGGGGGGGTATGATTGTTACATCCCACTTTCCCACTTCTGACAACAACTCAACTCTTTTAGAGTACGTGGTTTGTGGATTAACCAATGTTAATGTATTAAATGGCAGGGAAGAGGGAAGAAGATTGTTAAATATGCCTTGTGGCGGCAGTGTGCGGGATATCGAGTGTCAGGATTTGATAGTGGGCATGCAGGTTTACCGTTAAATGACAAAACAGGGAATTAAGTACAATAAAGAGGATGTATTTCGATATACGGAATACAAAAGGCGCACCTAGGGTCGGAAGTTAGCAGGTTTAGGCCAGTCTACAACGTCGAACAATTAAATGAAATGGGCAAGGGAAGGGGAAGCGGTTTTTGTTGACTTACGTTGGTGACCGGTCGCGAAGAGCAGAGCAAGAGGCTGTGCTTTCCAAAAAGACGTCTGTTCTGCTCGAGGTCTGGATTACAAGAGAGAGAGAGGCAACTGTGTTCGGCACCGCAGAAGACTCCAGCGTTCACACACGTGATCGGTATCCCGTGCACGCTATTGGCTAACACCAATGGCGTGAATTCACCAGCGGTTTCAGCAGAGGTCTCAGGACGTCTCCTGTCAGCAGCTTTAACTGGACAGAACCGCCTCGGTTTTGAAAGGCAAGCGACTTGTGTCACGTAGACACGGCGTGAATTACTCTGGGAGAAAATCTGTAAAGATTGCACTGGGCCTTTGAAAGAAATTTTTTAAGCTTATTCCCTAAAATATTCCTTGACTGGCTGCCATCCTGTACACTGTTGTGATACAATACCATGAGTAGAAGAATAATGGCATTGAAAACAATTAATAAACATTTGGGATCGCAGCTCACATGCGTGTAAAAGTACAGAGGGATGGACAGAAACGCGGAAGCACGAGAAGCACAACACATTACCATACCTGATACGGTGTGGAAAAACCCGTTGCTGTTCGAAACAACCTCCAGTCGTCTCGGGATCGATAAATATGGCTCTTGCATTGTTTTCAAGTGAATCTTATGCCACTGTCCCAGAAAACTAGTGGCACGGTCAGATAACGAGGTGGATAGCGATCTCGCACCCTTCTGTCCAAAGTAGACCAAAAAGGCTCACAAGGGAACCTCTCCATCGCATCCCCCTCAGATTTAGTTATAAGTTGGCACAGTGGATAGGCCTTGAAAAACTGAACACAGATCAATCGAGAAAACAGGAAGAAGTTGTGTGGAACCGTGAAAAAAATTAGTAAAATATACAAACTGAGTAGTCCATGTCCAAGATAGGCAATATCAAGGAAAATGCGAGCTCAGCAGCGCCGTGGTCCCGTGGTTAGCATGAGTAACTGCAGAACGAGAGGTCCTTGGTTCAAGGCTTCCCTCGACTGAAAAATTTTACTTTCTTTATTTTCGCGAAGTTATGATCTGTCCGTTCGTTCATTGACGTTTCTATTCACTGCAATAAGTTTAGTGTCTGCGTTTTGTGACCGCACCCCAAAACCGTGAGATTAGTAGACGAAAGGACGTGCCTCTCCAATGGGAACCGAAAACATCTGATCGCAAGGTCATAGGTCAACCGATTCCTCCACGGGAAAACACGTCTGATATATTCTATACGACACTGGTGACGGCATGTGTGTCACATGACAGGAATATGTTGTCGACCCACCTAACTTGTACACTTAGCGAATGGGTAAAAAGATTCTTCTACCTTGCCCGATTTAGGTTTTCTTGTAGATGTGATAATCACTCCAAAAATAGTGGTGAAAACATAAGAGTTTGTCTCATAAACTGAAAATAAAAATTTAAACTTTTCACTCGAAGGAAGATTTGAACCTATGACCTCTCGTTCCATAGCTGCTCTCGCTAACCACGGGACCACGCCGCACCTAGACCCCCAGTGTCCTTGATGTTGCCTATCTTGGCATGGACTACTCAGTTTGTATATTTTACTAATTTTTTTCATAGTTCCACACAACTTCTTCCTGTTTTCTCGATTGATCTGCGTTCAGTTTTTCAAGGTCTATCCGCTGTGCCAACTTATAACTAAATCTGAGGGGGTGCGATGGGGAGGTTCCCTTGTCAGTAACACTGAAATCTGCTGGCTGTGGTAGCTAGTGGAGATGCGGAAATTCATCCTTGTCCTCACAAAACCAGCATTGTAAACATGAGTCCTGTCACCTTGGAACACATTGACACCACTGGGGAACATACATAGCGTCAAGGGATGAAACTGATTACTCGAAATGACCACATAGTACTTGGCAGTAAGCGACGACAGACAATAACCATTGTCTTACGTAATACCACGATATGGCTTCCCAAATCATCATCGAGCAGCCAACATGATTACGTTTGGGACGTAAACTCGAGCAGGAACTGGAAGCAGCGTGAAGCAAGACACATCCGACCAAATTACCTCCTCCCATGGCTCCATAGTGCAGGTTTTATGACTTCGGCAACATGTCTTGGGAAACTTGCATCACTAATGAATGGATCTGGAATTACAGTTCGACCTGCAATTTCCTGTCTGTGGCGCTCTCTTTGTGTGGATTTTGTGCTGACACAGTTCACGAGTACGACATTCAGTTCTCCAGTGACTTTTCCAGCTGTTGTTTCCCTATTTCTCGTAACAATCTTCTTCGACAGTGAATCACTATCACACGACACACACTATTGTCCGCGTTGTGGTGTAGCGGGTCATGTTTTCCCGCTTCCCCTGAACGCGGTATAAATGTTCGATACCGTGCCTCTTGAAGCGCCAAACACTTCGGCTGCCTTGTTTACGGAGGCACTCATCATGCGAGTACAAACAATTTACCCACACTAATATTCACTTAGTCCGACATTGAGCACTCACGAACGCTGTTCTCATCACGAGTAACACTTGCAACAGGTGCCGTTCGTCGTCGAATAAAACAGCGCAACTTGCAGTCTTGGCTACCATCTGCATTTACGTTCAGTCATGTGTTTTTCGTACTGTTTCCATATTTTCGTCCAACCCCTGCAAGTAAAATTATTATTATGAATCAGTTAAAATATCCGCTTACACAGACAACGCACGAAAACTTCGTGAGGGAATTCAGTGTCACAACTTTGGTGTTGTTGAACGCGGCGGCATTCTGAGTTCAAATGTTCAAATGTGTGTGAAATCTTATGGGACTTAACTGCTAAGGTCATCAATCCCTAGCCTTACACACTACTTAACCTAAATTATCCTAAGGACAAACAGACACACACACGCCCGAGTTAGGACTCGAACCTCCGCCGGCACCAGAGCATTGTGAGAAAGAGAACGGTCGACACGAAGTGTTCTGTTCCGGATGGTGCCAACTTTTAATGGCCCGTTCTTGGTGGCCGGCAGCCAGCTTATCACACCCTTACTATAGCTATTGTTGGGAGCTCACAACATAATAATTTATATACCCTACCAATTAATGGTAAGATCGATATGTGTGCACCACAATAACGACAGTATTTGCCTTTGAGGAAAGTAGTTTGATGACCGCTGATCTAAACTGTGTTCAGCAACTTTCGAATCTCTTCCGTGAATCGTGTAAACAGGCGATGCCTGTGAGGGCAGACTTAAGTAGCTTAGCTCCAGCTCTGCGTAAGGCGGCGCCTGCAACTGCCAGCCGAGTTTGGCACACAGACGCGCTACTGTGCTGCCTGCCTCTAGCGAAGGCGTCAGTCTTGGGTAGCGAATGACGTCATTGCGGAGGCGGGTGTGTGCTGGCCGCACCTACAAGATCTTTCGTGAATGGCGCCAGGGGTCACGGAGGCTGCATGAGACTCGCATGGAACACTGTCTGTGTCTGAACGGGAAGAGCCTGCAGTTGCTATAAGCGAGAAGAGGAGTTGCGATGATTCTTAAGCAGCGTGAGAAAGGGCTGTTGTGTCACTTAGAAAAACCGTATATTCATACCCCTACGAATATAAATAAAACATATTAAATATTAACTGATTATATTCAAACTTAATATACTATTTTTTGTTAGTCAGAAGATCTCCTCCAAATTTCTAAGCTGTAGATAATATAGTTTCGGAAATTCAGAAACTTACCTAAAAAACCCCCAAACCGACACTCAGAGTGCAAAATTCAGTTCGGAACAACAACAGTTTGTCTTTTGTTATCATTTGAAATCATTAACAGAGTTCTCAAGGCAGCCAATCAATTTGTTTGGATTTTTATTTTCAAAACGTTAATTACTTTTCATTTCATAGATCAAAATCCAGGAAAAATTAATATCTGTTTATGATGCTGTTGTGTAAATATATGGGAATGAGTGAGAGTGTGTATGTGGGACATATGTTAAAAAAATTCAGTATTATGTTATGTACAACATTACATAACTGGAACGTGGGAAAGATGTGTTTTACCCACTTTGCTGATGACGTATGTCTAGGTGCGATTGCTTTCGTAAGAACGCAGCCAGAATATGAATTTAAAGTGCAATCGTTTTAGAAATTGTTTTCGAGATTAATTTTATTTCCGTTTTGTTGTATTATACATTGTGTTAGTATTTGCATTTTGGAAGACGCATATGTGTTTCTGAATAGTGTTGGCTTAGGCGAGTTTTGCCGCGAGGATGATCTCGAAGGATCATTCTGATTGGTCCGTCAGACTGATCAGCCAATCAGAATTATGTAGTTCCCGTGTACAACTAGTTGGATATGCTGTAAGTGAGAGTCTCGTGACAGCTGCTCGCCAGTTTTGGACGCGCAGAGGTCATGTTAAATGTCTCTGTGTTCATTACGTGTAAGATAAAAATTATTGAATGCCGCACGTTTAAAACGAGTCGTACTGGAAAACGTTGCAGTTACGGACAGTTTGAAGAAATTTTGGAGTTTTTGGATTGGTTTGTTGGAAAGTTCCGAGCATGTGAACTTTTGGCCTTTGCGAGTCTTCTGCGTGGTGTGTTCTGTAATCATTTATGGAGTATTTGGCGAGCAGCAGTTTCTTTTAAAGAAACCCACTGAAAAGGACCAAATGTGAAACTCATTTATAGTAGCGGATCTGTGACACTGAGATCACATCATCGATCGGGTCAGACTTGGGTAAAATTCTGGCTGCTTTGCGTGTGATGTTTATTGTTTGACTGAACATTAAGAACGATAGAACAGTTTTTCACTAAATGCGAACTTGGTAGCGCTTATACTCTTGTTATTCAGCAATAAACTTTACTAGTCCGAACACTGTAGGACGTTCATTTCAGTCAAATGCATCATATTACCGCATGAAGTCCCAATAAATGAGAGATTGCAGGGCCTGAAATGCTACTAGAGTTTACGTGGACTTTGCAGGATAGATATTAGGCGACGTCTTTCTTCAATGTTGCTTTTTCGTCGTCTAGTGAGTATCTACGCTTGCAGAGAAAAGGGACAGCGAGCGGACGCCATACTGAGATAGGCGGACATTCATTGTTGAGCACTGCGACGAACGAAAAATATCATAACCAACCCAACCGCAAGTTGTATAAGAGTCCGAAAGTTGCCACTATCTTATAACGTATGTCTCTAATTTTAACGCCCTGAAAATATTCCGCTTTGTAAGAAATGTGACCCAATGAATCAACAACAATGCGATCTGACAACTTTTAGTGAGATATGAGGTAATGAAATAACTTTCGTTGTTCAATGGAAATGGAAAACGGATTTAATCTTAAGGCAAGATAAACTGAACCCAAGATCGACTGTCCTAATACCACCCACCAATGCTAGAAGAAAGGTGCAGTGCAACTGCACAACTTCTGTTCTACACCGAGTCGACGAAGTCAGGGAATAGCGATATGCACATATGAAGGGTTTATTTCAATAGTGGTACAAGTCCATTACCTTCACTTCTGTCTATAATGCTACTGAATTTAATGAGCCAAATAAACAGAAAGAAAGTTATATGCTTGACTATTCGTGGTATCTCAACTGCAGATTTTTCAGCGCCCATTTAACTTTAGGACCCTGTATCTCAATATGAACAAAAATGGACCTGTACCACTATTAAAATAAGCCCTTCATAGACAGAAGACGGTACTGTCGCGTACACAAGGTATAAAAGGGCGGTGAAGTAGCAGAGCTATCGTTTGTACTGAGGTGATTCACGTGAAAATATTTTCGAGCTGTTATGGCCGCACGATCCGAATTAACAGACTAGCCACATGGGGCATTTCGTTACGGAAACCGTTACGGAATTTGATATTCCGAGATCTACAGTGTCAAGCGTGTGCACAGAATATCAAGTTTCAGGTATTATCTGTCAGCAGGGTTGAGCCGTGGTAAAAACTGCTGTTTTCAAGAGCACGCCGCAGCGCGTAGTGTGAAGCAGTCGCCCTCCGTTTCTAGCGGTGGCGCCGCTGTGGCAATCGCAGCTTTGGTGTCTCCCTCTGGTGGGGCAGGGGAAAGGTTGCCTGTTCACGTGCATTTAAGGGGCACTATGAGCTCGCCAGTGACCCCCCCCCCCCCTTCGCTTTTACTCTCCTTTCACCCCTTTTTGTTTTCCCATCTCCTGTCCAGTTTCCCCCCACCTGCTCTCGACTGTGGTGTCACCTTTGCCGACTTTTTCGTGCTGTGTTCTAGTGCCTATTCAGTGTTGTGTTGCGAACAGAAACCATGCTGTCGCTGGGTGTGCATTTTATATACTTTGCGAACAGAATCCAGACTGTCGCCGTGTTTTTTTTTTAACTGTCTATTGTTTTCCCTGTCTGCTCCGTATGTATTTTTATTCGCTTCATCATCCCTCTATTGCTTGTTTTAATTTCCCCATTTTCTTTTCACCTTGTTACTCACTAAGTCCCCGATTTTATCGCCTGTTTTTTATTATTATTTATTCTCCTGCTCTTTGTCAGAAAATCTGTAGGCTGCAGAGCGGCGTCCTAAGCTGCTGCCAGCCCGCCCCCTTTGGGGGGAATTGAAATTCAATAAAGAAAAAAAAAAAAAAAAAAAAAAAAAAACTCGCCAGTGACTGAGTCTGGGTCAGTCTCTCGTCCCCAGCTTGGTAGTCTGTGTCTCGTCCGCATTTGTGAGGCAGTTAATGTCTGTCTGTCGTCGGATCAACCTTTAAAGCCGGCAAAATAGTCTTTCCACTCCGCCAGTAAGAGAACTCAGAGAGTGGTCGCCCGGTCGGGGCTTAGTTCCTGCGTCTGAGTCTGCGCGTTAGGCCGCCAGTCTGCTCGAGTTTGCTCAGGCAATGGTCATTGGTGGTTGGATCGATCGGTTTGTCGGTCGCGCACTGAGATACAAGATGACTTGTCCGTCTTGAGCGTCGGCGCATGTGAGGTCGCCACGTGAGTCCAGTAGGCCGCGGCGTATAGCGAAGGGTAGTGACTTCGCGGTCGACACGAGAGCAAAAGGAGTCAACCCACGACATCAGTCTCGCCGGTGCGAGCTGCGACGCCGTGAGACCGAAGATCGGCGCGCTTTCCTGCGTCCGTTGAAGCGGCTGGCAGCGGACGGTTCGGGAGAGCGATTTGGGGGTGCTGCGCCAGGTCTTCTCGAGAAATTGCAGTGTATTAGAAGATACGTGACTGGTGATATCTTGTTTGATTTACTTTTTTTTATTTTTTTAAATCTTTATTCTTAAAAACCAGTATCATACAAAATAACCCACGACCTAAGACATTAGTGGGTCGAAGTAACATACAAAATTAGTAACTTTCAGCAGCATTTACCAAGACTTTATCTACTTCTTGTTAGTATCAACTGCAGGATGGAAGGTTAGTTACTCTGTGGGTATTATTAATAGCTGACCTTCTGTTAACCTACCATGCTATCTCCTCTACCCTACTCTACTAAAAACTACATCCCGCAGCGTTACATGTGTGCCAGTAGAAATATAAGCCTATCTCTTGGCTGTGCCCATCGAGCTAATCCCAGTGGGCGTGCCCCTATCACTGGGCTGGCCTTTAGAAAATCGCTGCAGGTCTTTTAAAATATCCTATTATCTATTTCCTACTAGTAATTTTATCTACTAAGTAATAATCGGTGTGCTGTGTCTATAGTCGGTAAGTTCGCACCCTCCCCCTAGTCCTGGACGCGACGGATCCCGATCGTCACGGCGGTCGACCAGTACGCATCCTGGCGGAATGGAATGGTGCGTAATGTCACGTTTTGGCTCTGTCGTTACTTTATCTCCCTACGATATTCTCTCAGGACTTTGGCGGATACCTCGCTGGCTAATCTATCGATGATCGTGAAGGTAACTGGGTTCCTGATTAGATGGAAGTATCTGTATTTGGCAGTGAATTCCTTAACTCTGCAGCAACGTCATCGAAAATGGGACACTCGTAGACCACGTGGTGCGGTGTACCTATCCCAGCACCACAGTCACACGAGGGTGTCGCTCTTTTCCCGAAACGGCAGAGATATTCTGGGTACGGGCCATGCCCCGTGAGAAAGTGCAGCAGTCCCTTACTAGGCTGAAAATGCTTCATTCTTAATCGTTCTTGGATGTTTGGTAACAGTTGGTGTGTTCTTCTCCCTGTCTCATCCCCATCCCACATTTCTTGCCAAAGTTCCATCCCATTTCTTTTGATTGATGGTTTATTCCCCACTCGGACCCCCATAATGTCCCTGGTTTTTTCAGTCTACCCCTTTTTTACTCGGTACCATGCGGCCTGATGCTTGATTTTTACATCTAGGGGGCACAATCAACAATGCTGCCCCAGGAGATGTACGGTAGGCCCCGACTGAGTGCAATAGCATGTTCCGCTGCACTCTCCTCACGGTCATAGAAGGAACGACCCTCTTGAGCCTGTGGGCCCAGACTCCAGACCTGTAGCCCACGATGGAGGCAAGGATTGAGTTGTGGTACAACTTGATGAGGTTAGGTGGGAGGTGATATCGCCTATGCCCTATCGTAATGAGGTTATTTAGTACCTCTAGTGACCTATGTGTTGTGACTTCAATGTGCTGGGCGAAGCTCCATTTCTCATCTAGTGCTACTCCTAAGTATCTTGCTTCCCGATGATGTATTACTGGTGTGCCATTTATCCTGACTGTAGGGTTTCTGGCCAATTGGCCTTTTAAGAGTAAATAGGTATATTTATTTGGTAAGAATTTTTGTTTGGTTCTGTGGCACCATTGTGATAGCATTGTCATGGTTCTTTCTATTTTCAGTTCTAATTCATCTCGGCTACGGCCGCCAACCAACAGGAGGTGGTCATCAGACTAGGCTATCACCTCCAGCACATCTGCACTGTTCTCCAGGGTCTCAAGGAGAGGCTCCATATTGGCATCCCAAAAGAGTGTCCCAGGACAGAGCCCTGTGGACACCCCTTCGATATCTTTTTGCCCACTCTTCCGCTAGGGGATGATAGCCGACCTCCCTATCCATACAATAGCTCCTGAAACATCCACATAGTGGCCCTGGACACTCCTTCTCTCGCAAGTGGGAGAAGAGCGAAGGCCACCACAAGCTGTCGAAGTCGCCACTGATGTCTACATGATGCCAACTATGTACTTATGTGTGGACGGCCCGCAGACCTCGGCCGCCATGGCGATTGCGTCAGACGCAGATCTCCCGGGCCAGAAGCTGAATTATCTGGTGCTCATCCCACAGAGTACCCAGTGTGCCATCAGCCTGTCAGCCACAACCTCTCCAGCAATTTTCCCAACAGGTCCAACAGACATATAGGTCTGTACGACTTAACTTCTTCTGGATATTTATCTTCGCCTTTTTTTAATGATTACTACATTAGCCTGTTTCCAGATGGTGTGAAACGTCCTGAGACTCAGGGCCTCGTTGTAGATTATTGCTAGACGTGTTACTAGTTGAGGAGCGACGTATTGCACCACCTCCACTATGATGCTGTCTGGTCCTGGGGCTTTAACTCTTTTAAGTGACTTGATGTGCATCGCCACCTCGTTCTCCGAGAATGGGTACACCACAGTATTATTTTGGTACTCTTCCTGCAGAGCCTGCCTAATTAGGTCTCGTTCTTCAGTGTCCTCCTCTTCCTTGTCATCTGGAAGCAGGGGCCGGAGAATGACCTCTGCATTTTCCTGCCATGATCCTGTCATCTGATTCCCATCCCAGACAGTTGGCAGTACTATGGGCGACCTAATCTTTTCTCTTATACGGTATGCCCCAGGGATCTATAGCAAATTGCCTCTGAACATACTTTTCCCAGCTTTGGAGTCTAACCCTTTTGAGTTCCCTTTGGAACTCTTCCTCGGCATTCCTGTAAATCTGTAGCCATCTCTGTTTCTCTTCCCAGACGACACTTCGCTGGAGGTACCTCCTCGCCCTCCTGACCGACTGACGCATCTGCCCTAGTTCGGCTGACCATGGTGACGGGGAGGCCGCCACGACCCTCCTCCTGGTTGGTACTGCAGCCTTCACCGCTTTAGTGATGGCACTAACTAGGTCTTCAGCGTGCTTGTCGAAGTCTTCATCACCGTCTGGCCATGTCAGGGTGACAAACTCTCTTGCGATGCGCTCCCAATCTGTTTTATTGTAATTGAGCTGAAATTCCCATCCTATGTCCGAGTGGCACTCTCTATCAGGGAGCTCGAAGGTGATTAGATTATGATCACTTGTCGTGACTTGGTTTCTTACTGTACAGTTTTGTAGGTGACTAGCAATATTTGGCGATACTAGTGTTAAGTCAATATTTGTTCCTTCTCCTCCTCCGCACGTGTAGGTGGGGGGGGGGGGGGGGGGGGGGGGTGGATACCATGCTCTGTTGGAACCAAGTACTGCAAGGACATTATTGTTTCCTCCATCTTCTCCCCTCTTCCATCCTGAGTGCCACTGTGCCACAGGGGGGACTTCACGTTGACATCTGCCACCATCACTATTCTTCGACCTTTCATTAGTGACGTGATTATCTGTACTAGTTGATCTACGTACATTTCAATTTCATCACCGTATTGGAAGTACATATTTACGAGATGTACAACTCCAACAGGCGTTTGGAGTTCGACAACAGTGCAGTGTTCGTCTGAGAGGTGCGCAAACACTGTGACTCATAGAGCTTTATTTATTATTTTTGATGGTGGCTTTAGGGTCATTTCCGAAGCATACTATTTGCCAGTTCACTGCAGCAAAAGCTATGTTTCCCGCAAGAGAGTATGGCTTCTGCAGAAAGACTCATCTCCTCCACCACCCTTCGGAGCTCCTGCATGACTAGTCTGCTCTTGGTTGCGTTGAGTTGTCCTGCTGTATCATGGTAGCCATGGAAAGTACGTGTGAACGTATGAGTCTGGAAAGGTCTTTCTCCAGTCATAAGCTATCCTATCGTTAGCTAAGACAGCCTGATTATAGATCTCATCGAGACCAAATTTCTCAATCCTTCTTTGAAAAACCTTTTTAACAAGGTCACGCAGGGCGCCAAAGTCAGTGGGGAGATTCATGGTCTTTAACTGTATTCTATCGATAGCCTCCATGACCCAGAAGGTGACCTTACGTCCATACTGATGCCCTACCAGCACTATGTACGTTAATGCTGTGGTCAGGACTGCGGGCTCTTCTAGACGGGATATTTGCAGAGCATGTTCTAAGTTTGGATAGATCCTAACAGGATCTACCTCTAGGCGTTTGATCAGTGGTTGATCTGAGGTAACTGTGGCATTCGTGCTGCTTACTGCATTTGCCTGCAGAGGTTCTTCAGATGTGGAGCTAGTATTTGCAGATGTTATTTGGCCCGTTATGGCAGGACGCCTAGCTTTTAGTGCCTGATCTTCGCAATCTCAAGTTCTGGGGGGGGGGGGGGTAGGGGGGGGGGGGGAAGCGGCGGCCACCTGCTCACATGGATCCGTCTGGACACACACGTCCACCATTCCTTCTTTTCCTATTTTACTTTCTGCAAAGAAGGTCAGGAATTGCTCAAATTTTACAGCCCTAGCCGCATCCCTGCGCCTCTTCCCTGGGGACAGTCTTTTTGGCATCCTGTGCACTACTGTGGCTTCAGCCATAATCTGTTCTCTAAATCGGTCTCTGCTCCAACATCCTATGGGTTGGGCAATTCCTTCCTGAGGCGTTACATGTCTTTTTCCGTCTCTTGACACACGGAATACAAAATCCAGATCTTGTGCAGTTCTTTTTTATATGGTCTTCTGCTCCACATCTGCAGCAAGCCGGCTTCCAGTCACAGTATTTGTGGATATGATCAAGATCTCCACAGTTTTGGCAGTGAGGTACCATCAAGTAGTCCCGCACGTTGATAGCATGGAATCCTACATATATCCTACCCATAGATGTAAGTTTCTTCTACGTGGCTCCAGATACTTCTGCTACGTGGTGTACTACGTTTCTATCTCTTGGGCCTGTCCTGAATCGTTTTCGAGTTGTTAATCTGTCATGTCGTCGAAGTTTTGATTCTTAATCGTTTCTCACAGTTCATTGTTGTCCATTGTAACCAGTACTTCGTATATGATTACAAGTGGGTTCCACTTTTTGGGAGGTTCGCATCTGACTTCCTTACACAGGTTTTGATTATTTAAGATTTTATTTCTGTCCTCTTCAGTAGCTACATCTGCAATGACTACGTTTCTGGTTGCTTTTACCTTATTAACTTTTTATTTTCTCCGTGATTGGGTTAACCATAGTGGTGAAGATTTCCTGCACTTTTTTGTGTCTTGGCCTGGCAGAGGTCTTAAAAAGACCGCCGTGTCCGGTTTCTGTGACATCTTCGCTATGGTTTCTTTTGTTGTTTGTGTCTTTGGGGCAGCCTGAGCACCTGCCCATGTCTTAGCTGGTTGTCTTCGCAGCTGGAAATTTTCTCGTTGTAATTCCACAACTCGCCCCTCAAGCCTCGCGTGAGCAGTCGTCGAAGAGGCGAGCTCATTTTTTAGAGCTAATATCGCTGTCTGCCTGAACTTCCCGTTTTTCTCATTGGACTCCCAACAGTTGTGTAATTCTGTTGTGTCTCTCGCTTACGCTTTCATCGACCTCCTCCATGTCCCCCGATGTGTCGGGAGCAGAAAGCATTGAAGCTCTCGCGGACGCACACGAATCGCTTGTCTCTGGATCGGCCATAATTGACAAGCGACAAAGAAGATGGTTGGGAGCCCGTTTCTAACCCCGGACCGGCTCCTCTGGCATGGGGGGGGGGGGGGGGGGACTGAGATGCAGCTCGCCCACCAACCTCATATCTAGGTCAAGAGCACCCCTGAGCCACCGGGTTCAGCACACCGTTGCCTGTGTACTGGTCCCCTTCAATGACCGCGTCACCGACGATTTCTCCCAGTGTCCACCGGCAAGTGCACCCCGCACTCCGGAGAAGCGGATGCACTTCTCTTCCTTCGCCGCCTACTTGCCCGAGCACCCACCTAGGACCAGCTCCTACTCAGGTGGCGGGCCGGTCACCCAGTCGTTCGACGGTCTGGACCCAGCTAAACTGGCTCAGGCGATGTCACCACCCCCTGGGTTTGGCATAACACGCCCCGGTTACCCATGGGCGTGGCGAAGCGCACTTGCCGACTCGCGCCGAGATCCCACGCCGACAAACGAGGTCGCCAGCATGCAGAGCGCCTGCTGGTCTGTGCCCTGCGAATTGATGGAGGGACAGATGGCCAGTACCTCAGACACAGCTCCCCCTGTGCCACGCACCCTTCGCTTTCGCCTTGGGTTGGGGGCGTTTAACGTCCTACCTTGACGGGAGTTTATCGTCCTTCCTTGACACATGACAACCCTCACCGTTCCACAGCCCGGAGATGTTACGGAAATTGTGATGATGTGATGATTATGATGTTATGACCCGGGTTTTATGTTGTGGAGTTTGACATCATCGAGACGGTGTGGCACTCAAACCCGAGTTTCGTTCCCCAGAGGCCCTTCACACGTACTGGGGGATCATTGCCGACCATGTCTCACCCACTGCTTTTGGTAATTCACGGTGGGCCAGTGCGGTTCAGTGAGGATTGCACCCAGTTAAGGGCTACCATTTTAACGTCATGCATGGATAGCCCTTCCCGTGTTAGCTTCACCCCATCTAAGGCGGTTACTGAGCTCTGCGGCCAACTCAAGGCCACAGGATAGGACATTACGGCCCCTGCCCCACTCAGGTTCCTCTGAGCCTCAGGGGTACTTCAGAACAATCGAAGATTCCTGGCAATCAGAGGGTCTCCTGCCGGTTTTAACCCAGTTAGGGAAGGCAACACAACTCCCCGGGTGGCGCCATACAGAGAGCTTTCCCATGCGCTGATTTACTCTTGTTAAATTGTACTTGTTTTCTTGGTGAGGTCGCCGGCTGTTTTGCTTTGGGGTCGTCCCTCCATTCTTCTCCGTTTGCCCACCCAATGAAAGGTGGTTTTTTTACAAATTGGGTGGTCCGTTTATTCCTTGTGGAGTAGGGGCGGGTTAGAGCAACCTGTTGTTTAGGTTGTTCTGTAATCTCCCTATCAATCTACCATACGGTAGTAGCTGCCTCTGTTATGTTCGTCGTATTTGGGGTGTTAACGAATACTTGAAATATGTTTTGATCTTTGAAAAATTTGATATTATTGCCTATGATCTTGAGAGGTGGTATCTGTGTACTGCAGAGCATCTTATTGTTTGGCCAACCTTGAAGAATTTTATATAAGATTGCATTTCATGAAATTTTATTTAAATGATCATTTCAGTATATAAAGTTGCCACCCTTTCACCGTAAGACCTATTTTTTAGAAGTTAAAATCAAGTTGAGCCTTCGGTGACAAGGTTAATATTTTAATTGTTAGTGTTTTGTACCATTTCCACCCCTCCTACAGGGTGCATAGTTTGTGTGCTTGTGTAAATTGTTAAAACTCTTAGTTTATCTGGTGTGTTGCAGATTTGCATCAGTGTAGTATTTCAGAGCCTGTTGTGAGCGGTCGTAACTACGGCCATGTCAAAAGGGAGCGGCACGGTTCTCTGCCCGAAAGCTCATACAGTCAAAACTTGTTTCTTTCTGCCTCTGAATAAATTGTAACTTTGATATTTAGAGGGTACTTTCTGATTATAATTTTAAATCTGTTTCTTTTTTTTTAAAAAAAAAAAACAGCTTTTAGGCACTATTAAAGTGTATAAAATTCCAATTTGTTAAAAGGAATTTGGTTATGGTTTCAACAGTTACTCCCTAGCAACTACTTCCATGCTTACATAGTGTGATTAACGTGTTAATGTTCTTGATGAAGCACCAGCAAATAAAATAAATTCTTAAGAATAACGCCGACGGCCTTCACTTAATGACCGAGAGCAGCGGAGTTAGGGTAGAGTTGTCAGTGCCAAAAGATCCGCAGGAATCAATCTGCGGCGTACAAGTAACAAAAAAAGGTTCAAATGGCTCTGAGCGCTATGGGACTCAACATCTTAGGTCATAAGTCCCCTAGAACTTAGAACTACTTATACCTAACTAACCTAAGGACATCACACACACCCATGCCCGAGGCAGGATTCGAACCTGCGACCGTAGCAGTCCCGCGGTTCCGGACTGCAGCGCCAGGTACAAGTAACGTATCCGTTAGAACAGTAAGACGAATTCTGGAGTAAATGCGCTATGGCAGCAGACGACCAACGCGAATCCTTTTGCTGACAGCACATCGCCTGCAGAGCCTCCCCTCAGCTCGGTGCCATATCAGCTGGAGCCTAGACGACTGGAAAACCGTGGCCTGGGCAAAAGAGTTCCGATTGCAGTTGCTAAGAGTTGATAGTAGGGTTCGAGTGTCGCACAAACCTACGAAGGCGCGGACCCAGGTTGTCAACAAAGTGCTGTGCCAGCTGATGATGGCTCCGTAAGGGTGTGGGCTGTGTTTACAAGGAAGGACTGGATTCTCAGGTCGAACTGCACCGATCACTGACTGTAAATGGCTGTGTTCGGTTACTTGGAGATCATTTGCAGCCATTCAACCATGAAATGTTTATGTATGACAATGCGCCATGTCACTGGCCGCAATTGTTCACGACTGGTTTGAGGAATATTCTGGACAGTTCGAGCGAATGATTTGGCCACACAGATTGCCTGAGTTGAATCCCATCGAACATTAATCGAGAGGGTGGACTTATTGGTAGCTTGGAGCTCCAATGTTAGGCACGTAACGGGGCCCCTTAGGGATATGGCTGCCAAGGAGGGGAAGAAATCCATTGTGCACTCCGTGTGCATTCCGGGTGGAGTCATTCCTGATGTGGAAAGGGTCCTTCCGGATGCCATGAAGAGCACAGGGTGCAGCCAGCTGCAGGTGGTGCCACATGTCGGCACTAATGACGTGTGTCGCTTTGGATCTGAGGAAATTCTCTCTGGATTCCAGCGGCTATCTGATTTGGTGAAAGCTGTCGGTCTTGCTTACGAGATGAAGGCAGAGCTCACCATCTGCAGCATCGTTGACAGAACCGACTGCGGATCTTTGGTGCAGAGCCGGGTGGAGGGTCTGAATCAGAGGCTCAGACGGTTTTGCGACCGTGTTGGCTGCAGATTCCTTAACTTGCGCCATAGGATGGTGGGGTTTCGGGTTCCGCTGAATAGGTCAGGAGTTCATTACACTCAGCTGGCGGCTACACGGGTAGCAGGGGTTGTGTGGCGTGGACTTGGCGGTTTTTTAGGTTAGATGGCCTCGGGAAAGTACGGGGTGGACTGCAATCTCAAAGGGTGCATGGCAAATACAGGACGTGCTTGGATCAAGGAACAGTCGGAATTCTAGTTGTAAATTGTTGTAATTGTGCTGGGAAAGTCCCTGAGTTTCAAGCGCTAATAGAAAGCACAGAAGCTGAAATAGGTACAGAAAGCTGGCTAAAGCCTGAAATGAGTTCTGCAGAAATTTTTACGAAGTCTCAGACGGTGTTAAGGAATGATAGATTAGGCAGAATTGGTGGTGGAGTGTTTGTGTCTCTCAGTAGTGGTTTATCTTGTAGTGAAGTCGAAGTAGATACTCCGTGCGAATTGGTATGGGTGGAGGTTATGCTTGACAGCCGAACTAAGTTAATAATTGGCTCCTTCTACCGACCCCCAGACTCTGATGATATAGTTTCTGAACACTTCAGAGAAAATTTGAGTCTCGTAACAAATAAATACCCCACTCATACGGTTATAGTTGGTGGGGACTTCAACCTTCCCTCGATATGTTGGCAAAAATACTTGTTCAAAACCGGTGGTAGGCAGAAAACATCTTACAAGATTGTCCTAAATGCTTTCTCCGAAAATTATTTCGAGCAGTTAGTCCACGAACCCACGCGAATTGTAAATGGTTGCGAAAACACACTTGACCTCTTAGCCACAAACAATCCAGAGCTGATAGAGAGCATCATGACTGATACAGGGATTAGTGATCACAAAGTCGTCGTAGCTAGGCTCAATACCGTTTCTTCCAAATCCACCAGAAACAAACGCAAAATAATTTTATTTAAAAAAAGCGGATAAAGTGTCACTAGAAGCCTTCCTAAGAGACAATCTCCATTCCTTCCGAACTGACTATGCAAACGTAGACGAGATGTGGCTCAAATTCAAAGATATAGTAGCAACAGCAATTGAGAGATTCATACCTCATAAATTGGTAAGAGATGGAACTGATCCCCCACGGTACACAAAACAGGTTCGAATGCTGTTGCAGAGGCAACGGAAAAAGCATGCGAAGTTCAGAAGAACGCGAAATCCTGAAGATCGGCTAAAATTTACAGACGCGCGAAATTTGGCACGGACTTCAATGCGAGATGCCTTTAATAGGTTCCACAACGAAACATTGTCTCGAAATATGGTAGAAAATCCGAAGAAATTCTGGTTTTATGTAAAGTACACAAGCGACAAGACGCAGTCAATACCTTCGCTGCGCAGTGCTGATGGTACTGTTACCGACGACTGTGCCGTTAAAGCGGAGTTATTGAACGCAGTTTTCAGAAATTCCTTCACCAGGGAAGAGGAATGGAATATTCCAGAATTTGAAACACGAACAGCTCCTAGCATGAGTTTCTTAGAAGTAGATACCTTCGGGGTTGCGAAGCAACTCAAATCGCTTGATATCGGCAAGTAGGAGTAATCCATCGAACTACAGACCTGTATCATTGACGTCTTACAGTAGGGTTTTGGAGCATATACTGTATTCAAACATTATGAATCACCTCGAAGGGAACGATCTTTTGATACGTAATCAGCATGGTTTCAGAAAACATCGTTCTTGTGCAACGCAGCTAGCTCTTTATTCGCACGAAGTAATGGCCGCTATCGAATGAGGATCTCAAGTTGATACCGTATTTCTAGATTTCCGGAAAGCTTTTGACACCGTTCCTCACAAGCGACTTCTAATCAAGCTGCGGGCCTATGGGGTATTGTCTCAGTTGTGCGACTGGATTCGTGATTTCCTGTCAGGAAGGTCGCAGTTCGTAGTAATAGACGGCAAATCATCGAGTAAAACTGAAGTGATATCAGGTGTTCCCCAGGGAAGCGTCCTGGGACCTCTGCTGTTCCTGATCTATATAAATGACCTGGGTGAAATCTGAGCAGTTCTCTTAGCTTGTTCGCAGATGATGCTGTAATTTACCGTCTAGTAAGGTCATCCGAAGACCAGTATCAGTTGCAAAGCGATTTAGAAAAGATTGCTGTATGGTGTGGCAGGTGGCAGTTGACGCTAAATAACGAAAAGTGTGAGGTGATCCACATGAGTTCCAAAAGAAATCCGTTGGAATTCGATTACTCGATAAATAGTGCAGTTCTCAAGGCTGTCAATTCAACTAACTACCTGGGTGTTAAAATTACGAACAACCTCAGTTGGAAGGATCACATAGGTAATATTGTGGGGAAGGCGTGCCAAATGTTGCGTTTCTTTGGCAGGACACTTAGAAGATGCAACAAGTCCACTAAAGAGGCAGCCTACACTACAGTCGTTCTTCCTCTGTTAGAATTGCTGCACGGTGTGGGATCCTTATCAGGTGGGATTGACGGAGGACATCGAAAGGGTGCAAAAAAAGGGCAGCTCGTTTTGTATTATCACGTAATAGTGTAGAGAGTGTGGCAGATATGATACGCGAGTTGGCATGGAAGTCATTACAGCAAAGATGTTTTTCGTCGCAGCGGGATCTATTTACGAAATTTCAGTCACCTTCTTTCTCTTCCGAATGCGAAAATATTTTGTTGAGCCAAACCTACATAGGTAGGAAAGATCATCTAAATAAAATAAGAGAAATCAGAGTTCGAACAGAAAGGCTTAGGTGTTCGTTTTTCCCGCGCTCTGTTCGGGAGTGGAATGGTAGAGAGATAGTATGATTGTGGTTCGATGAACCCTCTGCCAAGCACTTAAATGTGAATTGCAGAGTAGTCATGTAGATGTAGATGTAGATCAGTTCGAGGACAAAATCCTACAATTATGGACAGCTACAGAGGCAGAATGGCTGAATATTTCCGCAGAGAACTTCGAACGACTTGTTGAGCCCATGACACGTCGGGTTGCTGCACTACGCTGTATAAAAGGAGGTTCGACACGAAGTTAAGAGGTATCGTATGACGTTTGTCACCTCATGACAATACCTAAATGAAGTATAACTTATCTTAAACCAAACTCACGAAATATTTTACAATGCAACATTGAAGATTACTGCTACTCCTACTTACCCTAGTTAATTGAAGATTGCACGGCAATCAGGAAATGATATGGCTGCTGAAGACATTTCTAGCAACGCTGCCTCTGCTGAGGGCAGATCAATGAATATTTCAAATAGTTTGCAGGTGTACGTGTTGAAATCATTAGACAAGCTTAAATTAGCACATGCGAGAATTGAAATTAAAGTTCGGATTACTGAAAACTGATCGTACGAGCAAACTAATTCCTTAGAGATTTTTAAGAAAGTAGACACAGGAGTTTATAAACGACATGTACAAATGTTCGTTTACAGACCATTTGGCTCTATAGAATCACACATTTACAAACTACAGAAAAATAATCTCTTATTCACGGTAATTCCAGTTACGTTATGTGCAAGGTGACCGATATGCTCTGATGATGCAATGCAAATTTGATAGCGATCCTCTCGTATTCTAATACGGACGCAAATCCAACGAAGAGCTATGAAAGCTCACGCTGATACACGATGACAAAGCATGTCGCGTAAATGAACATGAAAAGTCGTGTAACGTAGAACTATGGCACTACAGCACGAGCAAGGAACACCTAACAATCCTGTACGATATACCTTGTAAATTCTCATCTCAGTATCACAAGACGAATATCTGTACTTCCCAAGCTGGCGGCAGACAGAGCAATGTTCACAGCTTCACGCTGAAATTCAGAGTGCTTTGTCTGCACACCCGCATTGTACTACCGAACTTAAAGCTCGGTACCAAGCAGTATAACTGGCTGGCTAGACTACACGTTGAAAATACATGCTGAAGACATGTCCTGCACTTTTCAAACAGTCTAGCATACGAAAGCGTAGATTATAGAGGCTTTGCAACTCACATGCTGAGAAATAACATGAAAATCTTGTTTTAATGGACGGCTTACGTGTCCAAAACCGGTGCTCCTAACAGTTATAAACCTGAAGAAAGGTGTCAAGTATTCACAAATGTCGTAGTTAATCGAGATGTTCACGTGGTGGACGACAGGGAACACAAAACTGATTACCAGGATACAGGGGAGCTGCTTCCTCTGGGGGTCTGCACCCATGTTAATCTACAGCCAGCTACTAAGCTGGATCGAGCGTTGTCCACACCCGGGATGAAGAACAGAACTGACAAAAATTCGAAATTCTCTCAACAGCGTTTCGTTCACAGCGATTCGTGTGTAAAATGTAAATACTCGTCACAGGAAATGTCACTTAAAGTACAGGGTGTATGAAAAAGAATCATCCGATATGGCACGTCTATATTTCTGAAACTAAGAAACATATACACACATCAAAAAAAGTTTTGCATCACCCCGGTTCCCAGAACACCTGAAGGTAGACGTTGACTGTGGATATTGTATTACAGACACAGTGCTTTTGACTGTTCAGAGATGTAAACAATCATGCATGAGAATGGGGTCCGACAGCCGATCTGTTCCAGGCATTTCACCAGGAAGGAGGTACACGGCTCGTGTTGTCTGCAGTTCAATCATGCCTAGACAGTTAAACCGCGGTTCGATCGCGTTTGTGTTGTTACTTTGAGCCAGGAAGGGTTCTCGACAAGGGAAGTGTCCAGGCGTCTCGGAGTGAACCAAAGCGATGTTGTTCTGACATGGAGGAGATACAGAGACACAGGAACTGTCGATGACATGGCTCGCTCAGGCCTCCCGAGGGCTACTACTGCAGTATGACCGCTACCTACGGATTATGGCTCGGAGGAACCCTCACAGCAGAGCCAACATGTTGAATAAAGCTTTTCGTGCACACACAGGACGTCGTGTTACGACTTAAACTGTGCGCAATATGCTCTGTGGGCCCAACAACATCCCGAATTGACCGCTCAGGACTGGCATCACGTTCTCTTCACCGATGAGTGTCGCATATGCCTTCAATCAGACAAATGTCGGAAACTTGTTTAGAGGCAACCCGGTCAGGCTGAACGCCTTAGACACACTCTCCAGCGAGTGCTTCTGAGCACTATGGGACTTAACATCTGTGGTCATCAGTCCCCTAGAACTTAGAACTGCTTAAACCTAACTAACCTAAGGACATCACACACATTTTTGAGTGGCATCACGGTGGACTGGTTATTTGACTGGTGTACCACGCCAATAGTTAGACTGGGAACGAATAGGAGTCCTTGACTTCATCAAGGCATGGGGAGAGTTTGATTGGCGAAGGTCAATCCAGATAGAACGAGGGTTATCTTATTTGTCAGCAGCGAGCGGCGCAGACAGCATTCATCACAGCTTACAGTATTGTGCGCTACAGCTCTTGTGAGCCCCATTTTTCCTCCACAACAGTACAAAAAAATGGTTCAAATGGCTCTGAGCACTAAGGGACTCAAATGCTGTGGTCATCAGTCCCCTAGAACTTAGAACTACTCAAACCTAACTAACCTAAGGACATCACATACACCCATGCCCGAGGCAGGATTCGAACCTGCGACTGTAGCAACAGCGCGGCTCCGGACTGGAGCGCCTAGAACCGCACGGCCACCGTGGCTGGCACAACAGTACACTTCACTGCATTTCACATGCGACAGCCTCGACTATACCTAGCAACATTCTAATCGATAATTATTCAAGTTGAGTAGGCGCAGCTCTCAGCCATTCTGCCAAGTCCATAACAATCTTAAACTTTGTATAGAAATTTCATTAGCGAATCCTATCGTTAAGAGGTAACTTCACATTCCGAAAATAACCCGGAAATAACTTGTTCAGTTCATAACTAAAAGTGCCATTGTGACTTCTCAGAATTGTTGCAAAATAAATAATAATTTTCGTTAATTTCATGTTTTTCTTACACTAACTCGCACTACTCCAGTACCCAAGTATCCCACTAGTTACCTGAGAAATTTTGTGAATTTTGTGTCATTTCCTTACAGCGGGTGATTCCAAAAGATATTTATTGCTGAAAGCTTTTCAGGCATATCTCTTTAGAACGTTAGGAGCGTCTGTCTGACTTCTGCAGTAGTGTGGGAGTGGGAATGGCATCTTGCAGGAGCCACAGGGTAAAGGGTCCATCTGAGATTAATCCGTTGCGCAGAATGACAGAATAGCACCCACACGCTCACATCCTATATTATTGAAGATTTGCTCATAGAGCTGATGCATGGAGGGGTAGGTTGCCTGCCGAACTTACAGTCGTGCGTCCGGTACACTGGCAATGTGAATCTTTATTTCTGCGCCATTTACCGCAGCCATCGGCGCAACTGTCGATCAGTCTTCTCGTCGTCGACTCATAAGCGTCGTAAACAAACTGTTAATCATCAAAATTTTCTTGTGCCTCCGTCCCTCATCAACGCAGTGTCGACATGGTTATTAACAGACGTGGGGTGGTTAATTTGAAAGGTGACCGGTTGTCCACCCTGTTGTGGATTCGCAAGAGAGCCAACCCACTATGAGAGGAAGCCGAAAGGCACGCGTTTTAGCTCACGCAGGCTGGCGTGAGGTCTGGAACAGGTCAAGGAAATGAGACTAGCAAAAAAAGGACGTAGCTGTGAAATACTTAACTTTAATCCATAAATGGTGAACATCGCTCTTGACGGTACATGTTTTACAGCATCAATAGTAACTGGTAATGGCGCCTTGCTAGGTCGTAGCAAATGACGTAGTTGAAGGCTATGCTAACTATCGTCTCGGCAAATGAGAGCGTATTTTGTCAGTGAACCATCGCTAGAAAAGTCGGCTGTACAACTGGGGAGAGTGCTAGGAAGTCTCTATAGACCTGCCGTGTGGCGGCGCTCGGTCTGTAATCACTGATAGTGGCGACACGCGGGTCCGACGTATACTAACGGACCGCGGCCGATTTAAAGGCTACCACCTAGCAAGTGTGGTGTCTGGCAGTGACACCACACACCCTGTAGCCATCCCTTCACCCCTGGGACGGAATATGTGTACTACTCGACCACGATATTATTGCACCCGGCTTCCTGTGGCCGTTGTGAGAAACGTACAGTGACGCTACAGTAAACAAACGAATGTTTTCAGAACACTTGTGCATATGCTGTCCTTTGGGTCAAAAGGATAAGCCGACAGACGTGCTCTCACTCCCGGTTACATTAATAGCTCAACCTACCTGCGTCATATGTATGTCAACCTTTGGCACGGATAACAGCTGCGACGCGCCATGGCATGGAAGAAGTGAGGCCTTCGTAGGTCGCTAGGGGGAACTAGCACCACATCTGCACGCACGAGTCACCTGATTCCCGGGGAGGGGGGCAGTGAGCACTGACGCCACGCTCAGTCGCATCCCAGAGGACTTGGACTGGGTTCATATCTGGCGAGTTGGAAGGCCAGCACATCAACTGTAACTCAATACTGGTTTCCTCGACCCGACATTAAAGTCTGATGTTAGTTCCACCACAGTTCGCCACCTGTCCTGTTCTACCCAGTCTACGACGTCTGATATCTGTAATGAGGGCTGGCCGCCCAATACCAGGACGTGTGAATGTGGCTTCACCTTGGTTTCGCCACGTGTTGAGGACTTCACCACAGCAGTCCTCGAACGCCCGACAAGTCGTGCTGTTTCGAGAATGGTCCTGTCGAGTCTCCGGGCCATCACAATCTGCCCTCGGTCAAATTCAGATAGATCGCGCACCTACCCCACTCCATACGCTTGCAGCATGGTCACTGATACTACATGCACCGTGCGTGTGTCTGACTAGCTGTCATTCCTCGCCAGGTGACGCTGCTATCGTCCGGAGTGGTTTATATCGATAACAGGTCGATGGTCATAATGTTCTGGTTTAACAAGTGTGCACGTGAGATTGAGTGAGAGCAAATCGTGTACCTTATGAGGGACATGGTTAACAGCCTGTTATTCACTAAGTGGGGTCTGAGGAACAGGCCAAGGTGGTTAGCACAGTACCATCATTAAGCCGCAGGGAAGATTTGTGTTGGAGCCGAAGCATTTTCGCGTCCCAGGAGTGCTGCTTTAATACGAACGGCTCTCCAGGCTGTAGCAAAGAAATCGTTTGTGTACGAATAAATACACGATAAAGGTTACACGATTTGTTAACAGAATGCATATATCTTTTCAGCTGCCTTGGTAGTGTAATTTCCGATGTTGGTGACATGAATATCATCCGGCGACAGAAAAGTAATTACTGAAGCTTATATCGTAGAAAACATAACGATAGGAAAGAGAATGTGACGTGCACTATAGTTGTATTTTCGCATTTGACGAATTTAAAAAGGTATAAAGGAACTGAACAAAATATGGACATCCAAGACGCTGAACTGCAAAAAATTCATAAAATGATGTAAAACGAAGGTAGCATTTCAACGGTCTGCCGACAATAAGTATACTTAAGGCAAAGTGTTACCGAAGCTGGTTAAACAGTGGCATTGGTCAAGTCTCCATCATGTCATTTGCGTAAAAAAGTTGCGATAACCTTGAAAACTCAGTGGTCATGTTGGTATCTACAACACACACACACACACACACACAAACACACATGGGCGCTTCCTATTATAAGCGAGACACACGAAGAGAGAGAGAGAGAGAGAGAGAGAGAGAGAGTTGTTCTGAGTGTTTTTCTGTGTCTCCGTCCGACTTAAAATAGATATTAAAAAGTATGAATCAAGATCAGAGAATTTAGAGGTAGAAGAGAAACGACGCAATATTCAGTACCGATGACTAGCTTCACGTATTTCTCCATTCCTTTGCTGACTACTTTCTGTGACAGTATTTCCCTCGTGATGCGAATATTATCTTTACCTACGTAGTGGAGAATGCGGGAATTTTCTGATGGATATCCCGTAGAAGACGCTCTTTATTTCTACACCTTTGTGCACATGTTTAGGTATTCTATGTTTAAAACTCAGATGGGATATTAAGAAGAAATTATATTATGATGGAATGGGATACCGCCCACAAACTTCATCTAGCTTACCAGTGTGGCAATCCATTGTGAATTAGCTCGGCGTGCTGGTTAGAGGTGTGTTGTGACTTGGCAAGACAGCCAAGCCACTAGGAGATAGCCGAAAGGCACGCGTTTAAGCTCACGCAGGCTGGCGTGAGGTTTGGAACAGTTAAAGGATTTGAGTCTAACAAATAAAGTACGTAGCTGTTGGAATACTTAACTTTAATCCATAATTGGTGAACATCGGTCGGACCATACACGCATCACAAGATAAATAGCAAAAGATAATGGCGCCTTGCTAGGTCGTAGCAAATGACGTAGCTGAAGGCTATACTAACTATCGTCTCGGCAAATGAGAGCGTAATTTGTCAGTGAACCATCGCTAGCAAAGTCGGCTGTACAACTGGGGCGAGTGCTAGGAAGTCTCTCTAGACCTGACGTGTGGCGGCGCTCGGTCTGCAATCACTGACAGTGGCGACACGCGGGTCCGACGTATACTACCGGACCGCGGCCGATTTAAAGGCTACCACCTAGCAAGTGTGGTGTCTGGCGGTGACACCACAAGGTGTGTATTGACAACAATCTTATCGAGTGCAAGATATTAAAACAGTTTTCACAATCCAATCAGAGGCGTCGACTCCGATACTAGCAACCTGTGATGATGTATGTAGAGGACATCAAGTATAACTTGGCGTGTAACATTTTATAAATGGTGAAGTACATTGTAACAATATTTTCAGGAATTGGTAGTTTGCAATGATTCGGTGGTGTTTTCCTTATTTATAGTATACGCATTCCACACAGATCCTGTAGTTTACAAAAATATACATGAAATATGTTATGATAATATTAAAAGTGTAACGTAGTTTTAGTTTCTTCGCCAAATAAACATCTCACAATAAGACAGTATAGACGCCATCTCTCTCATATTTGATATGTACTCCAACAATTATTGCTAAAGGATTAACTGCAAAAAAATGTAATGCTTATACGATAATCATCTCTGGTAAGGGTTATTGGTCTTGCCTCATTCAATGATGAGTGAAAGATTTATCAGATGCTATTATGTAATGAAACATCGTACGCTTAGAAAATACGTTTTATTTTCATGTAAAAATTGAAGAGTACTCAATGAATTAAAAATTACAGCCAGCAGAAACAAGCGAATCTGAAAATCAGCTCTTGAATGTGTCTCCTGAAAGTACTGTGATACAATAAACTTACGAGAAGTATGACTCAGCAGCAGTAGATAGATAACGTATAATGAACATTTTATTACTTGTTAAACGAACAGTAATGTTAGAACTGCCTGTATACAAGGCTGTCTTGAAACTAGGTTGTTCTTTCTGAGGGGCCAGTGCTGTTTATTGTGGTGTCGTTTCCCGATGGGGACTGGAGCGGAAGTGCGCTGTCTCTCTGCAGTCCTTTCTCTCCGTCATAAAACGCGGTCACTGCGTGTCCGCTTGCTAAATATCACTGCTCTGTTCTCTGTACAGCTGCTGTCATTGGCGGCTCGTGCTATCTCAAAACAGGCAGTGCAATCGGCGACATGGCGACCGGAGATGGATGTAGGTCTCAAGTTTTCAAAACGCCAGTTATTTCGATTGTGTTCGACCCCTTCGTTCACGTTAAACAGGCTTTTTATCACTACCATCCTCTGTTAGTGGGAACGGGAATAAAATATTTTCTTCGATGCTGTGTAATGCTTTATGTGGCAGCTTATAACGTTTTGGTTCGACCTTCATTAAAATGCTTTAGACTATTGTTTCGAAATCGAATACATTTCTCGGACAAAATCTTACTTTCTATCCCCATCATCAGAAAGGGTTGTAATTTCATGGGAGCTACAGTCTAGCCTCAGGATGTTATCCGCAAATGGGGGCGACATGTAGGGTTACTCCAGAAATTGATACGAAAAAGGCCCAGTACCCACAAATACTGGGTGTATCAAAAAGAATCATCCGATTTTTAAAAAAATTGTAACTATTATGTTATTTGAGATATGTGCGAGAGCAACGTACTGTTGAAAAGAGCAAACTCTCGAGTTTTGCATGGTTTCCGCTAGGTAGCAGCAGTGGGTGACCGGTGACCCACTTCAGTTCTCGTAAAAATGGTGTCGGGACGACAGAAAGCGTTTTGTGTCTACGTTTTTCGAAGTGCAGATCAGTAATAACTGTTCACGGCGACTTTCGCACTAGCTACGCTGGGGGTTCTCCCGGAGGATAGAGCCTTAGACGGTGGCATGAACAACTCCGAGAAACAGGTTGTTTGTGCAAAGGCAGATCGCCGAACCTTCCCCGAACACATCCACCATAGTTTCACAAAGAGTTCGCAGGAATCCGTTCGCAGTGCAGCTCGACAGCTCAATATGCTCCAGACATCCCTGTGGTATGTGTTCCGTCAACATTTACACATTAAGCCATACAAAATTCAACTACTGCAACTCTTCGTGAAGGTGACAAACAACAACGTGTGGAGCTCTGTAATTTCCTTCTTGGCAAGATGGAAGATAACAGTTTTCTTCCAAGCTTAGTGACGAGGCAACTTTATGAAGTTCTATAACATGAAGGAGTGTCTCCAAAATTTGATTTGTTTTCTGCAGTTTCGTGGGAAAAGGTGTGTGGTCCATTTTTCTGTGCCGAGAACACTCTTACAGGAAGCACATATATCGATATGCTTTATACCTTTCTTTACTCACAGTTGGAGACTAATTCGACTGACTTCATTTACCAGGGGTTGGGGCAGAGTCACACTGGCTTCTGGGAGTCAGGGAATTTTTAAATCAAAGGATTACTGAACGTTGAATCGGTCGCACTGGACCATATGATTCACCTGTACATTACTGGCCTCCAGCGTCACCGGACCTGACTGTATGTGATTTTTTCTTGTGAGAGATTATTAATAAACTGAGACATCGCATAACAGCAGCTGTGGAAGCTGTAACTCAAGGCATGTCCGCTGCAGTGTGGGAAAAATTTAAATACCAAAACGACGTATGCCGTGAATCTCAAGGGGAGCATGTTGAACACCTATGAAAAGATATAAAAAAAACTTTTTCAGTTCCCTGTCCATCAAAAACCAAAATTCATTGTACACACATTACATTTACCCCACCATGCTGCGAGAAATTCAGAGGTGGTGGTCCAGATTGCTGTACACACCTGTACGTCTAATACCCAGTAGCACGTCCACTTGCATTGATGCATGCCTGTATCGTCGTGGCATATTATCCACAAGTTAATCAAGGCACTGTTGGTCCAGATTGTCCCACTCCTCAACGGCAATTCGGCATAGATCCCTCAGAGTGATTGGTGGAACACGTCGGCCATAAACAGCCCTTTTCAATCTATCCCAGGCATGTTTTATAGGGTTCATATCTAGAGAACATGCTGGCCACTCTAGTCGAGTGATGTCGTTATTCTGAAGTATGTCATTGAAAAGATGTGCACAATGGAGGCGCGAATTGTCGTCCATGAAGACGAGTGCCTCGCCAATATGCTGCCGATATGGTTGAACTATCAATCGGAGGATGGCGTTTACGTATCGTACAGCCGTTTCGAGTGTCTTCCATGACCACCAACGGCGTACGTAAGACCCACATAATGCCACCCCAAAACATCAGGGAACCTCCACCTAAATTCACTCGCCGGAGTCCGGCCAATGTGGACGAGCGGTTTTAGGCGCTACAGTCTGGAACCACGCGACCGCTACGGTCGCAGGTTCGAATCCTGCCTCGGGCATGGATGTGTGTGATGTCCTTAGGTTAGTTAGGTTTAAGCAGTTCTAAGTTCTAGGGGACTGATGACCACAGATGTTAAGTCCCATAGTGCTCAGAAGCACTCGCTGGAGAGTGTGTCTAAGGCGTTCAGCCTGACCGGGTTGCCTCTAAACAAGTTTCCGACATTTGTCTGATTGAAGGCATATGCGACACTCATCGGTGAAGAGAACGTGATGCCAGTCCTGAGCGGTCAATTCGGGATGTTGTTGGGCCCACCTGTACCGCTCTGCATGGTGTCGTAGTTGCAAAGATGGACCTCACCATGGACGTCGGGAGTGAAGTTGGGCCCAACAACATCCCGAATTGACCGCTCAGGACTGGCATCACGTTCTCTTCACCGATGAGTGTCGCATATGCCTTCAATCAGACAAATGTCGGAAACTTGTTTAGAGGCAACCCGGTCAGGCTGAACGCCTTAGACACACTCTCCAGCGAGTGCTTCTGAGCACTATGGGACTTAACATCTGTGGTCATCAGTCCCCTAGAACTTAGAACTGCTTAAACCTAACTAACCTAAGGACATCACACACATCCATGCCCGAGGCAGGATTCGAACCTGCGACCGTAGCGGTCGCGTGGTTCCAGACTGTAGCGCCTAGAACCGCTCGTCCACACCGGCCGGACTCCGGCGAGTGAATTTAGGTGGAGGTTCCCTGATGTTTTGGGGTGGCATTATGTGGGGCTTACGTACGCCGTTGGTGGTCATGGAAGACACTCGAAACGGCTGTACGATACGTAAACGCCATCCTCCGATTGATAGTTCAACCATATCGGCAGCATATTGGCGAGGCACTCGTCTTCATGGACGACAATTCGCGCCTCCATTGTGCACATCTTTTCAATGACATACTTCAGAATAACGACATCACTCGACTAGAGTGGCCAGCATGTTCTCTAGATATGAACCCTATAAAACATGCCTGGGATAGATTGAAAAGGGCTGTTTATGGCCGACGTGTTCCACCAATCACTCTGAGGGATCTATGCCGAATTGCCGTTGAGGAGTGGGACAATCTGGACCAACAGTGCCTTGATTAACTTGTGGATAATATGCCACGACGATACAGGCATGCATCAATGCAAGTGGACGTGCTACTGGGTATTAGACGTACAGGTGTGTACAGCAATCTGGACCACCACCTCTGAATTTCTCGCAGCATGGTGGGGTAAATGTAATGTGTGTACAATGAATTTTGGTTTTTGATGGACAGGGAACTGAAAAAGTTTTTTTTATATCTTTTCATAGGTGTTCAACATGCTCCCCTTGAGATTCACGGCATACGTCGTTTTGGTATTTAAATTTTTCCCACACTGCAGCGGACATGTCTTGAGTTACAGCTTCCACAGCTGCTGTTATGCGATGTCTCAGTTTATTAATAATCTCTCACAAGAAAAAATCACATACAGTCAGGTCCGGTGACGCTGGAGGCCAGTAATGTACAGGTGAATCATATGGTCCAGTGCGACCGATTCAACGTTCAGTAATCCTTTGATTTAAAAATACCCTGACTCCCAGAAGCCAGTGTGACTCTGCCCCAACCCCTGGTAAATGAAGTCAGTCGAATTAGTCTCCAACTGTGAGTAAAGAAAGGTATAAAGCATATCGATATATGTGCTTCCTGTAAGAGTGTTCTCGGCACAGAAAAATGGACCACACACCTTTTCCCACGAAACTGCAGAAAACAAATCAAATTTTGGAGACACTCCTTCATGTTATAGAACTTCATAAAGTTGCCTCGTCACTAAGCTTGGAAGAAAACTGTTATCTTCCATCTTGCCAAGAAGGAAATTACAGAGCTCCACACGTTGTTGTTTGTCACCTTCACGAAGAGTTGCAGTAGTTGAATTTTGTATGGCTTAATGTGTAAATGTTGACGGAACACATACCACAGGGATGTCTGGAGCATATTGAGCTGTCGAGCTGCACTGCGAACGGATTCCTGCGAACTCTTTGTGAAACTATGGTGGATGTGTTCGGGGAAGGTTCGGCGATCTGCCTTTGCACAAACAACCTGTTTCTCGGAGTTGTTCATGCCACCGTCTAAGGCTCTATCCTCCGGGAGAACCCCCAGCGTAGCTAGTGCGAAAGTCGCCGTGAACAGTTATTACTGATCTGCACTTCGAAAAACGTAGACACAAAACGCTTTCTGTCGTCCCGACACCATTTTTACGAGAACTGAAGTGGTTCACCGGTCACCCACTGCTGCTACCTAGCGGAAACCATGCAAAACTCGAGAGTTTGCTCTTTTCAACAGTACGTTGCTCTCGCACATATCTCAAATAACATAATAGTTACAATTTTTTTAAAAATCGGATGATTCTTTTTGATACACCCAGTATTTGTGGGTACTGGGCCTTTTTCGTATCAATTTCTGGAGTAACCCTACATGTCGCCCCCATTTGCGGATAACATCCTGAGGCTAGACTGTAGCTCCCATGAAATTACAACCCTTTCTGATGATGGCGATAGAAAGTAAGATTTTGTCCGAGAAATGTATTCGATTTCGAAACAATAGTCTAAAGCATTTTAATGAAGGTCGAACCAAAACGTTATAAGCTGCCACATAAAGCATTACACAGCATCGAAGAAAATATTTTATTCCCGTTCCCACTAACAGAGGATGGTAGTGATAAAAAGCCTGTTTAACGTGAACGAAGGGGTCGAACACAATCGAAATAACTGGCGTTTTGAAAACTTGAGACCTACATCCATCTCCGGTCGCCATGTCGCCGATTGCACTGCCTGTTTTGAGATAGCACGAGCCGCCAATGACAGCAGCTGTACAGAGGACAGAGCAGTGATATTTAGCAAGCGGACACGCAGTGACCGCGTTTTATGACGGAGAGAAAGGACTGCAGAGAGACAGCGCACTTCCGCTCCAGTCCCCATCGGGAAACGACACCACAATAAACAGCACTGGCCCCTCAGAAAGAACAACCTAGTTTCAAGACAGCCTTGTATACAGGCAGTTCTAACATTACTGTTCGTTTAACTAGTAATAAAATGTTCATTATACGTTATCTATCTACTGCTGCTGAGTCATACTTCTCGTAAGTTTATTGTATCACAGTACTTTCAGGAGACACATTCAAGAGCTGATTTTCAGATTCGCTTGTTTCTGCTGGCTGTAATTTTTAATTCATTGAGTACTCTTCAATTTTTACATGAAAATAAAACGTATTTTCTAAGCGTACGATGTTTCATTACATAATAGCATCTGATAAATCTTTCACTCATCATTGAATGAGGCAAGACCAATAACCCTTACCAGAGATGATTATCGTATCAGCATTACGTTTTTTTGCAGTTAATCCTTTAGCAATAATTGTTGGAGTACATATCAAATATGAGAGAGATGGCGTCTATACTGTCTTATTGTGAGATGTTTATTTGGCGAAGAAACTAAAACTACGTTACACTTTTAATATTATCATAACATATTTCATGCATATTTTTGTAAACTACAGGATCTGTGTGGAATGCGTATACTATAAATAAGGAAAACACCACCGAATCATTGCAAACTACCAATTCCTGAAAATATTGTTACAATGTACTTCACCATTTATAAAATGTTACACGCCAAGTTATACTTGATGTCCTCTACATACATCATCACAGGTTGCTAGTATCGGAGTCGACGCCTCTGATTGGATTGTGAAAACTGTTTTAATATCTTGCACTCGATAAGATTGTTGTCAATACACACCTTGTGGTGTCACCGCCAGACACCACACTTGCTAGGTGGTAGCCTTTAAATCGGCCGCGGTCCGGTAGTATACGTCGGACCCGCGTGTCGCCACTGTCAGTGATTGCAGACCGAGCGCCGCCACACGTCAGGTCTAGAGAGACTTCCTAGCACTCGCCCCAGTTGTACAGCCGACTTTGCTAGCGATGGTTCACTGACAAATTACGCTCTCATTTGCCGAGACGATAGTTAGTATAGCCTTCAGCTACGTCATTTGCTACGACCTAGCAAGGCGCCATTATCTTTTGCTATTTATCTTGTGATGCGTGTATGGTCCGACCGATGTTCACCAATTATGGATTAAAGTTAAGTATTCCAACAGCTACGTACTTTATTTGCTAGACTCAAATCCTTTAACTGTTCCAAACCTCACGCCAGCCTGCGTGAGCTTAAACGCGTGCCTTTCGGCTATCTCCTAGTGGCTTGGCTGTCTTGCCAAGTCACAACACACCTCTAACCAGCACGCCGAGCTAATTCACAATGGATTGCCACACTGGTAAGCTAGATGAAGTTTGTGGGCGGTATCCCATTCCATCATAATATAATTTCTTCTTAATATCCCATCTGAGTTTTAAACATAGAATACCTAAACATGTGCACAAAGGTGTAGAAATAAAGAGCGTCTTCTACGGGATATCCATCAGAAAATTCCCGCATTCTCCACTACGTAGGTAAAGATAATATTCGCATCACGAGGGAAATACTGTCACAGAAAGTAGTCAGCAAAGGAATGGAGAAATACGTGAAGCTAGTCATCGGTACTGAATATTGCGTCGTTTCTCTTCTACCTCTAAATTCTCTGATCTTGATTCATACTTTTTAATATCTATTTTAAGTCGGACGGAGACACAGAAAAACACTCAGAACAACTCTCTCTCTCTCTCTCTCTCTCTCTCTCTTCGTGTGTCTCGCTTATATTAGGAAGCGCCCTTGTGTGTTTGTGTGTGTGTGTGTGTGTGTTGTAGATACCAACATGACCACTGAGTTTTCAAGGTTATCGCAACTTTTTTACGCAAATGACATGATGGAGACTTGACCAATGCCACTGTTTAACCAGCTTCGGTAACACTTTGCCTTAAGTATACTTATTGTCGGCAGACCGTTGAAATGCTACCTTCGTTTTACATCATTTTATGAATTTTTTGCAGTTCAGCGTCTTGGATGTCCATATTTTGTTCAGTTCCTTTATACCTTTTTAAATTCGTCAAATGCGAAAATACAACTATAGTGCACGTCACATTCTCTTTCCTATCGTTATGTTTTCTACGATATAAGCTTCAGTAATTACTTTTCTGTCGCCGGATGATATTCATGTCACCAACATCGGAAATTACACTACCAAGGCAGCTGAAAAGATATATGCATTCTGTTAACAAATCGTGTAACCTTTATCGTGTATTTATTCGTACACAAACGATTTCTTTGCTACAGCCTGGAGAGCCGTTCGTATTAAAGCAGCACTACTGGGACGCGAAAATGCTTCGGCTCCAACACAAATCTTCCCTGCGGCTTAATGATGGTACTGTGCTAACCACCTTGGCCTGTTCCTCAGACCCCACTTGGTGAATAACAGGCTGTTAACCATGTCCCTCATAAGGTACACGATTTGCTCTCACTCAATCTCACGTGCACACTTGTTAAACCAGAACATTATGACCATCGACCTGTTATCGATATAAACCACTCCGGACGATAGCAGCGTCACCTGGCGAGGAATGACAGCTAGTCAGACACACGCACGGTGCATGTAGTATCAGTGACCATGCTGCAAGCGTATGGAGTGGGGTAGGTGCGCGATCTATCTGAATTTGACCGAGGGCAGATTGTGATGGCCCGGAGACTCGACAGGACCATTCTCGAAACAGCACGACTTGTCGGGCGTTCGAGGACTGCTGTGGTGAAGTCCTCAACACGTGGCGAAACCAAGGTGAAGCCACATTCACACGTCCTGGTATTGGGCGGCCAGCCCTCATTACAGATATCAGACGTCGTAGACTGGGTAGAACAGGACAGGTGGCGAACTGTGGTGGAACTAACATCAGACTTTAATGTCGGGTCGAGGAAACCAGTATTGAGTTACAGTTGATGTGCTGGCCTTCCAACTCGCCAGATATGAACCCAGTCCAAGTCCTCTGGGATGCGACTGAGCGTGGCGTCAGTGCTCACTGCCCCCCTCCCCGGGAATCAGGTGACTCGTGCGTGCAGATGTGGTGCTAGTTCCCCCTAGCGACCTACGAAGGCCTCACTTCTTCCATGCCATGGCGCGTCGCAGCTGTTATCCGTGCCAAAGGTTGACATACATATGACGCAGGTAGGTTGAGCTATTAATGTAACCGGGAGTGAGAGCACGTCTGTCGGCTTATCCTTTTGACCCAAAGGACAGCATATGCACAAGTGTTCTGAAAACATTCGTTTGTTTACTGTAGCGTCACTGTACGTTTCTCACAACGGCCACAGGAAGCCGGGTGCAATAATATCGTGGTCGAGTAGTACACATATTCCGTCCCAGGGGTGAAGGGATGGCTACAGGGTGTGTGGTGTCACTGCCAGACACCACACTTGCTAGGTGGTAGCCTTTAAATCGGCCGCGGTCCGTTAGTATACGTCGGACCCGCGTGTCGCCACTATCAGTGATTACAGACCGAGCGCCGCCACACGGCAGGTCTATAGAGACTTCCTAGCACTCTCCCCAGTTGTACAGCCGACTTTTCTAGCGATGGTTCACTGACAAAATACGCTCTCATTTGCCGAGACGATAGTTAGCATAGCCTTCAACTACGTCATTTGCTACGACCTAGCAAGGCGCCATTACCAGTTACTATTGATGCTGTAAAACATGTACCGTCAAGAGCGATGTTCACCATTTATGGATTAAAGTTAAGTATTTCACAGCTACGTCCTTTTTTTGCTAGTCTCATTTCCTTGACCTGTTCCAGACCTCACGCCAGCCTGCGTGAGCTAAAACGCGTGCCTTTCGGCTTCCTCTCATAGTGGGTTGGCTCTCTTGCGAATCCACAACAGGGTGGACAACCGGTCACCTTTCAAATTAACCACCCCACGTCTGTTAATAACCATGTCGACACTGCGTTGATGAGGGACGGAGGCACAAGAAAATTTTGATGATTAACAGTTTGTTTACGACGCTTATGAGTCGACGACGAGAAGACTGATCGACAGTTGCGCCGATGGCTGCGGTAAATGGCGCAGAAATAAAGATTCACATTGCCAGTGTACCGGACGCACGACTGTAAGTTCGGCAGGCAACCTACCCCTCCATGCATCAGCTCTATGAGCAAATCTTCAATAATATAGGATGTGAGCGTGTGGGTGCTATTCTGTCATTCTGCGCAACGGATTAATCTCAGATGGACCCTTTACCCTGCGGCTCCTGCAAGATGCCATTTCCACTCCCACACTACTGCAGAAGTCAGACAGACGCTCCTAACGTTCTAAAGAGATATGCCTGAAAAGCTTTCAGCAATAAATATCTTTTGGAATCACCCACTGTAAGGAAATGACACAAAATTCACAAAATTTCTCAGGTAACTAGTGGGATACTTGGGTACTGGAGTAGTGCGAGTTAGTGTAAGAAAAACATGAAATTAACGAAAATTATTATTTATTTTGCAACAATTCTGAGAAGTCACAATGGCACTTTTAGTTATGAACTGAACAAGTTATTTCCGGGTTATTTTCGGAATGTGAAGTTACCTCTTAACGATAGGATTCGCTAATGAAATTTCTATACAAAGTTTAAGATTGTTATGGACTTGGCAGAATGGCTGAGAGCTGCGCCTACTCAACTTGAATAATTATCGATTAGAATGTTGCTAGGTATAGTCGAGGCTGTCGCATGTGAAATGCAGTGAAGTGTACTGTTGTGCCAGCCACGGTGGCCGTGCGGTTCTAGGCGCTCCAGTCCGGAGCCGCGCTGTTGCTACAGTCGCAGGTTCGAATCCTGCCTCGGGCATGGGTGTATGTGATGTCCTTAGGTTAGTTAGGTTTGAGTAGTTCTAAGTTCTAGGGGACTGATGACCACAGCATTTGAGTCCCTTAGTGCTCAGAGCCATTTGAACCATTTTTTTGTACTGTTGTGGAGGAAAAATGGGGCTCACAAGAGCTGTAGCGCACAATACTGTAAGCTGTGATGAATGCTGTCTGCGCCGCTCGCTGCTGACAAATAAGATAACCCTCGTTCTATCTGGATTGACCTTCGCCAATCAAACTCTCCCCATGCCTTGATGAAGTCAAGGACTCCTATTCGTTCCCAGTCTAACTATTGGCGTGGTACACCAGTCAAATAACCAGTCCACCGTGATGCCACTCAAAAATTCGCTCATGGGCGTTTAACTATAACTCTGTCCGTTCACACCGCACAATAAGTATGGCGGCCAACCCAATGAACAACGCTTAATCGCAAGGACTCAATATAGAGTCGTACTGCGATTCGCTCTCGACATTGATGCTCTCCCAGTGAAGTACTGAGGAGAGACTTATTCCTCGATCTTTGAGTACATGTATGAGCGCACATGCTCACTTTACATGTTCTCGCTCCAAGAGCGATAACGGAACAGCCCCCCTCCACACCAGACGTGAAGGGGTATATCTTTCGGTCTCTTCCATTACTCCTTCAGCTCAAGACATCAGGAATATCGTCTGCCAATCAGCATTGCTCTTCTAAAACGGGAGAATGATGTTTCGTTTAAGGCGAACAATCCCTAAATCTGTAGCATCGGTGTTTGGCATTTGCTGTCTCCCTGCGGAAACCTCTGAAACTGCGTGCTATGTTTGTAAAGAATGAGTAGGCTGGGCGCTTCCATACAATGTAGCGGTATTTGCTTTTAAGCCGAACACAGGGTCATTCTCCCCTTTCACTCAGGCAAACGCTGTCTGCTCCACAGGTGGTCGCCGTTCGATGTAGATAGGCTGAATCGTCCTCTGAAGGGACCGGCCTCTCGGCGTGCGGTCCGCCTCTCCCGAACTAAAAGCTCTTGTGACTGTCTTGTCTTAAATGTGCGTGTGTACGCCAGCCTCGAGTATCTCAACCCCGGTGCGTACTTGTTATTTGCATATCGTTTACATGAATTCATACAACATTGACTTTATCTTATCGAGTTTGGGTTCGAATGAAGCGTCTTGATATGCGGAATATGATTGTGAGGTCGGAATATGTAACCAATGAAGGTCAGGTGACCACGACGTCTTACAAGGCTACTGGTTATTTCTTTAACTGATCTAGATCCTAAAGCATTCAACATCAAAGTAGACAAATACACCGATGTGGGTCGTAGGATTTATTCGCTAATAATATATGAGAACGCTCCAAACGACATGACTGAAATATTGATTTGCACGTTCTTTCTGCTTTCTAAATCGACTTAGTGACAGTTGTAGGAAAGGAAAGTATGGTGCCTAGATGGGAGACTGAATTTCTGTAGCTATAGGTCAGGTTTGTTCCACAAGCTCAACAAAATTTCCGACAGTAGAGTATCTGACTGTTTTCTGTAAATTGCCTTAAATGATTAATTATGTCATTTTATGCTTCTAACATGCTTTTTTTCCTCTTCAATTTCAGTATTCTTCTGTAAAAACGAAAATGAAATTCAAATAATTTTAAAGCCCGCTAAGAGACTTCATTCGAATCACGTGACGCTTGTGACGTCACTGGCTAGCTCGCTGTTCCTACTGTCACAATGCTAATTCACAGTAATGTCTTGTTTTGGAATTTGTGTTACAAATGCTGTGTGGATACCATACTGTACAAATACATCTATAAAAACTCCTGAAAATTTGTTTTTCTGTGTTCCAAAGAATGAGATGTGAAAAATGGGGTGGCACTTTACCGGCAAATTGCCACCACGTCGACTCACAATTTCACCAACTTAATTAAAATGTGTTGCACTGTGAAGTTAACATTAACTGACGTCCAAGACATGCTTTCCCACTGTTGCAACGGAAGACAGCGTCACAGAACAATATTAAACCCCTATTGAAAATTGTCGTTTTACCCAACTACACCCGAATTCTTGGGTAGCACAGTTGTAAGAGCGATAGTCTCGAACTTTATAAGATGACATACACACATCACTAGTTCGAATCTAAACCGAAAGAACATTATAACTTATTTTTAAAACGATTCGACAGTCCTCTCATATGAAAACCAAATCAAAATACAAACCTTCACCTCATCGATCACAAACAGAGTATTAATGTGTTTTCCTCGCTGTTTACATGCGCTTCCATTTGCAATTGTTTTCACACGTCACGTTCAGAAAGATATATTCTAGTTTATGTACCCACATACCTTTTTACTTTAATAGAAACAGTGTTTTTATCTTCGTACTGCCCAGCTTCCAGCTTGGATGCTTGTTATATAAACTTTTGCAGTTCCATAGTCTTACATAAAGACGAAGTAAGTCTCCTTCAGACGCTAACGTTAGTGTACACTTACAAACATCACAGCCCTTTTGTTTGTGTCACCTGCATGTTTTACATATTTTATGTCTATCTGTATAATTTCATTGTCTTACATCTCGCTGTACTATGTGCGTATGGTGATATCTTCAGTACTATGAATGCTATCCAGAAAAGTGAATTGTTTGTTCGCAGAGTACATGCATTTAATCTTTGTTGTTCATTTCTCAGACTAAGTCTAATGTGAAACTATATATAATACACTCCACAATAGAAAGAACTGTTAAATCAGTTCTTGCTAACGCTGTATTCGTATTTCGTGTAAAAAGTTTAACAATTTTTAGCTCTTTCAGGAATCGATTATGTGAGGTCGTCCTCTTCAGTCGGTTGCAGTGTCTGTTGCGCCACCGAACGCAAGCTGAATAAACTACTGCTGCTGAGTGTCTTCTGGAAAGGAAATCAGCTCTAAGTTTGCCCAAGAATGATTTTACTGTGTTTTTGGTCGCAGCTCATAATCAACAGACGACAACCTAGTTATAACATAAGGACCAATTTGCAAAAAGTTCTACATAGTTTTGAGCGAGTTTAATGATGTTGCAGAGAGCAGGGACAATAATTTCCGTCGTTGAACATATGGCTGCTCTAACTGTGCCGAACATAAACACATCAACTTCCGCAAGGCTTCATACATCAGCGTTCACAAAATTCATATCTGTTGTTATTTAAAAGTCTTAATTGCTTTTCCCATCACTTGTTGTTGTTGTGGTCTTCAGTCCTGAGACTGGTTTGATGCAGCTCTCCATGCTACTCTATCCTGCGCAAGCTTCTTCATCTCCCAGCACCTACTGCAACCTACATCCTTCTGAATCTGCTTGGTGTATTCATCTCTTGGTCTCCCTCTACGATTTTTACCCTCCACGCTGCCCTCCAATACTAAATTGGTGATCCCTTGATGCCTCTGAACATGTCCTACCAACCGATCCCTTCTTCTAGTCAAGTTGTGCCACAAACTTCTCTTCTCCCCAATCCTATTCAACACCTCCTCATTAGTTATGTGATCTACCCATCTAATCTTCATCATTCTTCTGTAGCACTACATTTCGAAAGCTCATATTTTCTTCATGTCTAAACTATTTATCGTCCATGTTTCACTTCCATACATGGCTACACTCCATACAAATACTTTCAGAAACGACTTCCTGACACTTAAATCTATACTCAATGTTAACAAATTTCTCTTCTTCAGAAATGCTTTCCTTCCTATTGCCAGTCTACATTTTATATCCTCTCTACTTCGACCATCATCAGTTACTTTGCTACCCAAATAGCAAAACTCCTTCACTACTTTATGTGTCTCATTTCCTTATCTAATACCCTCAACATCACCCGACTTAATTCGACTACATTCCATTATCCTCGTTTTGATTTTGTTGATGTTCATCTTATATCCTCCTTGCAAGACACTGTCCATTCCGTTCAACTGCTCTTCCAAGTCCTTTGCTGTCTCTGACAGAATTACAATGTCATCTGCGAACCTCAAAGTTTTTATTTCTTTTCCATGGATTTTAATACCCACTCCGAATTTTTCTTTTGTTTCCGTCACTGCTTGCTCAATATACAGATTGAATAACATCGGGGAGGGGCTACAGCCCTGTCTCACTCCCTTCCCAACCACTGCTTCCATTTCATGCTCCTCAACTCTTATAACTGCCATTTGGTTTCTATACAAACTGTAAATAGCCTTTCGCTCCCTGTATTTTACCCCTGCCACCTTCAGAATTTGAAAGAGAGTATTCCAGTCAACATTGTCAAAAGCTTTCTCTAAGTCTACAAGTGCTAGAAACGTAGGTTTGCCTTTCCTTAATCTAGCTTCTAAGATAAGTTGTAGGGTCAGTATTGCCTCACCTGTCCCAATATTTCTACGGAATCCAAACTGATCTTCCCCAAGGTCGGCTTCTACTAGTTTTTCCATTCGTCTGTAAAGAATTCGCGTTAGTATTTTGCAGGCGTGACTTATTAAACTGATAGTTAGGTAATTTTCACATCTGTCAACACCTGCTTTCTTTGGGATTGGAATTATTATATTCTTCTTGAAGTCTGAGGGTATTTCACCTGTCTCATACATCTTGCTCACCAGATGGTAGAGTTTTGTCAGAACTGGCTCTCCCAAGGCCGTCAGTTGTTGTAATGGAATGTTGTCTACTCCCAGGGCCTTGTTTCGACTCAGGTCTTTCAGTGCTCTGTCAAACTCCTCACGCAGTATCGTATCTCCCATTTCATCTTCATCTACATCTTCTTCCATTTCCATAATATTGTCCTCAAGTACATCGCACTTGTATAGGCCCTCTATATACTCCTTCCACCTTTCTACTTTCCCTTCTTTGCTTAGAACTGGGTTTCCATGTGAGCTCTTGATATTCATACAAGTGGTTCTCTTTTCTCCAAAGGTCTCTTTAATTTTCCTGTAGGCAGTATCTGTCTTACCCCTAGTGACATAAGCCTCTACATTCTTACATTTATCCTCTAGCCATCCCTGCTTAGCCATTTTGCACTTCCTGTCGATCTCATTTTTGAGACGTTTGTATTGCTTTGTGCCTACTTCATTTACTGCATTTTTATATTTTCTCCTTTCATCAATTAAATTCAGTATTTCTTCTGTTACCCAAGGATTTCTACTAGCCCTCGTCTTTTTACCTACTTGATCCTCTGCTGGCTTCACTACTTCATCCCTCAAAGCTACCCATTCTTCTTGTACTGTATTTCTTTCCCCCATTCCTGCCATTTGTTCCTTCACGCTCTCCCTGAAACTCTGTACAACCTCTGGTTTAATCAGTTTATCCAGGTCCCATCTCCTTAAATTCCCACCTTTTTGCAGTTTCTTCATCACTAAACACCTAAAATGTTTCCAAATAAAGTGCGTAACAACCTCGTAACTTGGGCTAACACTCCTATAACGCAACTATCGCTTCGTCTTACGCTTAGCCTGTGACGTCACCAGAGCATTAGCCAGTAACAGAGAGTTTTCGATCATGTTACCAGATCTTGATATTTAATGACTTTTAAGCTTTAATTATATACAAATAACAGATGTGTTGCGAGAATGTTGACCGTAAATGCTATTTAAATATTACAATGAATGAGAATAACGACAATCCAAACAATATTCTTAACATAGGAAAATATCTGATTTGCCGTACGCTAAACAGTCTATAAATATGTGTAGAATACGATCTCCATTACCTAGAAAATCACAAAGGCATTTACCACACTTGACGAGTACGTTAAGTGGCAGTTGCCTGACAACCTGCTTCGTCTGCAAATGTGCAGCGCAGCTAAATTAGGATTATTAAAGTTATGAGCACTCAACAAATATTTCTTCCAAATACAGGAACTTAGTACCGGACTTAATGGACTTAGCTGAAAGGGACATGATTTCAGCAACGGCTTACAAGTAGCCACCGACTAAAGCTCTCGTGTAAAGCAAGGGAGCAAATCAGCGCGTGGACAACGCGTTAACAAATCGTGGGACTGCGAGGAGCAGTGTGTGGCTGTCTCCAGACACTAAAGGACACTGCAAGCAAGCTGCAACGACAGTCATAAAATTCTCTGGGAGTAATTTCTTAGACAAAATTCACTATTGTAATTCCCTTTCCAATTCCTTGCTACGTAAAATGCAATTCCAGTATTTGGCCAACTAATAAAAATGGAAGATTTCTTGCGGTTGCCATTTTCTACTCCATAAAAATTTATTGTTATAGGATTATAGTATCTACATTACTAAACCGCTACCCCTGAGCCCGATACCATCAGCCTATGTAATAGCTTCCGCATGCATCAAAAATTTGATTTACTGTACTTAGGAAATTATTGACCTAATGTGAAGATTTAAAATACTGTCACAATACCACTCATTAAGAGTTATAGCCTTATTTTAAATGGTTAACACAATAAGACAATTATTGCAGTTAGAAACTGACGGTGTGCAAATTCCTGGATATTTTTCATCCAGTTAGAACATGAAAGCACTTAGTGACTTCCAGTAGACTTTACACGCAAATTCAGACCTTTAGCCAAGCGGGTTTAGCCGGGCGGTCTAGGGCGCTGCAGTTAATGGACTGTGCGGCTGATCCCGGCGAAGGTTCGAGCCTTCCCTCGGGCATGGGTGTCTGTATTTGTCCTTAGGATAATTTAGGTTAAGTAGTGTGTAAGCTTAGGGACTGATGACCTTAGCAGTTAAGTCCCATAAGATTTAACACACGTTTTTGAAGACCTTTAAGAACCTTTTTCTCGCTGACACCCCTCTATCGCCCCCCCCCCTCCCCAATAATAGGAATGAAAAAGAAAAATGATTTATCACTACTACATTTTCACTGTCCATGCAGTCAAACTTTCGCATCAGCCATGAAATACTAACTTCTTCCTTCTTTTCTACCGATTATTTTCGCAAATACTTCGTCAAAAATACCTATGTATATCACTGAATGTACCTGCAAACATATTTGATTTTATGACCCATGACTCAGGAGATATGTCGTCCAAAACATGAGATGCATGATAAACTAGCATTTGATTAAAATGGGGCGCAAATTCTGCTGACTATATTCACCCAGTGTTTCATAATAAGAGCACTTTGTGGTGATAAATGCAACACACGGTGAGGAAATAACGAAGAGAGTGGAACCATCAAAAGTCTTAGGGGTCCGTATTGATAAGAATTTAAAATGGAAAAAATACATTGTGAAACTCCGAAAATAACTTAGTTCAGCCACATTTGCACTTCGAATCACTGCAAACTAGAGAAGAGACAAATCAGTAAGTTGCCGTATTTTCATATTTTGATTCAGTAATGTCATACGGGCTAGCGTTCTGGCGTAACTCGTCTTTAAGAAAGAAAGAGTTCATTCTTAAAACGTGCTGTAAGAATACTGTGACCTTGTAGACATCTGTTTAAGGAGTTGACTATTCTAGCTGTTGCTTCACAGTATATTTATTCCCTCATGAAACTTGTTGTAAATAATTCATGACGGTTCCAGAGAAACAATGGTGTACAAGGAAAATGGTATTCTAACAAACTTACTCCACATTAAAATTGTTTTTAACATGAAAATGTGTGCACAATACTGAAACAAAGACCCAGTGATATAAAATGTCACAGACAGCAAAGTAAAGTTCGAAAACAAACTGAAAAATTTTCTACTTCACAATTCCCTGTACTGTTTCGGTGGCCTGTCTAGGTGCCTCGGCGTCCATGTGATACGGTGTTTGCATGACGATAAAGCTACAGAAGTGCACAGCAAACACTGATTCCACATGTCAGTGCATGGCTGGAGAATTTAAATCTACTTCCAGGTACAGAGAACGCGAAGAATGATTTCAAGACACAGTTACTTCAAATTACGGAATTCTTTAATGCACTCTAACAAACAACTGTGATCCTATGGACAGAGAGAACGATATTTATGGTGGAGCAATTTCAGTCTGAAGCCTGAAAGTTCTAGTGAACTCTGGTTGCTGTGCTGCTTGCACGAGAGACTTTGTTTTGCAAGTGTCTGGTTAGTTTCAGTGTTCTTCGTTCCCCATCCTGTTGCTAACAATGGCAACTGCACATTGGCCGTCCAATGCGGACTCCTGTCTTCCGTAGCGCCGGCCGTTCCCGAGAGCCTCGGGGCTGCCTGCTTTATGGCGAATTTCCTCTACATTCACGCTGTGAGCAGCGGACGCAGTTACTCCCGTGGCCATAGGGACAGTTTCTCGCATAATCTCTCTTTCGTGTGCCAGAACCTTTGTACTACTCTTCTACATTATCAGTCCTGTTTTATTACTTTACTCTTTTCCTAGTTTCCCTCATTCCTCTTTTGTTCTTTATTATTATTAATAATGTTACATCTCTTTGCAAATCTCCCTCCTCGCAGCCTACATGTTTTTCTATTTGTAACGTCTACTTTGTCGCTTCAGTTTTGTGATTTGAATTTTTTGTTGTGAAATTATAATTTGTGTGCAGTTGTAAGGAGTAAATTAGTAACTGTCATTTTGATGCATACGCATTTCCTTAAGGGAAGGATTTGTTGAACTGGTAGTTCGCTGGTCACAGGAGACAACATCAAAAAATGTAGCATGGACTTCAGGAAAAAAACACGTAAATGGGAACCGTGTACATTTCTAAACAAATATTTTGCCAATTTTATGGTCCATACTGGAAATTTAATTGATGGATCATGTTTAAAGAAAACTAAAAAACGAAAACGACAACTTCCTATTATACATGCGTTCAGAAACAGTCTGAAAAAGTTGTAAATGTTTTGCAGGGTATGCTGTTCTGAGACAATTGTTAAGAAAAAAAGAATCGATTCCTTGCTACGTTTCCGAGTTAGCAGTGAAGTTAGGCAATCACGCCATTGCACATGCAAACTCAACTGAACCATAGGAGACAGTGTCGCAAAATGTACTTCATTTGGTTTCCTAAGACCGAACAAGATAGCGATACAAAAATTGTACATGAGACTGTAGTAAGGATCGGAACCGAGCCAAAGGCTGAGCAGTCTTGTGCGTTATCATCTACGCTGTGAGAATACCCGACACTAACAGTGTAATGACCACACGGAACTACATTCGTCCGGCCATGACTGGGTTCTTTAGTTGCTCTGGGAGAATACTCAGCAAACTTGAACACATGCAACGTTAGTTCGCTTTATAACATACGAGGCCTGTTCAGAAAGTAAGCTCCGATTGATTGCCAAATTGAAACCACAGTGAACATCAGAAATGTTTTACTTGTAACAATTAGCCACACCTTTCAGCTACTTCTCTACGTAGTCGCCGTTCTGACTTACACTTTTGTCTTCGCTTTGTACCAACTTTTCAATAGCCTCATCATAGAAGGCAGCCGCCAGTGCTTTCCGCCAATTCTCCACGCTGGCCTACACCTCGTTGTCTGTGTCAAAATGTTGTCTTCAAAGACAGCGGTTCATGTGACCAGAGATGAAACTCAGGGGGAGACAATTGCGGACTGTATTGTGGGTAATCTAACATTTCCATTTGAAAACGATGCAGGAGCATCTTCATTGCCCCTGCAGAATGCGGCTGAGAATTGTCGTGAAGACGAAACAGCACGACAGTTATGTAATGTTAGCTGCATAGCTTCAGGCGAAATTTCTCACCAGGCCCTCGTACTTGGCGGCAGACACTATTTTCTAGACATCTTTACGCACTCACTGCGAGCTCAGAAATGAGAAGAGCGACGTGATGCTAACTGGGGTTATACTAGAGACACTACCCAACACATCTGTGCAAAGCTTTATCGGACTTTCATAGTCGTTTCCATTTCGCGACCGATCGGAGCTTACTTTCTGAACGCCCCTCGTAAATGCATAAAAGATTTAATTAACATTGACACATTTATTTGCTACAGGAGTACTGGAAAATATCCACCTATCATTGCTCTGAAAGCACGACTTAAGGTGATATGTAACAAACCGTCCTCCAGAGTACAGTGTTCGACAGTACAAGCCAATCTGAAATTATAACAAATCGTTGGTCTTACACTATAATGTGGACTGCTGTAAATCAGATCATGAACCGAGCAGAGCTCTAGCGCCCTCGACACTACACTGAGCGCAGTATGAGGTCACTGCTATACAGAGAGGGAGGGCGTGTCTTTTGAGTGCCCCCCATTGATCATTGCAGATCGCAGCGACCCCTCTCTACTGTCTGTGGTATCGACCTGCGTTGCGACTTTGGCGTATGATCTCGACCTCTGGACGATACTAAAAGCGGCACCTGGCGAGCCGCTTGAATTGGCGCGTGCAACGGTGCGATTGGCTAACTTCAATATTAATTAACTCGGAAACAGCGCAACATGTCGAGCTTTTTCCTCAACAATTATTCCTCTAAGCAACCTAACCTGCAACACAGTTGCAAACTTTTCAGACTGTTTCTGACCACTCTGTTAAGACTTATACAAAACTGAGTCCATGGCAACAATTTACTGAAAATTTTCTAATTTTATTTCCATGGCAAAAACCACCAAACGCATGGTATTGTCATTGTAACAGAACGAGCAGTATTTGGATTCGTGTCGGATAACTTAATTTCTATAATAATAGAGAACAGTAAAAAGCCGCAATGCACTGGGGGACTCTATAAATTATGCGGGAAAGGGGACCTCTACAAATTATGCAGGAAGTGATGAACATCAATACTTCGAAGAACCTACACCAGTACACACACCGCAGGCTACTATAAGGCACGATCCGTACCGCAAACTACTGGAACCACCCGTCAAACTGTAAGAGTTCACAACCTTCATATGAAAGAGTCGCGTGAGTTTCTCCGCAGTCTACGAGTTGATACAGACCGCCATGGACGTCCCAAGAGGGATCACTAATGTTATACAGGAGGAACTACTGGAGAATGTTAAAAAATCCTAAACAGAAGCATCACATGACGCAGAAGGATGCATGTATTTGAGACGATTGTGTGGGAGTGTGTCGTAGGAAACCAACGAGAACCTACCAGAACCTACAGGGTGTTACAAAAAGGTACGGCCAAACTTTCAGGAAACAATCCTCACACACAAAGAAAGAAAATATGTTATGTGGACATGTGTCCGGAAACGCTTACTTTCCATGTTAAACCTCGTTTTATTATTTCTCTTCAAATCACATTAATCATGGAATGGAAACACACAGCCACAGAACGTACCAGCGTGACTTCAAACACTTTGTTACAGGAAATGTTCAAAATGTCCTCCTTTAGCGAGGATACATGCATCCCCCCTCCGTCGCATGGAATCCCTGACGAGCTGATGCAGCCAAGGAGAATGGCGTATTGTATCACAGCCGTCCACAATACGAGCACGAAGAGAGTCTACATTTGGTACCGGGGTTGCGTAGACAAGAGCTTCCAATGCCCCCATAAATGAAAGTCAAGAGGGTTGAGGTCAGGAGAGCGTGGAGGCCACGGAATTGGTCCGCCTCTGCCAATCCATCGGTCACCGAATCTGTTGTTGAGAAGCGTACGAACACTTCGACTGAAATGTGCAGGAGCTCCATCGTGCGTGAACCACATGTTGTGTCGTACTTGTAAAGGCACATGTTCTAGCAGCACATGTAGAGTATCCCGTATGAAATCATGATAACGTGCTCCATTGAGAGTAGTTCGAAGAACATGGGGCCCAATCAAGACATCACCAAAATTGCCTGCCCAAACGTTCACAGAAAATCTGTGTTGTTGACGTGATTCCACAATTGCGTGCGGATTCTCGTCAGCCCACACATGTTGATTGTGAATATTTACAATTTGATCATCAGAATCGAGGAAGTACAGTACATACTGACGAAACTAAAATGAGCTCTAACATGGAAATTAAGCGTTTCCAGACACATGTCCACATAACATCTTTTCTTCATTTGTGTGTGAGGAATGTTGTAACCTCCCCACAAAAATTTTAAAGGAATGTAAAAACAATACTTAATAGAAATGGGAGCCAAACGTAACCTCCCTGCAATTAAATTTAATGACAATAAAAGTGAGAATCGCAATCTGACTCAAATATAAATTCCTCACAAAAAAATTAAAGTCTATTCAGTGATAAGAAAATTCAATTAAACCGAAACATCGGTGTTTGGCCCTGTGTAAATCAATCAGAATTAAAGTCTTACCTCAGAATAACTGGATGTCAAATTTCTGCTCTTATCTTTGCGCACGGCTTGGAGGAACTGCATTGCAAATAATAATATTCCTTTTTTTTTGTAATTTTACTGAAAATTTTGTTTAAAAGAAGTGGAATGAATTGGGAAGTGCAACGAAATCTTTAGTTCAATAAAAAATAAAATTTTTGAAAAAATGCTTTTGAAATTAAAAATTATTATTGGGGCACTTGTTGGAGAATAATTACAATAAATAAATTTTTACATTATCTAATGATTATATTAATCAACAGTATACCTCATTCAGCATCTTGACCAGTGTTGCCGACCGCCTACATCACACAACCGCACTGGGCTGCTACTACTGACCGACCGCTCTGCATGACGACTATTAGCGTACTGCAGTGCACGACTACTACTGGAGTACTGCTCTGCATAGCGACAACTAGACAGAGCTACAGACTCGCAACGACTACTGACAGACTCGCAACGACTACTGACAGACTCGCAACGACAACTGACAGACTGAGAACCGCTCGCAACACTCGCGCGGTCAAGCGCAAACTCTCTGGTCACAGATGCTACAATGCCTCGCCATCGCTGCTATGTTACATACGTGTTTCAATGTTTCCTGAAAGTTTGGCCGTACCTTTTTGTAACACCCTATATATGTAAATAAACGTGGCGTAACCATATCCTGTTGTTTTCCCCTTTCGGGTACCGTGACTTCCTAAAGTGGCATTTACCATGGAGTAGGTTACGAATACGAATGATAATACCATATATATGTTCCAATGTCACGATAGATGAATATTGTCGTGGCCTCTGAGTTAGTGAACTCTGTATTTTCTGCTTCGTCTCTAGGCAAAAGGGCGCAACAAGTACGTGGGAGACCTAGTGCTCACGTTCATCGTCAGTCCGAACCCACCCACTATCTACCGGAATACCGTACCACTATCTTGCATTGAATGCCGCTGAGTTTACCCTGTACGTCCAACATTTATTATCCATAGCTCAGTTATTGTATCAATTGGTGGGTATCTACTAGCACGACGAAGCTGCCGTCAGTGTAAACGGTCAGGTCCATGAACCACAGTCCTCCAGTTCTGATACGACTACCACTTCATCTGAACTTTCGTCGCAGTTTGAGGCTAATGGATGAGACGTTTCTCTCGCGGCTCGTTACAGCTAACAGCGCTTACATCTTCACTTTGAGCCCTAAACAAAAAGCCAGTCACTGGAGCGTAGCCGTCCGCAGCCTCCAAAAGGAACTAAAATTCAAGGCAAAACTATCTGCTAAGTCATGATGACAGTTTCTTTAGATTATGATGTTGTTACTCTCGTAGATGTGATCCAAAAAGAGACTACCATTAATGCAGTGGCACGTGTGAAGGCTGAACAAACTCAAGTATTCTGTCTACTAGAACCTAAAAGAAATCTTGCACCAATATGAAAATGCACGCTCGCATACGTCTCACAGCCTAGGAAAGCATTGCCAAATTTAGTAGGATATCATTGCCTCATCCACCATTTACTCCAGACCTAGTGTCGTTGGACTTGGATTTGTTTGGGTCACTTAGGATAGGGTTAAGAGCAGAGGACAATAGCTTTTATCAACAAATAATACATTTTCTCACATTAAGCTGGCGTAAGGCCATATAATGCGATGGACACTATGTAGAAAAATACACTATCCATTCACATTAATGTCGCCACCACATATATGTTCCACGTCATCGTGCAATAACCACTCACAAATGGCAGGTAGCAACACCAGCAGTGGAAGGTACAGTCGTGCTCAAAACTATCCGAACGACCTGAATTGCATTTCGCCTGATTCGCATGCAACCGGCATAACGCAGCTGTCTAGCAGGTCCTCTAATCGCTCCTTGGTACAGTCGTTTGACTATTGAAAATGGTTCCAACAAGTCACCACTAGATAATACTGCTCTGTATCGCAATAACTCAAGATGTAAAGTAATACCACGATACTATAAATATCGGGGAACACCTTATCACAGATAAGACTGTCCTTAAGGCTTGTAAGCTCACATTTATTACAATAAATGACATACCTGAAACTTTCCCACTCTCATTATTACGTCAGATAGGTAATGCACGTAGTAAGTTCGTGGTAGTCATGATTTACTCTTGGAAGTAACATACCGTACTTATTATTTAACACAAAATGACATTAAAATTTTAAGTTATTCACGTGCAGCTAGCTGAGAATATGTATGAACTTCAAATGACACGACGAACCGTCTCGTTCTGCATATCGATTCAAACCGAGGTCACGCAGACTAAGCAAAGATTTCGTGACTGACGGAAACTAACAGTCATTCCTGATTAGGCATACAGAGAGTGATATACCTCGATTTTAGATAGTATTAGTTAACAAATATCAACTTTAAATTACACAACGCAGACATTTTTAACGGACGCGAATTAATACCCAGCATCTACTGTCCCTGTTAACGAACTACGAGAGATGTTAAATATTGCTTCTTCACAAGTAACTTACTTGAAATGCCGTGAGGTAAAGCTTTGTGTTGGACAGGGATTCGAACCCATAACCTAATCGGATTTTTATCGAAGAACAATCAACTGTGACATATCGGATTTTCTCGGCAGTAGCTAGATGTTTTAACTGAAATGACGAGATGAAACATTAATTTTTTCCTTCCCAGGACTCCAACCCGGCACCTATCGCTGTAATATTCTAGAGAAAATGAACGTTAAATATGGGTTTGTTGCAACAGCAGCGACATGTGAGCATGTTTGAACGAGAAATAACATGACGAATAGTTCAGTGCTGACTGGGAAAAGAGGCCCTCTCATATCGTTGTTGACGGTACACAAAGAGAGGTCAGCTACCGAATTTTTCTCTACCAGCAGCTCGGAATAACATCTTGAACTTACAGTGATCTCGCAAATAGGTCTGTGTCTCACTGGGAGTCAAAAACGTCAAATATCGTTAGTGTTGACTGTGGTGTCACCGCCAGACACCACACTTGCTAGGTGGTAGCTTAAATCGGCCGCGGTCCATTTAGTACATGTCGGACCCGCGTGTCGCCACTGTGTGATCGCAGACCTAGCGCCACCACAAGGCAGGTCTCGTGATACGAACAAGCACTCGTCCCAGTTGTACGGACGACCTAGCTAGCGACTAGATGTACGAAGCCTTTCTCTCTCATTAGCCGAGAGACAGTTAGAATAGCCTTCTGCTAAGTCTATGGCTACGACCTAGCAAGGCGCCATTAGCCTTACCTACTTTGAGAGTTATAGTATAAATGTCTCAAGAAGAACGCTGTATTCATCACATAATAAAAGTTAAGTATAAAGCTGCTACGTACTTTTCTTGCTACCATTCAATAGTTATCCTGTTCCAGAATTGACGCCAGTCGGCGTGTGTGTACGCGTGCCTTTCTTTCAATCGGCTACCTCAAGTGGCGTAACAGTCTTGTTACGTCACTACAATGACAACGAATGAAAATTCATTAAACATCAAAATAATTATCCACCAGCAGACATGTGTTCTCATGCTAGAGCTTGTTAATACATAATGAAATCTTTAATGCCGGACCAGGATTTGAACCCATTCAGGCGCAACATGTGGAGATGTTGAGGAATCTGCAGTTTTGGACAAACAACAAATTGCAGCCGAGCTGTTTGTCACGAAGGGATCAAATTCTGCGTTAAGGGCGATCTGAATTGCATTCCCAGTTCAGAACCAATTTTATCGACATACAGAAGCTCAAATAAAAGATGGAATAAGTGTCCTGTGACGCTACATAACATTTGTTTCGTCACTAGAAATAAATAATTAGTATAAGCAAGGTTACTGGTGATAGAGTTTCTACGTGTCGCGACTCCAGACTTTATAGTGGTTCAAACTAACGTCTACTTGGCAGAGAAGGAATATCAGTTTTAAAGCGAATTTCAGACGGCAATGCCATTATATCATCTTTGCTTGGTGTGGCCAGAAGAGAAAGGAATCTGTCTCTTCCTACATGAAATCATTGACAGGAGTTGGAAACGAACCCAGACCGTAGGTATGTGAACCTATCATCAGTCCAACAGACCACCAAATCCCCTTCTCTGTGGCTCATTTTTCAATCGTAACGCCGTTGCGCCACACTGGATGAGAATTCTTACACACAGGCTCCCTGTAGTAATTTGCAGCATATTCAATAAATTCATTTCCCTGGTTGACCGAATCACCATAAACTAGCTGCATCGGCTACCCAGTGCATACATTGGACTCTATTTTATAATCACCGAAATAAAGTCACGTAACTGCCACCTTCACAGAACAGCCAACAGTGTAGGATGCAGAAATTTAAATAGAAGTGTTCCTTTCTACTTGAGCTACTGTATTGCGCTTTCTGTTTGTTGAAAACGTCGTGCAGCTCTCAGAAGTCTAGACCCGGCCATATGCATTATCTCACAGTGCAGTGGAATGCAGAAGCTATGGAGGAATTGTTGAGTTCAAGGTAAGTGTCGCGCACTGTAGATAAGATGTCGCGAGTTCGAGTACATTCACTTCTACGTCTTTTAAAACGCAATTCAGCTGTCTGCTAAAGTTATCAATCTAATGGAACTTTGAACATAATTCCCTTGACTTCTCAACCCAAAATTGTCACATGTAAAAAAAGAGCTAACTTCTGCGACATTTTGTTCTTTTCAGGTTTAATAGACAGCCAGGCAGCAGATGCATCTCGAAACTTTTGTATTATGTATGGGGAGAGTGCATCGTGCCAAAATACGTCAGAAAAGCATTTTCTACATTAGCTGTGGTGTGGTAGTGACATTTTATTCTTCTTCAAACCTTGTTTGACAGCTTTAACTCAGAACAAGTTTTCTACATGATGTAATCAATAAACTGCATGTGCATTGTCAGACTGTTATAGATAACATCAGAGAATTCGCATGTATTCTTGATGATTAATATCTCTCCCATATTTGCTATTGTTTTAACAACACCAAAGGAAAACTTACGAAAATTGTGCACTGTGTTATAAGAAATGAAATAAAACTACCCACGATAACCTTACGACGAAAGTCTGTCTTAATAAAACTGAGTATCTGTACACAAGCGTGCCTCTATGGACACGAATTAGTAAAATACTACTCATTTAGATTGGGTCTGTGTTTAATTGGTATGCTGTGACATAATCAAGGGGTATACAAATGTGGCATTTCATAGATGAAGTTACATATTCCTGGAACCCAAAATTTGCTTGCCAGCAGCGGAAAGAGGGGTTACCTGTTGTGCAGCATTCTAAGTTTTTCACCATTGCACTATTAGCCGAAATTATTTTCTTGCGATTTCCTTATCGATGTTTGACCTGACTGCTTGAAGCTCTTCCACAGAAGGTATAAAACATTACAGTTAGTGAGACTGGAACTGCGAACCATAACGGACGCTTTTTTACAGGTCAGCACGTTACCAAAGAGCTGGCGAAGAGGTATGTGTTTTAGCTTCGTCTAATGAGGCCAATGGTTACAAGAACTCGTAAACCGCTACTTAAAGGACGAGATTAGTTGCGATTTCCACGTGCATCGACTGTTCTGGGATGAAAACCGTAAATTTTCAATCTTTTGCTACACCTCAAGCGATAATAACTCAGATTATTCAATGGAAATGATAGCAAAATCAAGTGAAGTTTGAGACTTATTTCCGTGCACACCAGGAAGTAAATCATCGATTACAGAGTTGCCAAACATACCCTGCCTTGTTGCCAAATCTCAGTTACAGTACCAGCAGGAAGAAGACGAACCGATGTGATCCTACAGTGGGCTGGGAAGTGACCATAACTGGCGTCTCCAAGTCGTGGCTGCCACGCCCTGGAATACGTAATGCGTCTGATTCGCATTTCTGTAATTAGGTTTAGGGACTGGAGCGTAGTTACTAATAATACTCAGAACTGACTGCAAACTAAGCATCATAAATCAGTAATTCCCATAGTTGTTTTTATATTTCTTTCGTAAGTGTACTCAATACTAAGGACTCATTCACAGAAATTTTCGTGCCTCGCTGATAGTCGAGCACAACAAACAAATAAAAATTTTAAAAAAATGTGTGTGTGTATGTGTGTTTTTGTGTGTGTGTCTGACAGAGAGAGAGAGAGGGAGAGGGAGAGAGAAATCAAAACGAATAAGAGAGAGAGAGTAAAAAATTGTTGTAAAGAAATTAAATCATGGTATGTAAAGAACTCTTTCATTATAGTAACGCGTTCCACATCATTACGAAATGTATTCATGATCTATGGAACAATAATTAGTCTAATGTAATCTAATCTAATCATATCATATTGAGAAATGCAATGAAGAGTCATGAATTACCGAAACTTTTTCCAATTCCAGTAACCAAATCTAAACTTGACAATAAAAGACGACATTTTTTGTAATAAACCGGGACTCCTATCAAGACCATTCGTCCCTGTTAACTAACCACGAAAGATATCTGATAGACCTCCATTCTGAAGTAACAAAGTGTGCATGCATTTAAAGATGAAGTGAATGATGTGGAGTTCTGTGACGGAGATACGAACCCAACATGTAATCGGACTGTTAACTAAGTAAAATCAAATGTTACGTATAGGTTTTTCTTACCAGCTGCTAGGTGTTTGAATCTAAAATAATGATACAGACTTTTGTGCCTAAGCGACGATCGAACTGCACACCTACCGTGCATCAACGAATATAGCTTAAGTCTCAGCTGCTTACTCAGCAACAGTAAGATGTGTGCGTGTTTGACCAGAAATAACGGCACCTAATGCGATTGTTGGCAACACATAAACAGACATTAAAAATGCAACTTAATTTTCACTGGCAGGCCGGTAAGCACGTGATAGGGCTTGAAATGATATTATGAATATTTTTGTATTGGATCAGTATTCGGACCCACATACTTACCTTTGGAGGAGACCTGGAGAAGCTGGCAGAAGGGCCGAAGTGATGAACTATACTATTCCGAGAGATTCAGATCTTTGAAAGAGGAGATACGAATTCGAATCACAGTCCAGCACCAAGTTTTCAACGTCTCTAATTCAATCAAGTATCAGTAAAATAAGAGCCCTGTTCCTTTAAATGGCTATCGGTTCATCAAATAAAATAAAATTTTCTAGTGGAAGTAAGCTTACTGGCGACTGTATTTCTGTTTACCATGACTTCCGCTATGTCAATTCCCAACGTAAACCGGCTCTGACCAGTTGGTAAGAAGGAACTTGATGTTTAATGCGGATTCTGGATTATAACGCCTTTCTCTTGAGGTTACCAGTGGTAAAGCAAATCGGTATGCGCCTCTTAAAAGTAAATGCCTGAACCCATGCTTTGCACCTGTGACAGTCCGTTCCACCAGACCATTGTGGCCACATTTCCCAGCCCCAGGAGTGTGCTGTAACGGATGATGTGCTTCGGTTACAAAATTAGTCACGGTGGAAAAAATGCGATTCTATTCAATGGTTAAGTAGAAGCAAGCTTCTGACGCTTCGTCCTTTAAGTAGCGGTTTACGAGTTCTTGTAACCATTGGCCTCATTAGACGAAGCTAAAACACATACCTCTTCGCCAGCTCTTTGGTAACGTGCTGACCTGTAAAAAAGCGTCCGTTATGGTTCGCAGTTCCAGTCTCACTAACTGTAATGTTTTATACCTTCTGTGGAAGAGCTTCAAGCAGTCAGGTCAAACATCGATAAGGAAATCGCAAGAAAATAATTTCGGCTAATAGTGCAATGGTGAAAAACTTAGAATGCTGCACAACAGGTAACCCCTCTTTCCGCTGCTGGCAAGCAAATTTTGGGTTCCAGGAATATGTAACTTCATCTATGAAATGCCACATTTGTATACCCCTTGATTATGTCACAGCATACCAATTAAACACAGACCCAATCTAAATGAGTAGTATTTTACTAATTCGTGTCCATAGAGGCACGCTTGTGTACAGATACTCAGTTTTATTAAGACAGACTTTCGTCGTAAGGTTATCGTGGGTAGTTTTATTTCATTTCTTATAACACAGTGCACAATTTTCGTAAGTTTTCCTTTAGTGTTGTTAAAACAATAGCAAATATGGGAGAGATATTAATCATCAAGAATACATGCGAATTCTCTGATGTTATCTATAACAGTCTGACAATGCACATGCAGTTTATTGATTACATCATGTAGAAAACTTGTTCTGAGTTAAAGCTGTCAAACTAGGTTTGAAGAAGAATAAAATGTCACTACCACACCACAGCTAATGTAGAAAATGCTTTTCTGACGTATTTTGGCACGATGCACTCTCCCCATACATAATACAAAAGTTTCGAGATGCATCTGCTGCCTGGCTGTCTATTAAACCTGAAAAGAACAAAATGTCGCAGAAGTTAGCTCTTTTTTTACATGTGACAATTTTGGGTTGAGAAGTCAAGGGAATTATGTTCAAAGTTCCATTAGATTGATAACTTTAGCAGACAGCTGAATTGCGTTTTAAAAGACGTAGAAGTGAATGTACTCGAACTCGCGACATCTTATCTACAGTGCGCGACACTTACCATGAACTCAACAATTCCTCCAGAACTTCTGCATTCCACTGCACTGTCAGATAATGCATATGGCCGGGTCTAGACTTCTGAGAGAAAAAGAGTTACAGATTTTCTTTTGCACTGCACGACGTTTTCAACAAACAGAAAGCGCAGTACAGTAGCTCAAGTAGAAAGGATCACTTCTATTTAAATTTCTGCATCCTACACTGTTGGCTGTTCTGTGAACGTGGCAGTTACGTGACTTTATTTCGGTGATTACAAAATAGAGTCCAATGTATGCACTGGGTAGCTGAGGCAGTTAGTTTATGGTGATTTGGTCAACCAAGTAAATGAATTTATTGAACATGCTGCAAATTACTACAGGGAGCCTGTGCGTAAGAATTCTCTTCCAGTGTGGCGCAACGGCGTTAAGATAGAAAAATGAGCTACAGAGAAGAGGATCTGGTGGTCTGTTGGACTGATGATAGGTTCATATACGTATGGTCTGGGTTGGTTTCCAACTCCTGTCAATGATTTTATGTAGGAAGAGACAGATTCCTTTCTCTTCTGGCTACACCAAGCAAAGAACATATAATGGCACTGTGGTCTGAAATTCACATCAAAAATGACATTCCTTCTCTACCAAGTAGACGTTAGTTTGAACCACTATAAAGTCTGGAGTGGCGACATGTAGAAACTCTATCACCAGTAACCTTTCTGATACTAGTTATTTATATCTAGTGACGAAACAAACGTTATGTAGCGTCGCAGGACACTTATTTCATCTTTTATTTGAGCTTCTGTATGTCGATAAAATTGGTTCTGAACTGGGAATGCAATACAGACCGCCATTAACGCGGAATTTGATCCCTTCGTGACAATACAGCTCGGCTGCAATTTGTTGTTTGTCCAAAAGTGCAGACTCCTCAACATCTCCACATGTTGCGCCTGAATGGGTTCAAATCCTGGTCCGGCATTAAAGATTTCATTATGTACTAACGAACTCTAGCATGAGAACACCTACCTGCTGGTGGATAATAATTTTGATGTTTAATGTATTTTCATTCGTTGTCAACACTAACGATATTTGACGTTTTTGACTCCCAGTGAGACACAGACCTATTTGCGAGATCACTGTAAGTTCAAGATGTTATTCCGAGCTGCTGGTGGAGAAAAATTCGGTAGCTGACGTCTCTTTCTGTGTAGTCAACAACGATATGTGTGGGCCTCTATTCCCAGTCAGCACTGAACTCTTCGTCATATTATTTCTAGTTCAAACATGCTCACATGTCGCTGCTGTTGCCACAAACCCATATTTAACGTTCGTTTTCTCTAGAATATTACAGCGATAGGTGCCGGGTTGGAGTCCTGGGAAGGAAAAAATTAATGTTTCATCTCGTCATTTCAGTTAAAGCATCTAGCTACTGCCGAGAAAATCCGGTATGTGACAGTTGATTGTGCTTCGATATCAATCCGATTAGGTTATGGGTTCGAATCCCTGTCCAACACAAAGCTTTACCTCACGGCATTTCAAGTAAGTTACTTGTGAAGAAGCAATATTTAACATCTCTCGTAGTTCGTTAACAGGGACAGTAGATGCTGGGTAGGAATTCGCGTCCGTTAAAAATGTCTGCGTTGTGTAATTTAAAGTTGATATTTGTTAACTGATACTGTCTAAAATCGAGGTATATCACTCTCTGTATGCCTAATCAGGAGTGACTGTTAGTTTCCGTCAGTCACGAAATCTTTGCTTAGGCTGCATGAACTGGGTTTGAATCCATATGCAGAACGAGACGGTTCGTCGTGTCATATGAAGTTCATACATATTCGCAACTAGCTGATCGTGAATAACTTAAATTTTTAATGTCATTTTGTGTTAAATAATAAGTACGGCATGTTACTTCCAAGAGTAAATCATGACTACGACGAACTTACCACGTGCATTACCTATCTGACGTAATAATGAGAGTGGTGAAGTTTCAGGTATGTCATTTATTGTAATAAATGTGAGCTTACAAGCCTTAAGGACAGTCTAATCTGTGATAGGGTGTTCCGTGATATTTGTAGTATCTTGGTATTACTTTACATCTTGAGTTATTGCGATACAGAGCAGTGTTTTCTAGTGGTGACTTGCTGGAACTATTTTCAATAGTCAAACGACTGTACCAAGGGGCGATTAGAGAACCTGCTAGACAGCTGCGTTATGCCGCTTGCAAGCGAATCAGGCGAAATGCAATTCAGGTCGTCCAGATACTTTTGAGCACGACTGTACATAAAGCGTGTCGCAGGGGTGCGGAAAGACAGGGCAGTAGTTGTCCTAATGCAACATGGAGCGTTTCATGTGACGTCCAAAAAGTCTTGAATGTAGGCTTTCGTGACAGGGATGGAAGCATTTCCCAAATGGATATATTTTGTAAACTGTTGGCATGTTGCCACGTTTAAAGTATAACATGGATGGCAAAATGGAGCTTCCGAAACAGGCGCCGAGTCAATTGTGCTGCACCACTTACTTTATTACTTCCGAATTCCTTAACATCAACCGTATTAGGTATAGATCTACTACCAAATAATGAGATACGAAAATTTGTGCCGGACTGGAACTCGAACAGGATTTCCTGCTTCTCGCGAGCTGTCGCCTTAACCAGTTAGTAGACCCATGCATGCTCCCGAGACTGACTCAAACTTCCAGCTGTCACACTGTCTAAATCCTTTTAAGGTAGTCCACCATATTTATCACTTAATGCTCGCAACATTACTTGGATTCCTAAAAGAGGAAGACTGAGACAACGAGAAATCGAGTCCAGTGTTGTTATCGTCATGTGTTTCCTAGGCGCCGGCTGGAGTGGCCATGCGGTTCTAAGCGCTACAGTCTGTAACCGAACGACCGCTACGGTCGCAGGTTCGAATCCTGCCTCGGGAATGGATGTGTGTGATGTCCTTAGGTTAGTTAGGTTTAATTAGTTCTAAGTTCTAGGCGACTGATGACCTCAGAAGTTAACTCGCGTAGTGCTCAGAGCCATTTGTTTCCTATGCTTGTGTTACTTGTTCTCATGTCTGAAAGAGCAGACGCTGTTGAGAATAATCAGCTGAACGAAGTATTTAGAAATAAATTTACTGCCTGAGAATACTTTGAAATCAGCTGCATTAGGTATAGATCTACTACCCAATAGTGCCATACGAAAATCTGTGGCACGCTGAAGAGGATGTCAAGGAATTCACGAGCCGCGAATTTATTTCGAAATATTTCGTATAGTTGCTGAACATTAACAGTTTCTCTTCTTTCAGACATGCGCGTAACGGTCAAATTTCTTTTGGTCATATTCAGTTCTATCCTTTGGATCCATTAAAGTCGCAGGCTTCCTCTGTTTGTTACGTTTGTCGCCCCACATTCAAATATATTTTCGACATTCTTCCTTCTTCTATTCTCTTTAAGTGGCTACACCAAAAATGTTATTTACGTTCTTTTTCATGTATTATGCTACCTTTCATAAGTGTGTGTTCTTTCTCGTATATCCTCATTTCTTCTATGTGTGAAATTAGAGATTCTTGATGCTTGTGTTAGAATGTTTGTTTCTACAGCCTCGATGTCGTTGCGTAATCGTGCTGCACTCCGAAGCGTACATGGTAAATCCAAGTCTTGCAGACCACAAACGGGGTCTCTATTTTGATAATTATCTTCTGTCTGAGCTCAATCTGTTTCTGAAGTCTTCTTCATATGTACCGTCTTTATTAATTATATTGGATTCGTATTTATAGCGTTCATAGTATTGTCAGTGGTTGCATTGTCTGATATTTCAAGACTTACCGACTGCATTCCCTTCGTTCCGTACTCTGTCTTCTATCTTCGCCCCCCATTTGCTATATTCTTCTGCTAATTTTCTCATCATATGAGAGATATCTCTTTCAGTGGTCTCAACCACTACCTGGTCATTTGCGAATAAAAGATTATACTCATTGTAGTCTTCTAACTGAATTTCCTTTTTTTTTCCAGTTCCCCAAAGTAGCTAGCAGATATATTTTGAATAATGTTGGGAGATAATCAGCAGCGCTGTTTTAATTCTTTATTTATTATAAACGATTTACAGTTGATAGATCCTATCCTTATTTTTCTGTACGTATCTTTGTACACGATCTAGTCACACTAATGAGAACACCGCCTATGTTAGACTTTACTACACCCATACACGGCTGGTGGCAGCACGAGTAGTGGAGGATATAGGAAGCGTGATAGGGTGGGGTTGCAACAACAACAACGCTGTACTATTGAACATATAATAATTTTTTCTTCTGATTTTCTATAAATTAATGTAATCGATGTTCTGAATTCATTTCTTTTCTTTTCATGTCATTATGTTAAAGAAACTGTATACAATTTTCGATGTAAATATTAATGTTTATGTCAAATTGCAAGCAATATTATAACAAAATTGAAATGTAAAGAAATGTTGAAACTGTTGTAAGATGTTAAAGTTGTAATTGTGCGCCTGGTCCATACGTAGGCAATGTATTAGGATATGTAGAATGCAAAACCTCGGGTGAATACCCTATCTGTAGGGGAGCGGTAAAAGGTGGATGGTAGGCGAGCGCGGGAAAATGCACACGGGCACTGTACGGCATAACGGGCTCAGCAGTAGGAGTCGGAATTGGGCATCGGTCTGAGAAACACGTTCTGGATCGAGGAGGCTCTCCTGGAAAACGTGATTTCGTTAAGCCTCGGATGTGCCGTTTCCGACGCCTATACAGCATGGCAATATTCCATAGGCACTAAACGGAAAAGTATTGCGACGCTAAGAAGAAGCAAAGTGCCGATACATCAAGAGCCATGGCTGTGATTGTATGTGTGCTCTGAGCCTCGCCATCTCGCCGCCCGCCAACCGCCACATCGATACAAACAGGTTGAAACTTTTAGTACTGTATTCGTGTGGACCAGTGTTACTTTTGTTCCATTCTGTTCAATAACAACTTAAATTTTACCAGAACTGTCCTATCATTTAATTATCCTCACAACTAACCTAGACAGGGTCCTTTCCACATGTTGTGCAATCCGAGTGTCCCGAGATGAAGAATTAAAATTTATGTTAATAATAATTACCTGCAGACCTAGCTATGTTAGAATGATGTTTAAAGAATTTTGTTGTTAAAGAAATAATAGACAAATAATATATGTCTGACAAAGTTGGAAGATAATGTTGAAATTGGTTTAGCAATGAAGTTTAATTAATTTGAGACAAAAATAATGGTAGTTAAATGAGCAGGAAATACGATAAAAAGAGTAGTAATTCATATGTTGGAAATCTTGAGTGCTTAATGCTTTCAATAGTTAATAATTTCAATACAGTGATCATAACAGTTTCAGGCCCCCCCCCCCTTTTTTATTCATTTGAATTCTGAAGTGTTCTAAACTGATTAGAACAGTAAAGTTAAAGCCAATATAAAACCCAAAATTTATCAGTGTTTTACATTTATCAAAATTGACATTGTGTGTGTGTTTCGAAAGTGCTATTTCTAGGGTAACCTATGCCCGATTTTAATCAGATCAATGGACAGTAAGAAGTTTTGTAGTAAACATTATAGCGTAATGTTATGTACTTATGGTTTATCCATATTGGTACTGAAAGTGAAATTATCAGTTCGGTAGATTTCCTGGTTCTAAAATTTGCCATAGTATGCAGTGTTGTTACGTGTTCTTTGGTATGAACGTAAATCAACTTGTACTGGGAAGAAACTCAGTTAATGCCTAATTAGGCTGGCGACCGTATTATTAACAATTTGGTATCATCTGCTGTGTTGTTTCATGTCCGTCCTAACGTGTAGTTGCACTTCAGACTTGCTTGACGTATCATTGTTGTTACTGAGTGGGTGAAAGTCTGACTTTGCCTCCATTCAGGTACACGCGGTCAACATCTATACCAAAATCCTTTCTTATAAGGTGAAGCCCGTCAACTTACCATAGTACAGGCTTTAATAAGTATCGTGCGCCTGAGCGTAGTGTTACAGGGTGGGGGGGGGGGGGGGGTGGCTAACAAGTGGAGTAGTTGCCATAGTGCGGAAAAAGAGCAGCTTATCTGATGCCTAAAAGAGCATAATCATTGGCTGTGCGATCGGGGATGGAAGCAACCGCGAAGCAACTAAGACTGTGAAGTGTTCACCTGCTACCGTGGTTAAAATATAGCGTGCATGGCAAAATGGTGCTGTCCAAAACCAGTAAGGAGGAAACTGTGATGGATAGATGACAGGGGTGAAAGACGGCTGTGGATATGTGTACAGGAGATTACACGTACAACTGTTGAGCAGCTGACTCACCCAGGTGAACCAATCGGCTACTAACAGTGGCCCTTTAAGGACCGTTCAGCGAACGTTGCTGCACATACATCTCCGCAGCAGGCTTCTGATTCGTGCACCCATCCTAAATGCTGTTCATTGGTGGCGACGCCAGTACCGTAAGTGGTCGTCCACTGAGCGGCGAAGGTTGCCTTTTCAGATGAATCACGTTCTATGCTCCATCGGACACTTGGCCATTGGGTGGTCGGAAGGTTCCAGGTCAGAGGCGGGAGAGTTGTGGTTTCATGCCGTTCCCTGGATGACGTCGTCAATTTGATACGCACAGTAGATCAGCACAAGTATGCATCTATCCTTGGGGACCATGTCGACACCTACAGGCAAGTTGTTCGTTCTCGGTGCGATGGCATCTACCAGCAGGATAATGTAACGAATCATAGAGCTTGCAGTGTACGTACGTGGTTCGAAGAGCACCAGATGGGATTTATCATAGTTCCCTGACCACCAAAATCTCGTATTTAAACGCAGTCGAGAATTTATGGGACCACCTGTCGTTCCCGAACAGAACCTCACTGCCTGTCTTCCTGTGTTGGACAGAGCCGGGCAAAGTGTCCAGCTTAAGGTACTCCTTATTTTTAAGCAAAGATCAGCGGTCAAAGTGGCGGCTTAATTTGAAAGTCAAACATAAAGGATAAAAACTGTTTTAAAAGAAGAACTAAATATATTTTACTGCAAAATATGATTCGAATTGAATCAGTTACACTTCTCACAAACAAAGTCAGTCTGTCTTCCTCAAATCCTGTACCGAGTTCGTGGACCCAATGTGAACTCAGTCGGCAATAAATCCACTGTTCTTCTGGCGTTGAATTGGAAAATATTTCTTGGCAATACAATGCGTCAAAAACAGATCTTCTACGCTAGTTCCATGCACTTCCCACTCTTCGTCGTTCTTCTTCTCTTCGACTGCGTTCCGTTTCTCGTTCTTTTTATTTCATTTTCTTCTCTTCCCTTTTTTGACGCTTCTAGGTCGCTCTTGTAAGGACTTCCTGTAACTAAATTTTATTCCTGCCCAATCGCTGACTGGCGGGCAAAATGGCAGGAAACGACAGCCGGCCGCGCGGGATTAGCCGAGCGGGATGAGGCGCTGCAGTCATGGACTGAACAGCTGGTCCCGGCGGAGGTTCGAGTCCTCCCTCGGGCATCGGTGTGTGTGTTTGTCCTTAGGATAATTAGGTTAAGTAGTGTGTAAGCTTAGGGATTGATGACCTTAGCAGTTAAGTCCCATAACATTTCACACACATTTGAACATTTTGAAACCACAGCCGAGATGGACATTTTGACGCCATCGAACAACAGCTGTAAGCCGCTAAAAGCATGACAGCGATTTCAATAATGAAAGTATGATTATGGTGTCAAGATATGAAACTTTCAACACTATTTCATTAAAAATACGCAATTCACATTACTCCTCCACAATAAGTACACAAACTTAACAATTACCTTAGATCAGGATAACTAAAATACAATAATTATTGTAACTCCAAGGAGCTGTGCAGCAAGCAGGTTAAACTTCTTGGGGTGAGTGGGCCCTCCACGTAGCATAAGTTAAAGAATTTCTCGCTACATGCCAGCACTTTATCGCCTCATTAAACCACAATGGCCACTTTGCCCTCATTGGTCTCATTTTCCTGGTTCTCCCCTACTTGACCTCTTCTGGTGTAGATGTTTCCTCTCTTTCACCATTTCCTCATATCCCATTGCTCCCCATTACGGATTTATATTCTTAAAACTATCCTTTATTCCTAAGCTCTCTCTTACTGCGAAAAATATACTCTTCATCTCTCTGTAAAATGATGCCGCCATGGATTCAATGATGTCCATAATATTATTAAATTTGTAGGTCAATCTCCATTTGTATAGGAATTTTACAGAAATTGTCGTTAATTTTCAAAATTTTATCTCATAGCTTCAGCTGTTTTTATGTTCCCTTCTGCCAGCCCGTGTGGCCGAGCGGTTCTATGTGCTTCAGTCTGGAACCGCACGGCCGCTACGGTCGCAGGTTCGAATCCTGCCCCTGCATGGATGTGTGTGATGTCCTTATGTTAGTTAAGTTTAAGTAGTTCTAAATTCTAGGGGAATTACGACCTCAGGTGTTAAGTCCCATAGTGCTCAGACCCATTTGAACCATTTTGAACCATATGTTATCATTCTTACCGTGGGTGTTTTTTTTTTTTTGTAGAATACAGAGCCTTTGCGTTGAATATAAAATAGCTTTGGCTGTAAAATGCTATAAAATTCAGCACTCTAATATATTGCGTCTTAAATTCGGAATTTTTTGTTTGTTTTATGTAGTCTGTTATGAACGTTAAATTTCTTTCAGCTTGCACTCAGGTGTATTTATGTATTTCATTATTGGGTAAGTAGCCGTTCTGTGTTGTTAATGAGTGTGGTTCCACAAAAACCCACCAATCTCTTGACACTTCCGTTCTCTGTTTGCTCACCACATCTTGCCAAGCTTCACTGTTTTTTGTCTTTCTGGCCCGGGAATTAAAGTCTCCCACAGGGTATATCTCTTTCCACAGATTAATGACATTTACAACGTTCGATAAATCTTTATAATAAACATCTATGATAACAACAACGGAGTCAAGAGATGGTGAAGACACACCAACTAATACTGTCTCGAGACCTTTTTTCAGTTCTAAGGACATCATTCTCTTGGGATCATAAACAATCAAATTCTGAAAATTTGCAAGAGCTGAATCATCAGAGAAGAATTGTATTTAGTATAGAACGCCTTCTGTATACCACCAGCAGTAGTACAAATGTGATTCTTCAGTTTAAAGCTCAAACAGTGCACAGATGTACTGCCGGTCCATAGTGTCCAACGGGCAACGGGCACAATATTTTGGCGATCAGAGACGTCGCCATCGTCAGTTGCGCTGACGAACTGAGCTCCTGAGGGTGGAGGGCCGTCTTAAATCCACTTCCCCTGCGAGGCATTCTCTCCACAGTCCGCGCTCGCGGCCAAGCATCAGCGGTCGTTGATACGCTGGTGTCGGCGTCTGTGTTGGCGTCTTTTTAATTGCCTCGTCCGTCCTAGTCACCCGTTCGTTTCCTTTGCTGAGCGTCTTTTTAATTATACTCAACGCTGGTTCCCATCTCTTGTTGTGTTACAAGGGTGACCGCCGATTCTGCACATAAGAAGGCCTCAGAACGTCAGATATCTAAATTCTCTCGTCTCTCTTACAAACCATTGCTGTAGGCCCCACACAAAATGGTCATCAATCTCACGGACTTTGAGTTGACTGGGGATGCAGTTTCTGTTCTGGAGAAGAGGCTTAATTTTGCTCTCACACCTAGTTTAACGCCGGTAGCGGATATTGTCAGTGCGGTTGAACAGGTGCCGTGCAACTATCACCTGAAGCAGCTGAAGAAGTGGGCCGGGAAACCTACCGTATTCTGACAAGGACTAAACCGATCAATTCGAATATTACCAGCAGGGAAAGGGCAGCCATTCGAGATCTGAGGCAGAGCCCTGAGATGGTTGTATTGCCAGCTGACAAAGCCAATGCTATAGTTGTACTTTCCCATAAGGACTACGTTGAGAAGATGCAGAACCTGCGAAATGACGAATCTTACAGGAAGATCAACGCTGACCCCACAAACAAGGTGGAGTACAAGACTAGGGTTATTCTCAAGGACGCGGATTTACCAGAAGGTGTCGCCAAGAAACTGACACCCTCAAGGACCTGTACCGCCTAGACTTTATGGGCTCCCTAATGTCCACAAAGAGGGGGTACCGTTACGCCCAATTGTCAGCAACATTAGGGTACCTACATATTTGCTGGCCAAATACCTGGCAGAATTACTAATCCCTTATGTGTGCAAATGCCCTCATCCTGTTCATAATTCTGCGGATTTCGTAAAACGTCTCGACAACTGCAAGCTGAAAGACTCAGATATCCTGGTGAGTTTTGACGTTGTTCCATTATTCACCATCGTGCCTCTTCGAGAGTCAGTTGAGCTTATTTCACAGAAATTTGACGATAAGGCGACCAGCCTTTTGAGGCACGTTCTGACCTCCACGTATTTTCTCTTTAATGTAGAATACTATGAAAAAACTGGAGTCGCAATGGGGAGCCCACTCTCACCTGTGATCGCGAATTTCTATATGTAGTACTTCGAAGAGGAAGCTTTGGCGTCATCCAAATGGAAACCGGTCTGCAATTCATGGTCTTGCGGTGGCATTCTCACTTCCCGCGCATGGAGTCCCAGGTTCGATTCTCGGCAGGGCCAGGGATTTTCTCTGCCTCCAGATGAATGGGTGTTGTTGTGTCGTCTTCATCATCATCGTTCATCCTCATTAAGGCCGGAGGAAGGCAATGGCAAACCACCTCCGCTAGGACATTGCCTAGTACGGCGGTGAGGGTCTTCCGCATTGTCCCCTACACTCCTCGTAGTATGGAACTTCATAATCATCCAAATGGAAACCTACTTTTTTTCTCCATTATGTGGAAGACATATTGGTGATCTGGCCCCATGGCAGGGACAAGCTCCTAGGCTTCGTTACACACCTGAACTCCATACATCCGAACCTCAAATTCACTATGGAGACTGAAGTAGAAGGAAGATTACTATTCGTGGACGTTATGGTCAAAAGAAGAGCTGATGGTACCGTGGGCCATAGGGTATACAGGAAGAAAACGCACACCGACCTGTATTTGCATGAGAATAGCTGCCGCCACCCCTCGCAGAGGAATGGGGTGCTAAAAACACTGGTGTACAGGGCGCACACCATCTCTGACGCAGAGAGTCTGCCCCATGAGTTGGTAAACCTCAAAACTATATTCCGGAAAAACGGGTGTTCGGAATGGCAGATCAGATGCGCTGTCCACCCCACCTCTACAGTACAGCATGTGGAGACGGAAGAAGTCACGGAGGAAGAAATAGCCACTGCCTATATAGCGTATACTGGCGCACTGTCGGGGAAAATACGACGAATATTGAGGAAACACCGAGTAGGAACTGTCTTTTGCCCACCCAATAAAACACGTGCGTTATCGGGAAGTGTCAAAGACGATGTCGGTTTGCGGAAGGCCGGAATATACCAGATTCTGTGTCAGTGTGGGAATACTTATATTGCCTAGAACATCAGAGTCACACTCGAGTTAGGTGCCCCAACAATTAGGCGGTCGCAGAGCACTGTTTGTCCGAAAATCACGAAATGGACTACCAACTTACCAGGGTCTTGGCACAGACATGTAAATACTGGGACAGCGTCGTTAGAGAGGCTATAGAAATTCCTAGCAGGGTCGGACTTATCAACCGAGATTGCGGCTATAGCCTCAGCAAGGCTTGGGAACCAGCACTGAGCCTAATTAAAAAGACGCTCAACAAAGGAAACGAACGGGCGACCAGGGCGGTCGAGGCAGTTACACTGCCGCCACCACAGACGCCGACGCCAGCCTCTCAGCGACCGCCGACGCGTGGTCGCCGGCGCGGACCGCGGAGAGAACGTCTCACAGGGGGAGGGGACTTAAGATGGCAGCCCTCCCTCAGGAGCTCAGTTCGTTAGTGAACCTGACGATGGTGACATGTCTGATCGCCGAAATACTGTGCCCGTCGGACACTATGTGACCGGCAGCACACCCGAGGACTCTTCGGGTAGTAGAAATGTTTTATTTACCAAGACCGGTTTTCGGGTTTATAACCCTTCACTAATGGCATCTGATACAGAATAATAAACAACTCTATGTACATCGGTTTCTACAAAATGAGAACTGTTCATATAGTAGCAGTAATAAAAGTTTACTTACATTACGTATTGCTATAGCAATGGTATGTATCTTCCAGAATTTGTCTTAAAATATTTCATCCTTTTTTTGACACAACTGAATTTTTAAATCTCCAGCAATTTAAAATCTCATAATGAAATATATCTGTCACACGTAGAGCATAAAAATAACAAATTTAAATAACAATTAAAATGGAGCTGAATATAAATGCATTAACCAACTAAAGAGGACAGACTTGAGGTCATCCTATGCACCACACAGCTTCCTGATTCCGTTCAGACTCTAAAACACCAAAAAAGATATAAATTAAAATCATCCAAAAGATTGCAGATTGCATGTGAGTCTTTAACCTTTGGATAGTGGAACTAAAGCAAGCGAAACTCTGCCCGTTTAACAGAGGAGTAACAAGCGCTTTACTATTAACAGAGGCATAAATGTATTATGACAGTTTAAAGTAATGAATGTTCAGAACTATACAGTGGTTTACAATTCTACACGAATCAACATTTGTTCTCAAGCATACTACACCAAGTAATAATAGGACTTGAATTTGGCAAAATATACGCCTCTCGTCTTAAGAATTACTTGGGAATGTTCGGATTACTATGGATGCTGATCCACATTAAACATACAGGCTAGACAGTGCTATGCGCGAGAATCAAAGAACCAATTTCGGTGATAAGTGCTTAGTAAAGAACTGGGTGTTTTCGCGAATTGCGTCCAACGCTTAATCACGCGCAATACATTATGCTCACCGTTAGTTTTTACGTTGGTCCATGGTGAAATAAGGAAAGCTAATCTATTAACATGCACCAACCAGGACAGTAGAAAGAGAATCACGCCGATGCGTAAGATGCAATCCAGGGACCACGAGGCAAAGGTAAGCAGTGATTCTTCAAATAGCATCGGTACACTCTTCACTGAAACGATCGCCAACCAAAACACTGAAACGATCGGCAACCAAAACATGCCGACCATACCTCAGTCCTAGCGGAGTATCCCCCGTTACCACCCGGAGTAGCCAGAAAGACAAGATTCCCCAGAGATCCACGCGTGTTATCTTTCAGAGAGCCGCCTTGCCGCCCCTCGTGGAAGGGAAGCCGTCGCTAAGAAACGAAGACCTGAGAAGTTCAACAAGTGGCAGCAGTCAATCCGACAATAAGAGACCACGCACCACTCACTCTCTTCTTTTAGGGTTCAGACCTTGTATATACCAAGATACAGAGTTAATTAACCTTTTCTTCTGGCTATTTGGTTTTTCCGTCCAGATTCAGAGGCTTAGAGGTGAGGTTTTTGATAGGGATGCATTGTTTTGCAAGAGATTGGTTATTATCCCAACGCCTTGCACCCGAGCACGGAAGACCAAAATTTTCTCTTGGGTTGTAATGCGTCAGGAACTCATCTTTCAGTTTCTTCCATCTGCTACATAATGTACACCCATAGTACGCCATGCAGCGCGCGGATTATACGATGAGAAGTCGTAAGTATGGGGCTGAGCTGATGTGTGCATTTTTGGAGAATTTAATCTTATGCAGATATCGGCAATCCAAAGATCCCCCAAGACCCCTTAGTAACCTTTATCCTCCAGAAAAACTGCACACGTAGAAAAAATGTTGACTGACATTCTCAGCTCTTACGAATAAAAATATACTGAGAAAAAGTTGTAGGGCATTATTTATTACGGACCCTGGTACCGAGTGCTTCGAAATAAATATACGGGGTTTAAGGCTTTGCAGCATTTATTACATTCAACTTACAATTATAAATAATACGTCAATTCAAAGAGGAGCTCAAACAGTTTGTTTGTATACCTGTGCGTGTTGAAAGAGAGAATCTTTCACTCGTAGTCCCAGTAAATCAGTTCAGAAACCTAGTCATCAATTAACAATTCCAATGACACCTCTTTGGACAATTCTAACGAGACGTTTGCAATTACTTCATTACCATTTGTAGTTTTTACAAGCTCTATAGCCAAAAGCCATCTTTTCAAACGAAATGTTGCTGCATGAGATGAAGATTTTTTGGACCGTGTCGTCTTCAGACAGGAATCGACATTTTCCCTATGAGGAAATGTGAACACATATAATGTGTGCATGTAGGGATGGAGGGGGTCAACAAATCCCCGAGAAGTGTGCAGCTGCAACGAGACTCCCACAAATTGAATGTTTTTATGCCATATTCCGGCGAAGGGCATGGACCTCTCTTTTTCGGCAAAACAACTGTAACTGATGTTTCTTATCTTCATGCAATATAAATATGACTCCTTCCTCAATTGGAAAAAATCGAACAACAGAACTGTATTTGGAAGTTAGATGGGGCGTCGCTTTATTGGCGTAACTCGCTATGCGATTGGTTAAACGACGTTGTATCCGACCGCTGGGTTGGCCGCTGGTGACTGGATGACAGAGTATGTTTCACATGAGCTCCACATTCACACACGATTTAACGCCAAGCGATTTTTAACTTTGGTGGTTCATAAACGATCATGTGTAGGTGCCTCCGCTAACAACTGATCTATCCGATTTTAGGAATAGGGTCATTGCAATTGCATGGGGGCTTAATTATTATTAAATTTGAAAATCATTTTTTATTTTTAGTAGCTGGAAGTCCGATTACGCTGTTTCGTAAACGGTTGGCCCTGACTAGTCTTAGTACGCAATCTGACTGCATAGAACAACAACAAAGAATGAAAGAAAATTTCCGTTAACACAATTAATTAATTAAGTCCCCAGCAACTATAAAACCTACGAAACCAAAGCACAAGTATAACTGTTCTGTGTGTGGAAGTATGACTCAACGTACACATCTGGCACGGTTCTTCTTCAATTAGGCAAGAAATTTTAAATATCATTTATACTGAAGTAATTAAAAAATTGAAATACTATAATTGCGTAAGGAAAGCAGAATTACAATCTAATACAAGAACACAAGCCAGATGCTTTGTTGACTGAACCTGTAATGACGCATTATTTAAGACATTGAGATAATAAAAAGAAAGGAAAAAATTTTTTTCTTTACCTTCATATATTGACGAAAAGCACTCTAATCATTACAATATATCTCCACACCGACTCGCCACTACCACATCTCAACAAGAACTTTTCAGTATCACATCTCAGCAAGCACTCCTGCTACTAGTTCTCAACAAGCACTTTTCACTAGCACATCTCAACAAGCACTGACTACTACAAGTTCTCCCCAAGCACTGCCTACTACGAGTTCTCGACTAGCACTGCCAGTGGAGGCGGCTGAATAATACTCTTTGGCGCAAACTCTGGCGCTGTGGCTCAGTGTAGCCACCTTTCATATGCCCCTCCTCCACAGGCCAGAATTTGATGGTATTTTTGCCAGCATTGGTGGTGAAAATACCACCAAATTCGTCCACAAAAATACAGACAAAAATAAAAGATAATATTAATACCTAAATATCACATAATTAGTTTAAATTTTGGCTTTGCACTGACCTTTCAATAACCTAATATATAAAATACAGTAAGCAATACAACTTCTTTTCATACATTTGACTTTACATAATAGTTCACACAATACACAAAAAATCAGTTTATACAAATGTTCACATAAAATACTTTTAATTATTCAAAAAAAAAAAAAAAAGCCAAGTAGTTGATAGTTCCAGCAGTAGCACCCAGCAATGGTCAACAGGTGCAAACACCAACAAGTGACATCATTTTAGTAGAAACAGTTCCATTAGTGGCACCCAGCAATGTTGAACAGGTGCAGACAGCAACAAGTGACATCATTTCAGTACAAGCAGTTCATCAGTGGCACCCAGCAATGTTGAGCAGGTGCAGACAGCAACAAGTGACATCATTTCAGTAGAAGCAGTTCCATCAGTTGCACCCAGCAATGTTGAACAGGTGCAGACACCAACAAGTGACATCATTTTAGTAGAAGCGGTCCATCAGTGGCACCCAGCAATGTTGAACAGGTGCAGACACCAACAAGTGACATCATTTTAGTAGAAGCGGTCCATCAGTGGCACCCAGCAATGTTGAACAGGTGCAGACACCAACAAGTGACATCATTTCAGTAGAAGCAGTTCCATCAGTGGCACCCAGCAATGTTGAACAGGTGCAGACAGCAACAAGTGACATCATTTCAGTACAAGCAGTTCATCAGTGGCACCCAGCAATGTTGAGCAGGTGCAGACAGCAACAAGTGACATCATTTCAGTAGAAGCAGTTCCATCAGTTGCACCCAGCAATGTTGAACAGGTGCAGACACCAACAAGTGACATCATTTTAGTAGAAGCGGTCCATCAGTGGCACCCAGCAATGTTGAACAGGTGCAGACACCAACAAGTGACATTATTTCAGTAGAAGCAATCTATCAGTGTGTAACGCCGGAAATGCATATCCTCCTATTTCCATCTATTGTACTATAATTTGTTTTCCTTATTTTTGTTACCTGAATATATGACATTTCTGTGTCTTTACATATTGTAACTGTTTTACTATTTGTATATATATATATATTTATGCATTTATGTCGATGTATAATTGGGTTGTTTCGTAAATATTATTTGTATTTTACGCTGGGTCTTGCCTAGGGAAAACTGCTATCGAACGATTACATCGATGGGTCGTGTGAAGAATCAAAGTGTGTAGGATCTTTGGTAGTGTTAACTCTGCCGCGTGGAGGGCGGGCAGAGAGAGAGTCTGGCTGGAGTAGCGAGTGGAGCAGGTGTGCTGTGTGACGCTTCCGCGAGTTGCCGCGCTTTCGGGGTTTGGCAGCATGTAATTGCGCTCGACTCGCGATGATAGTTTCTGACATGGTGTCGCGGACGGGAAGCATTAGCTGGCGCACATCAAGAGCCCGTTTCGCCTGGTGACCGTGTCGAGAAGAAGGCGCGCCAACATCCAGCTTCTGCAACAGCGACGGCCGACAATGAGTGACTGTCGCCACCTCCTCGATCGACGGCTTCAAACCTTCAATCAACCAACAAGGAAGACTAAAAGCACGTAACGTTTCAGAACTGTATGGCAGACCTCAGCTTTTCAAATTGTTCCATTTGCCTCGCAAAATTACAGCAACTTAGCATGAACCTTTGTTGCTCATTGTCCCAATTGCATTGCCAAGCAGGGTCCCTTCCTTTTCCGAAATGAACCCGAGTGTCGTTGAAATTCAAACGCCAGCATAATTCCATTTCACTGCTTTAATTTCAAAGTTCAATTTAAGCACTAGCTGGCTACAATAGTTAGATTACACAAGCACAAATTAAGAGTGCGAGTTTCGTTACCGTATTTTAGCTTACCTGTGACTGCAGCTCAGCTTGGTACGTACTAAATTTTACTATTGTTAATTGTTCAGAATCGTTTAATTCAAGTTCAAAGTTAAATCTCTTCTTTCTAAATTGCGTAGATTCAAGTAGCTTTAGAAATGATTGTTGAGGTAGTCCAAGACTAACTGTATTTCGACGTGCTTCAGAAAGAAAGCTCACTATTAACTTCAGTCACTAAATTAACTTTAGATTTTCCGGTTTCATTAATTCTTTTGCTAAATTAAGTGTAGCGAAATTTATTACTTCTGACAAACTTTCAGTTTTCACACTACACGTGTCAACCTTCAGTTGCCACGCTTCTAGTGCTAAATTATATGTGTAATAACCTTTCTTTTTCAGTTATTATAGTAATTGTCCATACGACTGGCGACCGTAATTTCCCCCAAATCTCAAATATCTAATTACCGCTAGTTGATTGTTAACGTAACGGCCGCACATTTACTTTCTTTATTAACTTTATCCCTATTTCAAAATTAATTTCCACCAGTTTCACTTGCATTTTTCCTTTCATTTAGATGTAACCCTTTCCCCCCTCTTTACCGACAGGTTAACTTCGGTGACGATTGCTTTTCCAAAATTCCCATTAGGTACATGCGGTTTCATTTTTCACTGTCATTAAGGTCGATAAGTGAGGGGGAGGTTACAAGTGACACCCAGCAATGTTGAAGAGGTACACACAGCAACAAGTCACATTATTTCAGTAAAAACAGTTCTAAAAGTGGCACCCAGTAGTGTTGAACAAGTGCAGACACCAACAAGTGACGTTATTTCAGTAGAAGCAGTTCCATCAGTGCCACCCAGCAATGTTGAACAGGTGCAGACACCAACAAGTGACATTATTCAGCAGAAGCAGTTCCATCAGTGGCACCCAGTAATGTTGAACAGGTCCAGACAGCAGTCCATAATATTCACTATCACTAATCACACTGTTCATCAGCAGAAATTAAACATGTCCTAGTGGCACCAATCATGTAGAAAAAGTACAAGTAACAGTCCATAATATTCACTATCTTAATCACACAGTTCATCAGCAGAAGTTAAACATTTCTAAGTGTCACACATCAATGTTGAACAAGTGCAGGTAACAGTTACATAATATTCACTATCACTAATCAGACAGTTCAGGCATGAACAATAGTTTGAATACACATACAAATGCTTTTACACACTAAATATATAAATTCTAATAAACACACAAATGATATCAGATAATTGTCATATTGACTATTACAAATACTCAAATATCAGTAAACCTATAATATTAATAGGTGTCAGTGCAAGCCACAACAAACAAGTAAAATAATATTTAGAAAATAGGTGGGTAGGATTAGGAAAGGAAAACACACAAAACACACTCACTCATCTTTCATCCACATTAAGTACTACTGTGTAATTGAATAGTGTTAACTGTGTAAATGCAATTCTGTCAAAATTTGATGTTCATAATGTGTATCAAGTAGTAGTGGCAGCAATGTATAACAGTCAATTATAGTTAAGTCAACGTCATAGTCATCATGTCAAGACCAATGTTTGCCAAGCCAAATCAAATGTACTGTTGCTGAACAACTGTCAGTGTGCCCAGATATGCAAATACTTCCTCTCTTCAAAAAAAAATATGTACTGCTTATTGATTTAACAAAGTGTGTGTAGACAATCTTCCTTCTACTTGAGTGTTCTAGTCTGCTATCCTCATCCTCCTTGTTCCATATAGACCAACCAAAAAAATATGCTCCTCACTTACTTTACCTCTTATACACCAAAACTCCAATAATCATCAGCATCACATAATCTCAATACTTCAATAATACCTCTTACGTCGATAAATATAAATCTTATCATCAATATTATTTACCTTACCGCTTGTCCACCAAAACTCCAATAATCATCAACTTCATATAATCTCAATAATACCTCAATAATACCTCTTCAATACGTCGACACATATAAACCTTATCGCCAATATCATTTCACTTCCATAACAACTCTTTCCTCTAGTCAGTCTCCTCGAACAAGTACAGATAAAATCCTAATGCAAACCTCATCATCCTATACAATCCGATGACCCACTGTCAACACACAACCTCTGTGTAATCCATCTGAGCCAAATCTTCTACTCATTATGAATTATAAACAATAGAAATGCATATATGACCTCTAACAGACTTAGTTCGAATAACTCTCAGTAATTAAGTACGATTACGGAGTGTGAATGATCATAATATTTCACAGTGTGTACACCACTTCAAGAATTATGGCAAACAGAAGCAAACATGTGGAGTATTTCTTGTGTCAAGTGTCACTTCCTATTTCAATTGCTCACGAAAAATGCAGTGTAATAACTGTCAATGGTCTAAACCTAGTTTTGGTATGTCATGTCGTTAGCTTCCTTCCTATTAGCATACATTTATACAGCTTTCATAAAACCTCCAGCTCATGTGACTTCTATGAAGTTTCTTGTACTAATGTCGTTTATGTCGAATTATAGCAGTTCATTTTCCTATCTTAAAAATATAAGGCACTAAGCGTAAGCAAAACATGCAATAGCGAGTAAATATACCAGTAGAGAACAGAATATCAACAAGTGGATGCAGAACAATTCTTACAACGAGGCTCCGCCAAGTGAACAATCTATAATTAATACAATAGTGTGACCTAAACTCTATGTTTGTACACCTTATATCAGCATTTCTATATACCAAATTAAAGAGTAGTTATGACAACAAAACAGAAATGTGTAAATATGCAATCCATAAGCAAGCAGCAAATATGTTATCTAACATAGTAAACAGGTCATTAGCATCATATCAGCATAAGCAAATAAACGTTCATATGTAATCTTAATAAGTAAACATGAAGGCGCAAGCAGATAAATCACAAAGTATAACTTACATACATAACCACAGTCAGCACAATTAATCAGGTGACAATTATAATTTAAATAAATAAGCACAGCAGGCACATAATAGAAAAATATGACATCAGTGAAAAAGCAGTGCAGCCAAGTGATGCATAATATACACAAGTTACAACCCTGTTCATTAATAAAACGTTGACAAAAATCAGCAAATGTACGCAAGCACGCCGCTTCACAAGTAATTTCATAGAACATGAAATTAGCACAAAGTATGAATCACGTAATCGCGAGCAGCAAATTACGTCTAAAGTACGTACCTAAGTGGAAATATGTTATCTGAAAAATGAACTCAATTAACAGTTACCTTTTTTTTAGTTTATTAGTTTCTTCTTCGAAATTACATTCTTCCTGAAAATTTCTCGATAGCAAGTCGTCTTAACGTCGGACACACACAGAATTTACCTGAAGTTCTTAAATATTTTATAGAACCGTATCCTGAAAAATACTGAATGTTAATAACATAATTCATCAAGTAACTATAGCTTTATACTGAATTTAATCGGAGAAATTAAACTGTGTATTTGTTTACGGCTGTCAGTGCATTCGCACTGAGCGCTCGATCAGCTGTAGGCGCGTGACGTAGGAAGCAATTGTTTGCGGTCAACGACTGCCTTGTGCGGCGCGCAGACTTGACTGTTGCTTTGAGTATGTGCCGCCGCCAAAACACAGCGCGGTATCCTTGTATTCTCTGCATGTTTACGTAAACTGTTGGTTTCTCGAAAGTATGTCATTCCACAAAAATTTTAACGTTTGATATATGATGTATTCCCTTAGAGCGTCGTGATTTAAGAGTTTCTATTTCAACAGTGTTATCATGAATAATTTTGCGAATTCTATATGGCCCGTTATCAAGCAGAAAAAATTTGCGACACAAGCCTTTTCCTTTGTGTGACAAACGATGAGACTTAATTAACACCTTTTGACCAACTGACAAGGTTTTTAAACGACCAGGATGTTTAGCTGATTTCTCTCTTCTAGCAGCCGCAGATGCAATATTTTGTAGAGCCAGGTTGACAACTTCAGAATGTCGAAGTTTCTGTGAAGGCGGAAAAGGAACGATTTCAGATATGCGATTTGTTGGTACTTTGTTTTTTAATATCAGTATTGGCAGTAAAGAAGTTGAGTCATTAGGAAGTTCATTCAGAATGTTTTGAAAAATATGAAGACACTGATCCCACGTTCTGTGATTCTGATGACAGTAAAGACGACACAATTTATTGATTTCCTTCATCCATCTCTCTGAAGCGTTAGATTGAGGTTGAAAAAGTGAAATGAAAATTGGTTTAATCTTACGACGCCGTAGAGTACGAAGCCAAATTTTAGAACGAAACTGTAACTCTTGCAAAAATACTTAATAATGAATCCAAAATTTTGTTGTGCTCACTCCCAGAACGTTTAGCAATAACAATATCGTCAACATATGAAGTAATATTGTCACGAAGATAAACAGGTAAAATTTCATTTAAACTTGGAATGAATGCTGCTGTAGGTACAGTAAGTCCAAACGGTAATTTCCAAAATCACATTTAGGTAAAACAGTCATATACGGTTATTGTTTACTTACTCTCTACATAGATTGATAGTCGAAGAGTTGTATTGACAGATGCAACGAATAGTAAAAGAGTAGGCAGCGGTGCAGAAAACTAAAAGAGAAATAGCACCACTACAGCTCGGGGCCCTATGCACGCTACGGCACATATTCACTTAGAGTAGTGAATCCCCTGAGGACATTAATAGCCGCACATAATTTCCAGTTTGTGACTTAGTGGCAAATTTGGTGGAAGTGCGTACATAAATTGATCTAACCATGAACATGGATGTATGTCATTCTTAGAATTGCGGAAGATCTTAAATTTCCGAACAGTCAAAAAGTGTTTATAGTCAAAGTTTTCGCCTCGTGGCGACAAAGACCTACCGCGTCTGTCCCAGTCACAATGACGATTATTGTTAAATTCACGCGCCTGGCGCTCTCTTGTTGCATCCCGTACATGAAACAAATTACTTTCTTCAAACCCCTCTGCTATCTGTGATTCCATATTTCTTTTTCTGTCTTTTCCTACGATTTCGCCTTCAATTTGTTTGACTTGCTTTCGTAATGCCTCAACTTCCCTTTTAACGCCTTCATTAAATTTTCCCTGATTTTCAACATGTCTATTTATGTTCTGGTACTCTTCGGTTTCTGCAAATGGTAATGGAGCTGTATCATCCGAATCTCTGTCCCCATTTAAACTAAGACTTGTCAATTTATCTGAAATCTCCTCAACTCTTTCCGATAAGTCACCTATTTTCTCTTTCTGTTTATTTACGTCTTCCGTAAGTGTCGCGACTCGGGTTTCAGTATTGACACATTTGGTAGTTAACTGTTCATATTGTTGTGTTAGATTATTTATTCTGTCATTTGGTACGGATTCCTCGATTCTCTCAAATATTGCTTCCTTATCCTGTGCACGTTGTAAATTTAACTCTGAAAATTTTTGTACTATCACGCGATCTCTTTCCTCCTGTTCTCTATCCTGTTCCTTTTGTCTAATCTCTACTGAAATTAATCTATTATTGCGAGAATTCAAAATCGGTTGTACTTCTTCTCTGATTTCTTTCTTTAATTCATCTTTCATGTTTTTGAAACATGTCCCTATTCGTGAGTCTAACCGTGTTTCCATTGTTTCCATCTCTGTTTCTAAACTGGTTGCCACTGTTTTTAATTCAGATCCTAACCGTGTTTCCATTGTCCCCATCTGTGTTTTTAATTCAGATCTAAACTGTGTTTCCATTGCTCCCATATCAGTTTTTAATTCAGATCGTAAAGTTCCCATCTCTGTTTTAATTGTTCCCATTTGTGAGTCCAACCGTGTTTTTAATTCTGATCCCAAATTTAATATTACACCCATCAACTGCTCCTTATAAACTTGTTCGAAATTCTTTTCGCCCCTAACATTTCCCACAAAACTAACTTCCTTCTGCATAGCCATAAAGCTATCTGTGTTCGATACTATTTCAGAATCTTCTATCGTTAATCTCGTATTCTGTGAATTTTCTGATTGGGAAAAATTTTGAAGTGGTTCCGGATTATTTTCCCGATTTATTAAATTGTTTCCCACTTCATTATTCATCATACTGTTCTCCTGTGTTGGCGAGTTCGCCATGTTAACAATTTCGTCATTCTCACTATTCATCATTTTTGCCTTTTTCATTGATCGCGTAATCATTTACAAAATATACAAAACTCGTCACTATATGAAAATTGCACACAATGACGCTTTATCTCCAACAATACCATTCACACGAAATGTTTCCCTCAAACACGATTAACGAACAATTGAAATAATTGCACTAAATTGTCAAACGCGTATACAAGACAACAAATCAAATTCTGAGAAAAAAATACCATTAGAAGAATGACAATTACCAAATCTACACATGCAAAATAGACTACAATTACTAAACTAACAATTACTACAACAATACTACTGTCTACTATTTTTACAATCAGAAGAATTCCAAGGGACGATCCGAAGCAGCGGTCGCCACGTGCATGGGGACTTAATTATTTATAATGAAAATACTTTTTAAATTTTTAGTAGCTGTATGTCCGATTACGTAGTCTCGTAAACGGTTGGCCCTGACTAGTCTTAGTACGCAATCTGACTGCATAGAACAACAACAAAGAATGAAAGAAAATTTCCGTTAACACAATTAATTAATTAAGTCCCCAGCAACTATGAAACCTACGAAACCAAAGCACAAGTATAACTGTTCTGTGTGTGGAAGTATGACTCAACGTACACATCTGGCACGGTTCTTCTTCAATTAGGCAAGAAATTTTAAATATCATTTATACTGAAGTAATTAAAAAATTGAAATACTATAATTGCGTAAGGAAAGCAGAATTACACTCTAATACAAGAACACAAGCCAGATGCTTTGTTGACTGAACCTGTAATGACGCATTATTTAAGACATTGAGATGATAAAAAGAAAGAAAAATTTTTTTTCTTTACCTTCATATATTGACCAAAAGCACTCTAATCAACACAATATATCTCCACACCGACTCGCCACTACCACATCTCAACAAGAACTTTTCAGTATCACATCTCAGCAAGCACTCCTGCTACTAGTTCTCAACAAGCACTTTTCACTAGCACACCTCAACAAGCACTGACTATTACAAGTTCTCCCCAAGCACTGCCTACTACGAGTTCTCGACTAGCACTGCCAGTGGAGGCGGCTGAATAATACTCTTTGGCGCAATCTCTGCCGCTGTGGCTCAGTGAAGCCACCTTTCACAATCCACACGCACAGATCAAGATTCGGGAAGAACTAGCCTTTCCGCTCCATGTTTGACTAATGATACTCACTTTGCGTACTTGTAAGAAAACTGTTTGACTGGCTCGTTTATGTAATCTATTATTTATAATTGTGCTACAAAGCCTTGAAACCCTTATATTCATTTTGAAACATGTTGTGTCCCTTGGGTAGAGAAATCCAGAAATCGTACATACCGTTCAGAAAAAGTGACATTAAAAATTAACAAACATTATTTTTAAACGTATAAAAATGAACAAACACTGCTGTATGGATTTTTGTGTAATTATGTTAGATATTAAAATACGAAAGACAATCAAAGATATGTAGATGCAAGCAGATATATAAGAATCGCTGTCATTTAAAAAGGTGCATAAATAGCAACTCACAATTATAACCTCTATCTCTATTGAACTTTATCTTCCGTTTGGTTTTGCTCATGTTGTTCATATGTCGTATCGAGATACTTTTGCTTCATTTGTTATAAGAGCGATTGTTCTTACCTGTACTTTGTTGTTGTTGTTGTTGTTGTGGTCTTCAATCCAGAGACTCTTTTGATGCAGCTCTCCATGCTGCTCTATCCTGTGCAAGCTTCTTCATCCCCCAGTACCTACTGCAACATACATCCTTCTGAATCTGTTTAGTGTACTCATCCCTTGGTCTCCCTCTAAGATTTTTACCCTACACGCTGCCCTCCAATACTAAATTGGTGAGCCCTTGATGGCTCAGAATATGCCCTACCAACCGATCCCTTCTTCTAGTCAAGTTGTACCACAAATTTCTCTTCTCTCCAATTCTATTCAGTACCTCCTCATTAGTTATGTGATCTACCCATCTAATTTTCAGCGTTCTTATGTAGCACCAGATTTCGAAAGCTTCTATTCTCTTCTTGTGTAAACTATTTATAGTCCACGTTTCACTTCCGTACATGGCTACACTCCATACAAATACACTCCTGGAAACTGAAATAAGATCACCGTGAATTCATTGTCCCAGGAAGGGGAAACTTTATTGACACATTCCTGGGGTCAGATACATCACATGATCACACTTACAGAACCACAGGCACATAGACACAGGCAACAGAGCATGCACAATGTCGGCACTAGTACAGTGTATATCCACCTTTCGCACCAATGCAGGCTGCTATTCTCCCATGGAGACGATCGTAGAGATGCTGGATGTAGTCCTGTGGAACGGCTTGCCATGCCATTTCCACCTGGCGCCTCAGTTGGACCAGCGTTCGTGCTGGACGTGCAGACCGCGTGAGACGACGCTTCATCCAGTCCCAAACATGCTCAATGGGGGACAGATCCGGAGATCTTGCTGGCCAGGGTAGTTGACTTACACCTTCTAGAGCACGTTGGGTGGCACGGGATACATGCGGACGTGCATTGTCCTGTTGGAACAGCATGTTCCCTTGCCGGTCTAGGAATGGTAGAACGATGGGTTCGATGACGGTTTGGATGTACCGTGCACTATTCAGTGTCCCCTCGACGATCACCAGTGGTGTACGGCCAGTGTAGGAGATCGCTCCCCACACCATGATGCCGGGTGTTGGCCCTGTGTGCCTCGGTCGTATGCAGTCCTGATTGTGGCGCTCACCTGGACGGCGCCAAACACGCATACGACCATCATTGGCACCAAGGCAGAAGCGACTCTCATCGCTGAAGACGACACGTCTCCATTCGTCCCTCCATTCACGACTGTCGCGACACCACTGGAGGCGGGCTGCACGATGTTGGGGCGTGAGCGGAAGACGGCTTAACGGTGTGCGGGACCGTAGCCCAGCTTCATGGAGACGGTTGCGAATGGTCCTCGCCGATACCCCAGGAGCAACAGTGTCCCTAATTTGCTGGGAAGTGGCGGTGCGGTCCCCTACGGCACTGCGTAGGATCCTACGGTCTTGGCGTGCATCCGTGCGTCGCTGCGGTCCGGTCCCAGGTCGACGGGCACGTGCACCTTCTGCCGACCACTGGCGACAACATCGATGTACTGTGGAGACCTCACGCCCCACGTGTTGAGCAATTCGGCGGTACGTCCACCCAGCCTCCCGCATGCCCACTATACGCCCTCGCTCAAAGTCCGTCAACTGCACATACGGTTCACGTCCACGCTGTCGCGGCATGCTACCAGTGTTAAAGACTGCGATGGAGCTCCGTATGCCACGGCAAACTGGCTGACACTGACGGCGGCGGTGCACAAATGCTGCGCAGCTAGCGCCATTCGACAGCCAACACCGCTGTTCCTGGTGTGTCCGCTGTGCCGTGCGTGTGATCATTGCTTGTACAGCCCTCTCGCAGTGTCCGGAGCAAGTATGGTGGGTCTGACACACCGGTGTCAATGTGTTCTTTTTTCCATTTCCAGGAGTGTACTTTCAGAAACGACTTCCTGACATTTAAATCTAAACTCAATGTTGACAAATTTATCTTCTTCAGAAACGCTTTGCTTGCCATTGCCAGTCTACATTTTATATCCCCTCTACTTCGACCATCATCAGTTATTTTGCTCCCCAAATAGCAAAAGTCATCTACTACTTTTAGTGTCTCATCTCCTAATCTAATTCCGGCAGCATCACCCGATTTAATTCGACTACATTCCATCATCCTCGTTTTGCTTTTGTTGATGTTCATCTTATATCATCCTTTCAAGACACTGTCCATTCCGTTTAACTTCTCTTCCAAGTCCTTTGCTGTATCTGACAGAATTACAATGTCATCGGCGAACCTCAAAGTTTTTATTTCTTCTCCATGGACTTTAATTCCTATTCCGTATTTTTCTTTTGTTTCCTTCACTGCTTGCTCAATACACAGATTGAATAACATCGGGGAGAGGCTACAACCTTGTCTCACTCCCTTCCCAACTACTGATTCCATTTCATGCCCCGCGACTCTTAAAACTGCGATCTGGTTTCTGTATAAATTGTAAATAGCCTTTCGCTCCCTGTATTTTACCCCTGCCACCTTCAGAATTTGAAAGAGAGTATTCCACTCAACATTGTAAAAAGCCTTCTCTAAGTCTACAAATGCTAGAAACCTAGATTGGCCTTTCCTTAATCTATTATCTAAGATAAGTCGTACTGTCAGTACTACCTCACGTGTTCCAACATTTCCAGTTTTTCCATTCGTGTGTAAAGAATTCCTGTTAGTATTTTGTAGCCGTGGCTTATTAAACTGATAGTTCGGTAATTTTCACATCTGTCAACACCTACTTTCTTTGGGATTGGAACTAATATATTCTTCTTGAAGTCTGAAAGTATTTCGCCTGTCTCATACATCTTGTTCACTAAATGGTAGAGTTTGGTTAGGCCTGGCTCTCCCAAGGCTGTCACTAGTTCTAATCGGATGTTGTTTACTCCCGGGGCCTTGTTTTGACATATAGGTCGGTATTGTGTTAAATGTATGATGGTTATGTTTGTTAATACATTGGAAAGCAACATTGAGCGTGCATGTATTCACTTTTTAGATAGTATTCGACTTTTTAGATAGTAACCTCCATTTGCCATTTATTTAGCTTAGCTGCCACGGAGGCGAAAAGGATTATCGCTGGCCGTCATTTGATCCACCATTACACGGACTGTACAAATTTCAGTATATTTAAAACTAACAGCGCACTCTAAGGCGCATCAAATGATTGAAATTCGGAATAAATGATCCTAGCGAATGTTTAAACACCAAAACTTTGATTTAAACGCAGAACTTGACGAAGGTAGAAAAGGTAAAAACGTACGATCTTTGCTTGATTGTATGAAACTGCTTAAGTAGTTGGCATTTAATGTCCAAGTGTACTTATAGTGAAGAGTGACTCATTTCTTACAAATTATCTTATTGCCTCATGAGTAGATGTGTTTTGTGGAGGATATACACCCACGTAGATAGTGCAGCAGTATAACGTACGCGACTGTTTGTTTCACTAGATGCTAACAAGCATTAATCATTTAGGCTTCAAAAGTGTTAACTTAACATTACTGTAAATTTTTACCACTTGCAAAAATTTTGAAAATTTGTAGTAATGAAATGATCGTACGTCATTTATTGGCCGGAATATGCCCTTCGGGGCTCGGCCCCCGTATTACAAGTCATTAGTTGACGCCACTTGGGAGACTTGCGTGCCAATGATCATGAAATGATAAAGGACACACAACACCCAGTCCTCTGCCAGTAATCAAAGCCGGTCCCTGTTGCGTGCTAGGCGGTAAGGCTACCGCTGCGCTACGGAGGCGGCTTATGGGACAAAACTGCTGAGGTCACCGGTCCTTAAGCCTACACACTACTTAATCTAACTTAAGCTAACTTACGCTAAGGACGACACACACACGCATGCCCGAGGGAAGACTCGAACCTAAGACGGAAGGAGCCGCGTGGACCGCGACAAGACGCTTGAGACAGCGCGGCTACCCCGCGCGGCTCACCACTTGCAGGCGACATTAATACGAACCACGCATACAGCACCGAATCTGCATTTCTACCATCTCAAGCATCTTAACACAACTTTTTATAACTTATACATCACAAATACCTTCCATAATAACTCTTATTTATAACATACACTACTGGCCATTAAAATTGCTACACCACGAAGATGACGTGCTACAGACACGAAATTTAACCGACAGGAAGAAGATGCTCTGATATGTAAATGATTAGCTTTTCAGAGCATTCACACAAGGTGCTGACATGAGGAAAGTTTCCAACCGATTTATCATGCACAAACAGCAGCTGACCGGCGTTGCCTGGTGAAAAGTTATTGCGATGCCTCGTTTAAGGAGGAGAAATGCGTACCATGACGTCTCCGACTTTGATAAAGGTCAGATTGTAGCCTATCGCGATTGAGGTTAATTGGTTAAAATGGCTCTGAGCACTATGGGACTTAACATCTGTGGTCATCAGTCCCCTAGAACTTAGAACTACTTAAACCTAACTAACCTAAGGACATCACACACATCTATGCCCAAGGCAAGATTCGAACCTGCGACCGTAGCGCTCACGCCGTTCCAGACTGAAGCGCCTAGAACCGATTGCGGTTAATCGTATCGCGACAATGCTGCTCGCATTGGATGATATCTAATGACAGTTAGCAGAATATGGAATCAGTGGGTTCAGGAGGTGCTGTATCCCAACGGCCTCGTATCACTAACAGCCGAGATGACAGGCATCTTATCCGCATGGCTGTAACGGATCGTGCAGCCACGTCTCGATTCCTGAGTCATCAGATGGGGACGTTTGCAAGACAACAACAATCTGCACGAATAGTTCGACGACGTTTGCAGCAGCATGGACTAGCAGCTCGGGGACCATGGCTGCGGTTACCCCTGACGCTGCATCACAGCAGGAGCGCCTGCGATAGTGTACTCAGCGACGAACCTGGGTGCACGAATGGCAAAACGTCATTTTTGCCGATGAATCCAGGTTTTGTTTACAGCATCATGATGGTCGCATCCGTGTTGGGCGACATCGCGGTGGACGCACATAGGAAGCGTGTATTCGTCATCACCGAACTGGCGTGTCACCCAGTCTCACGTCTCGGTCACCTCTTGTTCGCATTGACGGCACTTTGAACAAGGGCCGTTACATTTCAGATGTGCTACGACCGGTGGTTCTACATTCGATCCTGCGAAACCCCACATTTCCGCAGGATAATACACGACCGTATGTTGCAGGTCTTCTACGGGCCTTTATAGATACAGAAAATGTTCGACTGCTGCCCTGGCCAGCACATTCTCCAGATCTCTCACCAATTGAAAACGTCTTGTAAATGGTGACCCAGCTACTGGCTCGTCACAACACGCCAGTCACTACTCTTCATGAACTATGGTATAGTGTTGAAGCTGCGTGGGCAACTGTGCCTGTACGCGCCATCCAAGCTTTGTTTCCCTCAATGGCCAGGCGTATCAAGGACGCTATTACGGCCAGAGGTGGTTCTTCTGGGTACTGATTTCTCAGGATTGCGTGAAAATGCAATCACGTGTCAGTTCTAGTATATTTGTCGAATGAATACCTGTTTATCATCTGCATTTCTTGTTGGTGTAGCAATTTTAATGACCAGTAGTGTATTTTTCTTTTTAAAGACACTATACAGGAGCAGAGCCTGGTGGTCAGGAACTGTACGTCAGCACATCAGCCCTCTGCTTGTCGCTCATCCCGAAGACGATTTGTTTTTACCATCGCCTGCATTCGAACCGAATACTTCCTGGACGAACACCACCACACTTAAGCGGTTAAACGTCTTGTGCTATGCAGGTGGGCACACTTTGCGGTGGTGGTACTGAGCTGTTGGCGGCCGAATGTCAGCTGCGGGAAAAACCACTGTGGCGCGCTTCCTTACGTCGGAGGCGGATACAGCAGGTGTTTTGCGGGCAGAGGCTGCGTGCGGGCTCTCCCCCCGAGCAGCGGACGCAGCCAGCGGGCCCCAGGGGCGTGGCGGGCGCGGCCCGGCAGAGAGGGCCAGCGGGGGACACGCGCAGGAATGTGGTGAGCCCCAGCCTGGCCGCGCTGCGCCACACGTCGCAGATCGCATTTCCAGTCGTCACGCTTTATGTCCGCCGCTGCCGCCCAAGCCGCCTCCCACCGTCTGCCGCTCCAGTCGGCTCCACTGTTTGGAACCCACCGCAGCAGCTTGATCTTTGCCATTTCAGACAACTACAAACCGTGTCGCGTCCCTGTCCAACTGACTTTTCCGTGTTTATGGCTGTGACAGCGGCAACGGAGCACATGTTCATCTACGTGACTGAGTGCAGTTCGCATGTAAGTGTTTGGCAGAGGCACATTTAACCCTCCCACTGCCACTAGGGTCAATACGACCCCAAAAGAACATTGGACCGAGTGAGGCAGCGCAATGGTTAGCACACTGGACTCGCATTCGGAAGGACGACGGCTCAGACTTGTATCTGGCCATCCTGATTTGGGTTTTCCATGATTTATCTAAATCGCTGCCAGCCGGTGTGGCCGAGCTGTTCTAGGCGATTCAGTCTGGAATCGCGTGACCGCTATGGTCGCAGGTTCGAATCCTGCCTCGGGCATGGATGTGTGTGATGTCCTTAGGTTAGTTAGGTTTAAGTAGCTCTACGTTCTAGGGGATTGATGAGCTCAGATGTTAAGTCCTATAGTGCTCAGAGCCATTTGAAACATTTCTAAATCGCTTCAGGTAAATGCCAAGATGGTTCCTCCCATAATCCGATGTTACCAATGACCTCACTGTTTGGCCCATCCCTCAAATAAACCAACCAACTAAGAACGCTGAAATTCTGCAAAGATGTCCCGCATAAAACCGGCGCCCCTCAGGCACCGGTTAATCATCTGTAGTCAAACTACTTGTCAAGTGGCAACACTGTCTCGAATGTTGGCTACGCTGTATTTTATCAGAAAGTTGAGTACAGCTGTGTGTTCGTTCGTCAGTTGTTGTGAGTAGCTCGTTTGTTTTGCCTTAGAACAGCGAATTGATATTGTGGAGTGTTACGTAAAGACAGGCTCCACCAAGGAATGTAAAGACATGTTTCAAGCGAAGTATCTTGGTAGGAATCTCCCCTCGACGATGAATACTCAAGAAATACAGGGCTTTAGGATATGTTCAAAACATGTAGAGTGATAGGCGACCGACAGTGAGACTCCCTGAATTCGCTTGGACATTACGAGAAGTTGCCCCAAGCCGGCAGGGAGGTTATCGCAGTAGATTGGTACTCCATACCAGCGTGTAGCAAAAGATATGAAATCGTGTTAGTGTGGTGCAACAGTTGAAAATTGAAAATCAGAAAGAAAGACTTCATTGTTGTAAATGGATGCTAACATCAGTTGCTAACTGTTAATTGGACTCCTTGCTTTTCCTCATGTCAGATGAGACCTGGTTTCATTTGTCAGGTTACGTAATCTCCTAGTATTGCAAGTGCTGGTCGCAGAGCAACCCACAAACTCTGCTTGAAGAACGTCTCCACCCAGAGAAGATTGGTGTGTGTTGTCTGCCATACGCATTATCGGCCCCATACCTTTCAATTACAGCTTAAACTGTCCCAGATATCTAGAGATCTGTAAGTCTATCTAGGTACAATGGAGCAACCGCTCACACATCCAACGTGAGTGTGGCCCACGTCACCAAAGTATTCCCTGAAGGCAGACTTGTCAATAGAAGCCCCTGGCTCCAAAGGTTCCCTCACTTAACATCGTGTGTATTCCGGCGTAACGACAAGTACCTGCACGAAGATGAAAAACGCAAGAGCAGAGAAGGCTGTGAGACGATGTCAGCCAATAGGAACGCACCACGACAGGAGCGGCCTCTAGCCAAAGAGAATATAAGCGCCGCTCCTGCCCTCGGCTGTACAGCACAAGGTGGACACTAGTAGACCCGGACTAGAAGAGAGCACTAGAAGAGCTGTTACTTGTGATCCATATCCATTACTTGCATGGACATTGATTATTTCCATGTCGCCAATAGCTTGCGACACGACATTGTAAACCAAAGTTGAATAATGTCCGAGTAAGCAGCATCCTCTAGCCACCCTTTAAGAGACTAGTGGGCAGGATCCCACAGTGTGATTTTTAGTTATGTGGCACACAAAAAAGCAAAGAGTACGCCGACAATCCTCGCACAATTGACAATCCTAAACGGAACATTGCTAGAGAAATGAACATCACGCCATCAGAATTACAGTGTGTTGTTGTTAACGTCATCACACGAAGTCAAAATGGCTCTGAGCACTATGGGACTTAACATCTGTGGTCATCAGTCCCCTAGAACTTAGAACTACTTAAGCCTAACTAACCTAAGGACATCACACACATTAATGCCCGAGGCAGGATTCGAAACTGCGACCTTAGCGGTCGCGCGGCTCCAGACTGAAGCGCCTAGAACCGCTCGGCCACACCGGCCGGCCGTGGGAGGTTCGAGTCCTCCCTCGGGCATGAGTGTCGTGTTGTCCTTAGAGTAAGTTAGTTTAAGTTAGATTAAGTAGTGTGTAAGCTTAGGGACCGATGACCTTAGCAGTTTGATCCCACACGATCTTACCACAAATTCGCAATATTTACGAAAACAGAATGATTATTTATGGTGAACAACTTTAGTGCACGTTTTTATATTAGTTCATCAAAATACTATTAGCATATCCCGTGTAAATTACTTGGGGTCTATGTGGCCCCAGTGATACTCAGTGAGGGCTAACTACTTTCAGACTTTCTCTTGGACGTTCATCTCTTCAATGGCGCACGGGAAGAATGAACACACAAATCTTTCCTAGAAAAATTGTGATATATCTTATTTTACGACGTTGTTAATTTATCACTGTGTAAGTGGAAGTAAGTAAAATGTTTCGACACTCTAAGGAAAAAGCTAATGGTAGAAATTTCGTCTTAAGACGACGAGAAATATATTTGTTTTAATGATCGCCACCTCAACTCGCTACCCTGTTTCGGGATAGTGCTAAACAAGTTGCCTTCCTCTGAACTTTTTCAGTGTCCTCCCTCAGTCCTCGTTGCAAAGGATAGAATACCACACAGTAATACACCAAAACAGGGCAGACAAGCCCAGTGTAGGCAATCGCTTTCATTGATTTGTTGCTGCTTCTAAGTATTCTGCGAATAAAACACAGTGTTTGCTTCCCCTACACCACAAAGTTTTCTATGTGGTGTTTCCGACTTAAATTGTTCATGAGCTGTACAACACCACTGGGCTCTGCATAAACATACACGATGCCTTTGGTCGGAACCGAGTGAACCGGTTCGATATGCAGGCCGTCCTCCCCACTATTCAGCTGTTGTTATTAAACTGTGCACAAAGGAAACAGAAAGAGAAGTGAGTCGAGGTTAAGGTTCTTGTTGAACTTAATAGCGTTAAGTGAGATGAAGAGGTTCATATAGGTATAAATACTCAAGTGAAAGAGTGGCAACTGAGACATAATTTATTACAAAATATTCCACACGAGAAGCAGCACGCGAAAAAAAATGCAGCAGTGAACGCACCCACACACTGGAGATGAGCAACTATCATGACATGAGGTCCGTGCCTTAAAACGAAGTCTCCCACTGCGTAACTGAATAGGCTCCTACTCCTACCTCATCACTAACGTCTCGCCTGACTGCTGCCACAATGTACCTACTTTAAGCTGTGAGAAGACGAGCTGCGACCTCAGCAACTGCAGGCATCATCTGTACTACTAATGCAGCTACCACCTGCAGACCGGATTAATTTCACGTCTAAGATTCAAATCAAGAGTCGGTACAACTTCGCGTCGACAGATTCTTTTATAGCCTCACGTCCTCAGCAAGAGTAAAGTTAAAACGACGCTTTCTGACAGAGAGGCCACCAAAAATTACTGAGTGCCCAATGAGACTGAATGTTAGAAACGCCACTAATGAAAGGCGATGTAGCAGGCTATTCCCTCTCTCTTATGAAAAGTTTGTAATTATTTCCGCCAATCACGTACTCTTTTAGAACAAATTTAAAACAGTTTCGTGCTACACTAAAATCCTTAGAACTGGAGACAGCCCAGATCAATGTAAGAGAATGGGCTTATACCGCCTCTTAAAAAGACCTGCCTCTTAGAAAGACGTGCCAGCCCGCCCAATCGGCTAGTTTTTTAGGACATCGCCCACCACTCCAGTCGCTATCCTCCAAGGATCGGTCCCAGGGAGTTGAAGGTAAAATAGAGGAATGACCCTAATGCGAGAAATTTTTCTTGACCCTTGCTCAATATTATCTGTCAAACAGATTGCTTCCTAAAATTTCCAATCTGCATACAGACAGGCCGCCAAGTGAATCAGCCCGACTCATTCTTCACTGTGTGGAAAATTTTATAGTGGTCAGGGTTTTGTGACGGTGGTTCGTAGAGACAAACAATTCGCTGTAGAAACGGCTTACGAAGTCACCGCCACACTTTTAATAGCGGGCCGACCGGTCCGCTGGAACAGTGAACAGAAAGATGAAAACCCAAACACTCTGATTAAATAAAAGTCGGTACTTATCTTTATTAACGAAGATACAGCAACACCATAGTGAACTCCGTGTCTACAGAAATCTGTCTAGTTCGAGTCGGAGCGGCTAGGTCAGCGTCGGCTGACGACAAACAACAACTCTGCTGCGATGAACACACGACTGACTAGCAAGTACACTATTCGGTGGCGAGTATACAACTGAGCGGCGAATACAGAACTGTCCTAGCGCTCGCGACTCCAGCGCTTAAGAAGCCAGAAGCCAGCGGTGGCGCGCGCAGACTTGCGGCGATTTCCTGTATCGCTGGCGCTGCTTATGCGGACGGCGTCCGGACTTTGATGCGGCCAACCTTTTGGCAGCGGGCTCGGTTGGCATTACTGGCTAGGATATAACACAGGGGCCGAATTCTGGGTACATCAGCTGAACCAGTGCACCACTACCTGCAACCCTCAACCTTTCCCTGCCACACCTCACACTATCTTTCTGTTCTGGCATGGTGAAAGCTGCCACACGACTGGGTGTAAACAGGGCCCAACACGCTGTCACAGGGTGTCCACACACAGTCAGATGAGTTGGCCACCCGCTCAGCGGGGAAGGATGGCTGTGGTTGTCAGCTGTCTCGTCTGCCTATGAATGGGCATGCAGCGCTGCACCAAAAAACAAGGCCTCCCGAGCACTGCACACTGAGGGTACTGCCCGACCACCGATGCCGTTGCCTGAGAAATCAAGTATTCTGGTGACCTCGCACACTGCAGAGACGCCTTCCCACTTGCGGATGTTTGAGTGCCGCCATGAGTGTGGCCATGCGGTTCTAGGCGCTTCAGTCTGGAACCGCGTGACCGCTACGGTCGCAGGTTCGAATCCTGCCTCGGGCATGGGTGTGTGTGATGTCCTTAGGTGAGTTAGGTTTAAGTAGTTCTAAGTTCTAGGGGACTGATGACCACAGACGTTAAGTCCCATAGTGCTCAGAGCCATTTGAACCATCGAACCAGTAACCTCCGCAGTCATTATGTAAGATTCATTTGTGTATCAACACTTAATAAAAACAGCAAAAGATCTCTCCATCTTTCGACTGAGTCGCTAGTATTCTTAATGACAAGAAAACCGGCAGGATGGCTCTAGTCTGACGCATTTCAGAGTCTAATCCCCAGCCGTTTAGTAGAACAAACATTAACTTTGTGTGATTTATGGTGTAAATGAAATTAACGGAATTTTTCCAGTAGTTGTATGGAGATACACTTGTTATTGTTTCGGAGTCAATTGCCATGAAACCATTTTGCAATTCGATTTGCTCTTCTGATGGTTTTCTGAGTCGGTAAACTACAGCACCAATTGTAGACCATCTAAGAGTTTTCAGAATAAGATTTTCATTTTGCAGAGCAGTGTGCGCTGATACGAAACTTCCTCGCAGATTAAAACAGAGGGCTCCTCTTAACCTAGGAGACGAGGAACTGGCAGAAGTACAGCTATGAGGAGGGGCAGTGAGTCGTTTTTGGGTAGCTCAGTCGGTAGAGAACTTGCCCGCGAAAGACAAATGTTACGAGTTCGAGTCTCGGTCCGGCACACAGTTTTAATCTGCCAGGAAGATTCAATATGAAACTACTGTTCAGATTGTCTCCTAAATAGTTTATAAAAATGAAGAGCAGCAGAGGGTCTATAGAGCTTCCTTGGGAGGTCTTGATATCACTTATGATTCACTAGAAGAGTTCCCGTCAGCTACTATGAACTGTGACCTTTCTGATGGTAAATCATGAATCTGGTCATATAACTGAGACAATACTCTATAGGGAGGCAATTTGGAAGCTACTTGTGATGAGTAGTGTCAAAAGCCGTTTGGAAATCTACAAATATGGAGATCCCTTGTCGATATCGATCATTACTGCATGTGATTAAAGGATTAGTTACAGAGTGGTAGTTAATGAACTACGAAATATAATCATCAGAACTTGTGAACAGTTGGCCTTAGAACGTTGAACCTACACTGTTGGTCACGCGGCATGATGGGAATTAATATGCGCTGTATGGTTTGGTTTAGCTACGAAACCCACTTTCATTTAGATGGGTTCGTCAATAAGCAACAATGGTGCATTTGGTGGACTGAGAATCCGCATTTCGTGATTGAGAAGTCTCTTCACTCTCAACGGGTGACTATGTAATGTGCAGTGTGCAGTCACGGAATAATCGATGCTATATTCCTTGATCGCACGGTGACCACCGAACGGTACGTGAAGGGTTTGGAAGATGATTTCATCCCAATTATCCAAAGTGACCATGGTTTCGACGAGATGTGGTTCATGCTAGAGGGAACTCGACGGCGTCGAAGACAGAGAGTGATGACCTGGAGGAGCACCCGGGGGGACCTCATTCTGGCCCTGGGGTATCCAGAAACCACTGGCATGAGCCTCGATTGGCCGCCATATTCTCCTTTTTGTGGGCCTATATTAAAGAGAAAGTGTACAGCAATAACACCAAAACCATTGCTGAGCTGAAAATAACAATTCAGGAGATCATCGACAGCATCGATATTCCGACACTTCAGCGGGCCATCCAGAATTTCGCTATTCGTACGCGCACCATCATCGCCAATGATGCCAGGCGTTTCGAACATGTCCTAACCTAAATCTGACTATCTGTAGTGACGTTTACATGTTGAATAAAGTGTATGCACACCGTAGTTTGTAATTAACTTACGGTTTTTTTCATGTACTTCAATAATTGTCACCTGTATGTTTCACAAGAACGAAATTTTCTGAATCCGTGTTAATTATGTGTCAATAGATAACTTCATTCGAGGTATTTCATAATGTACGAACACAGTGTACACTGCAAGCCCAAAGAACTGAGAGATTTATTTTATTCCTAGCATACAAGTGACAGCATCATAGTTACTACTGTGACAGCTTGAACTAAAAGCAGTGAAAACAGATGAGCGTTCTACCTGTCAGCTGTGAACTGGCAGTATTAAGTAGTGAGGGTGTGACATAGTGCAACAACATAGTTGTGTCACAAATTGCAATGGAGCAATATCTCTAAATCAAGTGTTCAAGATGTACTCTAAAATGTTTTGAAGAAGATAAACGTGTGTGCTATGGTTTTTCAGTGCAGTTTGTAAGGCGGCGGTATTTTACCTCCTTAAAAGATCAAGTAACATAATTAATTTGTTCTAGTATATCATTTGGGATCGAAGGTTAAAGGGAGTAATCGATTTAATTAATCGTATCGCTTAATGCAGGACAGCTTCACGCTGAAAACTGTATAACGGACGTTCACAAAGAAACAAGCCGGAGGCATAATTACAGAAACCAGTACCTGTATGTAAGAAGTATTGACCTTAGCTGTTGAGACATTCGTCCCACTGTGACACAAGGCGGCGAATGGCTGTATCATAAAATTCCCGGGGCTGCGATGTTAAATATGTTGTGCCGCCTGCTAGACTCAAAAAGTTATAGAAATGATAATGTCTTACAAAATCAATGCACTGACGCAGTAAAGGCAAATTTCAGTCGAGCAAAGTGTGCGAGGGGGACTGATTGAACTAAGATGGCGTGGATCTGGTCTGCAACGTGTCCCGATATGTAAAATAAGAAAAAAATTCCAATAGTAGCATTTCATTCAACACTGAATGTCGCAGGAATAAATATATAAGTTGTGTGCACTGCCTGTCAGTAAAAGTAAACAAGTCAACAGACATGGTTGGATGTCAGCGTTACTTTGTAGACACACACACAGTCGGCGGGTACGTAAATGATTACAGGTCAGCTCTCTTTGACGCAGAACAGCGAACAGGATGCATTGGTGTTGTTCGTGTTTAGCGCTGTTTCCAGGCATGGTAAAGTATTCGGCATGTCCCGGAAGGAAATGTCAGTATTTATCAATATGGCAGGAATGATTATTTCAAGCAAAAACTTCATATGGAATAAGCCCTGGTGTAAGTGGTTTCCGAGATAGAACGCATTTAGTTCAGATTTCGTTTTGGCTTGTGAGGCGCACATATGTGTCTGCTCCATCCACCCTCTTTGTTAGACGTTTTATTCCAGCACGGCTTACCTCGGTGTATGTTCTCGTCTTCTGTGATGGTAATATTCCTGTTGTTGTCGAAGAATAACGTTTCTTTCCCTCACGTCGAATTCCTGAGCGTTCCGTATTTACCAGAGATTTCGGTATTCTTCTAGGTTCTCATTTTTCTTCTGGACGTGTAATGCAACTGCTTGTGCAGGAGGAGCAACACATTGTGTACTATAATGCGTAGTAGTGACTGTGTTAAAAATACGTATTTTTCAGTTGATACTTTTCAATATGCATGTTGTAATGTTTGTTATGTATGAATATCAAGAGCTCAGATGGAAACCCAGTTCTAAGCAAAGAAGGGAAAGCAGAAAGGTGGAAGGAGTATATAGAGGGTCTATACAAGGGCGATGTACTTGAGGACAATATTATGGAAATGGAAGAGGATGTAGATGAAGATGAAATGGGAGATATGATACTGCGTGAAGAGTTTGACAGAGCACTGAAAGACCTGAGTCGAAACAAGGCCCCCGGAGTAGACAATATTCCATTGGAACTACTGACGGCCTTGGGAGAGCCAGTCCTGACAAAACTCTACCATCTGGTGAGCAAGATGTATGAAACAGGCGAAATACCCTCAGACTTCAAGAAGAATATAATAATTCCAATCCCAAAGAAAGCAGGTGTTGACAGATGTGAAAATTACCGAACTATCAGCTTAATAAGTCACAGCTGCAAAATACTAACACGAATTCTTTACAGACGAATGGAAAAACTAGTAGAAGCCAACCTTGGGGAAGATCAGTTTGGATTCCGTAGAAACACTGGAACACGTGAGGCAATACTGACCTTACGACTTATCTTAGAAGAAAGATTAAGGAAAGGCAAACCTACGTTTCTAGCATTTGTAGACTTAGAGAAAGCTTTTGACAATGTTGACTGGAATACTCTCTTTCAAATTCTAAAGGTGGCAGGGGTAAAATACAGGGAGCGAAAGGCTATTTACAATTTGTACAGAAAACAGATGGCAGTTATAAGAGTCGAGGGACATGAAAGGGAAGCAGTGGTTGGGAAGGGAGTAAGACAGGGTTGTAGCCTCTCCCCGATGTTGTTCAATCTGTATATTGAGCAAGCAGTAAAGGAAACAAAAGAAAAATTCGGAGTAGGTATTAAAATTCATGGAGAAGAAATAAAAACTTTGAGGTTCGCCGATGACATTGTAATTCTGTCGGAGACAGCAAAGGACTTGGAAGAGCAGTTGAATGGAATGGACAGTGTCTTGAAAGGAGGATATAAGATGAACATCAACAAAAGCAAAACAAGGATAATGGAATGTAGTCTAATTAAGTCGGGTGATGCTGAGGGAATTAGATTAGGAAATGAGGCACTTAAAGTAGTAAACGAGTTTTGCTATTTGGGGAGCAAAATAACTGATGATGGTCGAAGTAGAGAGGATATAAAATGTAGACTGGCAATGGCAAGGAAAGCGTTTCTGAAGAAGAGAAATTTGTTAACACCCAGTATTGATTTAAGTGTCAGGAAGTCATTTCTGAAAGTATTCGTATGGAGTGTAGCCATGTATGGAAGTGAAACATGGACGATAAATAGTTTGGACAAGAAGAGAATAGAAGCTTTCGAAATGTGGTGCTACAGAAGAATGCTGAAGATTAGATGGGTAGATCACATAACTAATGAGGAAGTATTGAATAGGATTGGGGAGAAGAGAAGTTTGTGGCACAACTTGACCAGAAGAAGGAATCGGTTGGTAGGACATGTTCTGAGGCATCAAGGGATCACCAATTTAGTATTGGAGGGCAGCGTGGAGGGTAAAAATCGTAGAGGGAGACCAAGAGATGAATACACTAAGCAAATTCAGAAGGATGTAGGTTGCAGTAGGTACTGGGAGATGAAAAAGCTTGCACAGGATAGAGTAGCATGGAGAGCTGCATCAAACCAGTTTCAGGACTGAAGACCACAACAACAACAACAATGTTTGTTAACAGTTGTACCGTTGCACTACTGGCGATGTACTGAATAACAGATGCCATAAATAACAATGGTCGTTAAACGTATCCTACCTCAGAAGCCATTCGGAAAAGGGCGTGTGTTCACATACAAGCTGTTTGCTTCAACCTATCGTTTCTGTCATATTCCTGAATACTGTCCGATCCTTCTGGGTAATTCTGTAGAAGAGAGGTGAACAGCGTCAGGTCACTGTAAAGAACATGGAGATGCAGTTACAAGTGTAAATGTAAATGTCCTGTGACTAGGGCTTCCCGTCTGGTAGACGGTTCACCGGGTGCAAGTCCTTCGATTCGATGCCACTTCGGCGACCTGCGCGTCGATGGGGATGAAATGATGATCATGAGGACAACCCACCACCCAGTCCTGAGCTCAGAAAATCTCCGCCTCATAATGGAATCGAACCCGGGCCCTTAGGATTGACGGTATGTCGCGCTGACCACTCAGCTACCGGGGGCGGACAGTTACATGTGTAATACAGTTTCATTAGCACGTGGGAGAGTTTGACCAGCTGGTCGAATTGTACATTAACATGATTTGTGGGGAAGTGGTAAGAAAAAGGACTGTTCAAGCTGGTGTGTAGAGTTTATGAGTCTGGCGGCATACCATGTGACTTTCTGAAAAATATCAACCATACAACTCCGAAGACTGCAAGAGCTGTCAAGAGGGAGAATTATCGCAGAATCATTTTAACGGCTCGTGCATCCAAGTTGCTGACAAGAATAATAAACACAAGAATGGAAAAGAAAACTGTGGATGGGTTCGATGACGAACATTTCAGCTCTATGAAACTTAAGGGTATCAGAAATGCAATTATGACTTTCTGTTGATAATGGAAGCAAGACTAAAGAAAAATCAAGACACGCTCATAGACTTTCTCGGCCTGGAGAAAGCGTTCATCAATATAAAATGGTGCAATTTGTTCGAAATTCTGAGCAAAATACGGATAAGTTATAGGGCGAGACAGGTAATATACAATATGTACAAGAGCCAAGGGGGAATATTAAGAGTGGACGACCAACAAAGAAGTGCTCGGATAAGAAAGGGTGTAAGACAGGGATGTGGTCTTTCGCCGCTACTGTTCAATCTGTACATTGAAGAAGCCATGATGAAAATAAAAGGAATACTTAGGAGTGGGATTAAAATCCAAGGTGAATGGATATCAATCATAAGATTCGCTGATGACGTTGCTACCCTGAGCGAAAGTGAAGAAGAATTACATGATATGCTGAATGGAATGAGTAGTCTAACGAGAACAAAATATGGATTGAGAGTAAATCAAAGGAAGACGAAAGTAATGAGAAGTAGCAGAAATGAGAACAGTGAGAAACTTAAGATCAGGATTGATGGTCACGAAGTAGATGAAGAAATTCTACTACCTACGCAGCAAAATAACGGACGGAGAAAGAAGGACATCAAAAGCAGACTACCACTGGCCAAGAGAAAAAATAGGCCTTAATGTGAAGAAGAAATTTCTGTCAATGTACATTTGGTACCCAGCAGTTTACAGTAATGATGCTTGATCCTTAGGAAAAACGGAAGGCAAGAGAATGGAAGCATTAAGGTGTTGCGTAATAGATGAATGTTGAAAATTAGCTGAACTGGTAAGGTAAGGAATTAGGAGGTACTGTGCAGAAACGGAGAGGAAAGGAGTGTATGGATAACTCTGACAAGGAGATGGAACATGGTGATATTATATCTCTTAGGACATTTTAGGTAACTTCCATGGTACTAGAGGGAGCTGTAGAGGGCAGAAACGTAGAGGAAGACAGATTTTCGAATACATCCAGCTGAGGAGTGGTGCCATCGAATTAGTAGACTGTTCGTCTGGCGCCACTAGCTCAGGTGTAGTATCGACTATCCGTCTTGCGGCCCTATTGCCAATTTCTATGAGGAAGAGTTGCTATCTGTGGGTTGTATCCTTAGAAGGTCTTTGCTTGACGATATATATACAGGGTTAGCTGCCCGAGAAGGAGGCACGAAGTTTGGTGATTGGCGGTAGCGTCGCAAGAAGTGGTCACGAGGTCCGAGCGGCCGAAGCCACGAGCAGCGCAAGGAGGGCCTGCGCAGAGCGAAGATACCGGAGTACTTCACCGGTGTCAGCGTCGACTATAAGCAGCAGGCCGACATCGCGTCGGACGACCGCTCGTGGCCTGGATGGCCTCTTCAAACTGGCTTTATCGGCACCACTCAGTAACCGCCGCGATGCACCGTGGATCCATGGAGCTGCTTGCTGATAAATAGGAGTGACGGTCGGCTCTTTGGTAGTAAATGTAGGCGGTGGTATTGCACCAAGACACTAGTTGTCGCTTAAAAATTAGTCCCGCTACCATATCGCCTTTCCTTATTTTTTTCTGCTTTGTACTGGACCATCAGTTTTTCACTCAGTCGTCCCTCTGGTCGTAAATATAGGACATAGTATTGTACTAAGACACTAGATGTCGCTCGAAAATTTGTTCCTTTCTCGTTTATACCCGATCATTAATGTTCTTATGAATCAGCTCCTGGTTGTAAATACAGCCGGAACAATTGTACTATGGCACAGGTTGCCGTGAAACAAAACAGGAATCTTGTCGTTAGATACAGATGTTAACCGTTTCAATTCTTTGGTTGTAACTGCGTTAGTTGTAATCTGAACAACCTGTTGTACTAAGCTGTGCGTTGTTGTTCAAATGGTTCAAATGGCTCTGAGCACTATGGGACTTAACAGCTGAGGGACCTTGTGGTTCCGCCGAGTGAGTTCTCTTGTAACAAGTGTTCACAAGTAATGTTTTAAGACATTCCTTCAGAGCTATCTTAACAGATGACAGTCAGTTTAACTGGGAAACTATTAACAGCCAACTCTCATTAGAGCTTTAGTCAAAATAAGATTGTCAAAAGGTACGGGTTGGGGTCCAGTCGCACCTCGGTTGCCGATTGAAATTAAGAGGTTGCTTGTTTTGAAGTAAGCCTTATCGCTGTCATATTGTTTCATAATCTGTTTAACTTTTAAGCACAAGTGCGCATCCTAACCCCGATCCTCTCGACATATAGCTTTCAAATTAAAAGTTAAATCATCTGTTTTGACTAAATGAATCACTCTTTTCATCGGTGGTGCTTATCTAGTTTTCATGTGTTGCAGAAGGGCATTTAGCAAGACAGAATGTGTCCAGCGCGGTAGTAAACACCGCTGTTTCACCCGATTGCGGGCGGGCTGCAGGTCCGGTTGTCTTGTAATTATTGTAATATTGTTTACTGTTTTGATTTCTCTTGCAAAAGCTTATTCGTGTTACAAATTTGTTCATTTTGTAAAAAAAAATATGGTTATATATTGTTAAGTAAACAGGTTGTGTAAACAGAAAGTCGGAAGTCGAGCATTCTGCGGATCGCGCTTAGTTAAAACTTACCGCGATCCTCCCAGCCCTAGCGGCTGCCGAGCGAAACTCGTTCAAGGTCACCCGCCAATATGGCGGCGCACACAGCCATGATGTAATACCCACCCACCTCCCCAGGAGTAGTAACTCCCGCACCCATCAGTGCATATGTTCCAAAGGAAGGAGACTGGAGCGGGAACGACCGTTGGTTGGTCGCTCGGTTGGTCGTCTCATCGGGCGATGTGTATTTGGTCCTTTGACCGTTTCTGGGTCTCGTCAGTTGGTCAACTTGCCGGAAGTGGGTCGGTTCCTGCCTTGTGCTGAGATGTCGAGGCCAATGGGCGAGAGTTACCTCTGCATGGCTAGGTCCGAGCCAGTGTGCCCGGGTCGCCGTGTCTCCGAATTGCGAATGGACATCGAGTCGGGTTGGAGCTGCAGTCAGCTTCAGCCAAGACTCGCCCGACCGTTGCCGACACACCTAACTTGAGTGGGAACGACCTGGGTTGGTCGTTCGGTCGGTCGTCTCATCGGACGACGCGTATTTGGTCACCGACCGCTTGTGGAAACTCTCTGTGTGTCGAATTGATTCGTTGTTCCACAGTGATTGCTTCTACGATTGTTCGAGTTCTTGCGCAAGTGTGTTTGCGAGGAACTGTGTGTAGCCTGTGTGATTTCCACTGAGCAGACGAATGCTGTCTGCGGAATGGAGTAGTCAGTTGGTCGGTTGCGACAGAGAGAATTAATTAGGTTGTTGGTTGGTTCTTCAGCCGTCCCTAGGTCGTGTTGCCAGCTAATTATTTAGTGTTACGCTTGGCTGCCTGTCTAACCTAAACTCCTTTGGAACACTTCCGAGCACCACTGTTCTGTTGTTTGTGATTGTGATTTTCTCTTGTCACAAGTACTGTGCCAGGCCTTTAGCCGTGTATTAATTTTGTTTGTTCTTTATTCAAAATGTCCGTCAGCTGAAGCTTATGTAAAATATTTTAAAATTAGGTCTTCAGCTGTATTTTATTAAAAATTCTTGTTGATCTGTATTAGGCCTTCAGCCGTGTTTGTTTCAGAATCTGTGGCTTTAATATGTAAATCCTTGTCTGTAAGGTTTCATCATAATTATCTTGAATTCTTCAAACGGCCTTCAGCCGTATTCCGTGTATTTTAAGGTGGTCTTTAATTATTCTTGAGTAATTGTTTGGGCCTTCAGCCGACAAGATACTTAAAGTTTTCTTAAGATGTTTTTGTTGTACTGTGTAAAAGCTTATCTTTAAAGTTTCTCTTTTATTGAGTGAAAAAAATTTTATTGGGCTTTCAGCCGAAGAATTTATTTGAATTTCTTTAATATGGCCTTTAGCCGATAATTGTAAATGCTTGACTTCTGTAGAATTCCCTTAGCTCATCTGAAATATTATTTCGGCCTTTAGCCGAGAAGATATTACAATTTTATCTAAGTAAGGCCTTCAGCCGTTACTCTAAATGGTTCAAATGGCTCTGAGCACTATGGGACTTAACTTCTGAGGTCATCAGTCCCCTAGAAACTTAGAACTACCTAATCCTAACTTACCTAACGACATCACACACAACCATGACCGAGGCAGGATTCGAACCTGCGACTGTATCAGTCGCGCGGTTCCGGACTGAAGCGCCTAGAACCGCTCTGCCACTCCGACCGGCTTACTGTAAATCCTGGCGTTTTTAAATGAATCATTTAAACTTATTCTGGAGAAGTTACTTTGGCCCTCAGCCGTGAATTGATCTTTGTTGTTTTAAAGAGAAAACTGTGCACTGGTTCGAGCGATAAAGTTGTGTGTTCTTGTATAACTAACAGTAATTGACCTTGGCCCCTTTCCACAATCTGATCCTCTCTCTCCTGCGAAACCAGATTTCAATACTCATCGTCGTCATTCCATTTTACAGCTGACGGTTGCCCATATTCGCAAATGTGAAAGGAACATTGTATCGAAATTCGGAATAAGACAGACACTGCAATATCTTATTTCTTCACCGACAATGGGCAAGCGACTTTCAAGTAAAATGTACGGAAATATACATTATGGATATATGAGAACATGTTGTAGACACGTGTATGACGATATATGGAAGTTTGGGTCCGACCCTGAGTCGTGCTCGGGTAGCCAAATGGTAAGGCGACCACTCGCGTTCATCGGGAAATCTGTGTTCGAGTCCCAGTCTGGCAAAAATTTTCACTGTCGTAATTTGGTTATACACCTGATGGTTGTGTATATTCGCAACTTCGAATACATTTCGTGTACTTTAATTATTTATTGGTCCTACACTGTGATATTGACTGCTGTAGCTGAGATCAGGAACTGGGCTGAGCTGTTGCAGGTTCCACACTAAACTGGCCTCAGTGTGAGGGCAGTGCTGTGCTGAGATGTAGGTGTTTTTTCTGGAGGCCTCCAATTGTTTGCTGCCGATTAAAGAGACCCCTCTCTAATACCTGTGGTATCGATTCGCATTGCGACTTTGGTGTGGCACCGCGATCTCTGGACGATACCCCACTTTACATGGCAGTCAGACACGGTGACCGCTCTGCTACCTACGTGCACGTTCGGGGACAGGTAACGCTATATAGATACGTAATCGACTCATAGAACGGAATGGTTTAATTTACGACATCGTAATCGTCCCGGTAGCTCGGGTATTACCTGCAGTTTCTCAGACGTCCTTCGTAGAGCAGGTGGACGGTCGTTTCATCATAATATGCTAACGCGATAGTCGTTACAGGCGTAGAGACTCACTCGTCGGCACTATACGGCGGCCGACCGCCCGGGGCGGTATTTAGCAAGTACGGCGCGGCACATTCAGTCAGTAGCCGCGAGTTCGCAGCCTTTCCCGACATCGATCAGTTTTCATTGTGCCGTTGTTTTTGACTCGCAACTGTGCAAATAAAATACGACCGCGGTGTCCCACTAAAGGTGACCGGCGCGAGATGCACGCCGGCGATACAGCGCGGCGGCGCGCCGCTGTTTCGCAAATGGTGCCGCCAGGTGCTGCATATGTGAGAAGTGAAAGCGCCGCACACCGCGCGCGGGCCACTGCCCACATTCGTTAGCCGTCCATCTGCACGCCCGACAATGGCGCCTCGGCTGCAGTCTCGGTACCTGCGGCGAGTGCTGCGTGAGACAAACACCTGCCAGCCTGCTGGAGATGTGTCGCCTACATCAACAAATATACCTGCACCTCATAACCTACCTCAAAGTGTGTGGCGGAGTGTATTTCGGGTATCATTGTCAATTCCTCTCTTCCTGTTGTATCTCCTGCTCGAGAATAACGACTCTTTGTTATGGAGCAATATGAACTCTAAACTCTGTGACTTTTTCAGCGTCATCATTTAGCGACGTGGGAGAAGTAAAAGTTCCATAGGCAGTTTTGGAACGTAAGCTCTCGGGACTTTAATCACAAACCTCTCAGCGATGCACGATGACGTTCTTATACACTGAAGAGCCAGAGAAAATAGTACACGTACCTAATATACTGTAGGGCCCCTGCGAGCCGCTGAAGTGCCACAACACTGGAGGGATTTGACACCATGGTTCCTGCAAGGCTGACCATAAATCCGTAAGATTACGAGGAGGTGGAGCACAACAATTTGCAAGGCATCCAGATATACTCAATAATGTTCATGTCTGGGGAATTTGGTGGCTAGAGGATGTGTTTAAGCTCAGAAGAGCGTTCCTGGACCTACTCTGTAGCAGTTCTGGATGTGTGGTGTGTCGCATTGCCCTGCTGGAATTACCCAAGTCCATAGGAATGCACATTGGACATGAATGGATGTGGGTGATCAGAGAGGATGCTCACGTACGTGTCACCTGTCAGAATCGTATCTAGACGCTATCAGGAGCCCTATATCACTCCAACTGCACACGTCCCATACCATTACAGCACCTCCACCAGCTTTAACAGTCTCCTGCTGACATACGGGTTCCATGGATTCATGAGGTTGTCACCTTACCCGCACAAGTCCATCCACTCGATACGATTTGAAACGAGATTCGTCCGACCAGGCAACATGCTTCCAGACATCAACAGTCCAATGTCGGTGTTAATGGGGCCAGGTGAGGCGTAAAGCTTTGTGTCGTGCAGCCAGCAACGGTACACGAGTTGAGCCTTGGACTCCGAAAGGCCGTATCGATGACGTTTCGATGAATGGTTCACACGCTGACACTTTCTGATGGTGCAATATTGAAATATACGCAATTGGCGGAAGAGTCGCACCTCTGTCACGTTGAACAATTCTATTTAGTCGTCGTTGGTCTCGTTATTACAGTCTTTCTCAACCCGGAGCGATGTCGTCGATTTGATGTTTTACCGGATTCCTGATACTCACGGTACACTCGGGAAATGGTCGTCTGGGAAAATCCCCACTTCGTCGCTACCTAGGAGATGCTGTGTCCCATCGCTCGTGCGCCGACTATAATGCCAAGTTCAAACTCACTTAAATCTTGATAACCTACCATTGTAGCAGCAGTAACCGATCTAACAACTGCGCCAGACACTTGTCTTATATAGGCGTTGTCGACCGCAGCTCAGAATGTGCCTGTTTACATATCTCTGTATGTGAATACCCACGCCTATACCAGTTTCTTTGGCACTACAGTGTATACTCTGTAACCTACCTTGAGGTGTGTGGCTGAACGTATTTCGGGTATCACTGTCACTTCCCCTCTTCCTGTTGCATCAGCGCCGGCTGGTGTGGCCCTGCGGTTCTAGGTGCTTTAGTCTGGAACCGCGTGCCCGGTACGGTCGCAGGTTCGAATCCTGCCTTGGGCATGGATGTGTGTGATGTCCTTAGGTTAGTTAGGTTTAAGTAGTTCTAAGTTCTAGAGGACTGATGACCACATATGTTATGTCCCATAGTGCTCAGAGCCATTTGAACCATTTTTGTTGCATCAGCAAATGTTGCACGAGAATAGCGACTCGTTCTTATGGCGCCGTTTCAGCTCTAACTTGTCTCACTTCCTCGGCGCGTTCATTTAGCGACGTGGGAGAAATAACAGTTCCATGGCCAATTTTGGAACGTATCCTCTCCGTATTTTAATAATAAACCTCTCTGCGATGCTCGATGACTTTCTTATATTGTCTGCTACTGCAGATTGATGGTAATCTCCGTTACACTTTCGCGCTTACTGAAACAACTGTGACGAAATGTAGCGTTCTTCTTGGGGTTTTACGTCTCTTGCATAGGATATCAGACGATGAGTAAGATTTAAGAGTCGGTGAAACGAGTATTTTGTAAGCTCCTTTCTTCGGGAGTCAGTTCCATTTCCCTGTGATACCTAGAATGAATCTAACATCTGGGCTCGCAGCAGTTGCTCCCGTACCTACGATTATATAACCAGTCAGGAACAAAAATTTACGATTTGTGACAGAGTCACGAAAACTTTTTCTGCGGTCCAGGAAAATATTTGCGTTATTATAATTCCCGTCTTGGATCTCATTGGTTACTTGTAATCAGGTAACTAATTTCGGTTGGTAATGGTCATCTTCTGACCTAGAAAAATATAAAGACATTGAGGTAGCCTACATTACAAACGGCATCCAGAAACACAGTAAAACAACTGTATTTACGGAGCATCACTGATGTGTACACACCGCATATCAAGAGAGACTCAGTTATAATGCCGTGTAGCGGCAACAAACGTGTTGCCATTACTTATTAGGTCACCTTCATCTGTGTCCCCCCCCCCCCCCCCACCCCCACCCCGAGTCAAACAACAACATTGTGTCGATATGGATGTCGTGTTAGCAATTTGAGCCTCCTTGATCTTGTACTGTGTTATTTCCCCCACACTACTCACATTGTGATGCATTCACTCTTAACTACACTACAGGCCATTAAAATTTCTACACCACGAGGATGACATGCTACAGACGCGGAATTTAACCGGCAGGAAGAAGATGCTGTGTTACGCAAATGATTAGCTTTTCAGAGCATTCACACAAGGTTGGCGCCGGTGGCGACACGTACAACGTGCTGACATTAGGAAAGTTTCCAACCGATTTCTCATACACAAACAGCAGTTGACCGGCGTTGCCTGGTTAAATGTTGTTGTGATGCCTCGTGTAAGGAGGAGATATGCGTACCATCACGTTTCCGACTTTGATAAAGGTCGGATTGTAGCCTATCGAGATTGCGGTTAATCCTATCGCGACATTCCTGCTCGCGTTGGTCGAGATCCCATGACTGTTAGCAGAATATGGAATCAGTGGGTTCAGGAGGGTAATACGGAACGCCGTGCTGGATCCTAACGGCCTCGTATCACTAGTGGTCGAGATGACAGGCATCTTATCCGCATGGCTGTAACGGATCGTGCAGCCACGTCTCGATCCCTGAGTCTACAGATGGGGACGTTTGCAAGACAACAACCATCAGCACGAACAGTTCGACGACGTTTGCAGCTGCATGGACTATCAGCTCGGAGACCATGGCTGCGGTTACCTTTGACGCTACATCACAGACAGGATCGCCTGCGATGGTGTTCTCAATGACGAACCTAGGTGCAAGAGCGGCAAAACGACATTTTTTTCGGATGAATCCAGCTTCTATTTACAGCATCATGATGATCGCATCCGTGTTTGGCGACATCGCGGTGAACGCACATTGGAAGTGTGTATTCGTAATCGCCATACTGGCGTATCACCTGGTTACACGTCTCGGTCACCTCTTGTTCGCATTGACGGCACTTTGAACAGTGGACGTTATATTTCAGATATGTTACTACCCTGGCTCTACCCTTCCTTCGATCCGTGCGAAACCCTACATTTCAGCAGGATAATGCACGACCGCATGTTGCATGTACTGTACTGACCTTTCTAGATACAGAAAATGTTCGACTGCTGCCCTGGCCAACACATTGTCCACATCTCTCACCAACTGAAAACGTCTGGTCAATGGTGGCCTAGCAACTGGCTCGTCACAATACGCCAGTCACTAATCTCGATAAACTGTGGTAACGTGTTGAAGCTGCATGGGCAGGTGTACCTGTACACGCCATCCAAGTTCTGTTTGACTCAGTGCGCAGGAGTAGCAAGGCCGTTGTTACGGACAGAGGTGGTTGTTCTGGGTACTGATTTCTCAAGATCTATACTCCCATATTGCGTGAAAATGTAATCACATGTCAGTTCTAGTATAATATATTTGTCCAATGAATACCCGTTTATCATCTGCATCACTTCTTGGTAGAGTAGTTTTAATGGCCAGTAGTGTATTTCGTTATAGAACAGTTACTATTTACTGTAATACATTTGATAAATGCCACGAGTGATAAACACTCGATTTGGAGTTACCTACCTAACGTCATGACCAAATATTCCGTGCAGTTATTGACGTCTTTAGTTTGCAAACCAGTTTATTTGTGGATGCTAGGTTCTTATATCCTGGTGACGACCTAAGGAACAGAAAAGAAGATATTAACGAATAAATATTTGTTGAAAATAACGCATTTTGTTTGCTTTTCGCCCTGAAACGTGAAGATGTTCTATCAAGAAGGGTGCGAGCATCGATTGACACGAAACTGCCTCCTCCTGTACTCCCCCTTCCCCCAACCTCCATCCCTCTCCCGCGAAGTACTGTAACCACACTGCAGGCGCTACCACATCGAAGGGGTATCTGTGGAGTGGCCAGTTTATCGTATGGTTCCTGAAGAGGGGCAGCAGGTTTTTCGATAGTTGCAGGGGCAACAGCCAGGATGGCTGACTAATCTGGCCTTGTAACATTTCCCAACATGGTTTTGCTATGTTGGCACTGCTTACAGAACACGCCAATGGAAAATTAAAGCCGTTATATTTCCATAGGATTCACAGCTCTGATACACGAAGCAGTGAGCTGCATAAAATGCGTCTTGGGACTGAATTTGAGCAGAGGAATGTCAGCAACAACAACTGGATTATATTTACACTGTTAAACTCACGCAGTATCTTTGACCTTCCTCATAGTACACACTTGTTGTCCCAATTGAGACAACAGCGTTTTAAATGCTCCTTTGGCGAATGTATGACTTTTCAGCTTGCGTTTACGCCCCGTAACATTTTGACAGGTCTTGTATAAACTTACTACAGGGGGCCGAAAGTAACGTAAATTATTCGGACATACACTTTAAATTTCATACAATATTTATACAGCATGGCACCGCCTAAAGTCGTGTCCGTTGGATCCCAACGTTCTTCCATGTACTGAAGTAGTCTGTAAGGTTATGATACGCAAAATTCTTTCAGCACTTGAACTTACTAATTATATTCAGCAGTGATATCATAGGAGAAAAATGTTGTGATGGTTAAAGTTTCTGTATTAAGTTCGTTTCCACCTATTTAGAAGAAAAAAGGAAAGAAAGAAGATTAGAGTTCAATGTCCCATCGATAACGCGGTCATTAGAAACAGAGGAAGGAAGGGGAAGTATATCGGCCGTGCCATTTTCGGAGGAAACATCCCGGCATTTGCATGGAGCGATTTTATGGAAATCACGGAAAACCTACATCGGGAATTGGAACCTCGTCGTCCCGAATGCGAGTCCAGTGTTCTAACCACTGCTCCGTCACCTATTTTGGTTCGTCTTGTCACGGTAATTACACATTCTTCCACTTCCAATATGATGCTTGGAGTCGGTGACATTGTGGAAAACACGTTTTACTTAATAAGGTGTATAAATTAACGTAGAAAAGTTCGTTCATCACTTAGGGAAATTTTAATAGATAATCGCATGTATAAAACTGAAAAGTCACAATTTATTTTTGTTAGATAAAAGAATTATCGTTTATTTCATGAAATACTGGACTGATGTAAAACTGGGGCACTGTCAGCCATTGTACACCACGTTCCTTAAAGTTTGCCGTTCCGTTTTGCGTTTAGTTTGTAAGTTAGTTAGCTTTTTACTTACTCTGCTTTGGAAAACATGTTGATGGCGTCCTCTTCAGGAAACATACTTTCTAAGCTTTTACCTTGTTGGTTGCTTATGTTTTGTCTTTTTCTTCATTTCACAGAAAGATCTTACCCTTTACAAACTCTTGTATCCCTTATTTGACATGATGTCTTATCGATTACCAAGTTGTAGTCAGTTATTGGTCTAAAACTTTTACTGAACCAAAGATATTGATGTATACCTCTTTTCTTAAGATGCGTGATTATTGTTTTTAGATTATGATATGTGGCCAATCTCTTACTATATATTTTCCATTTATATTACACACCGGTTCTTGAAAAGACCCTATAGTATTCGTTATCGTGGTATTTCCTTTTTTGGCATTGTTTTTATTCACCATCTTCTGTAGTTATTCGTAGGAGGTTCTACAATCATCAGTTTTCCTTGTTGGTGCATATACGCTCCATTCTCCCAAGAATTTCCATTTAAATTTCCTGGGCGTTTGTGCGTCTTGTGAACTGCTCCGACTTACCGATATCTTAGAAATCGGTAAGAATTCCTCTGAGATATTTCAGTAGCCCGATTCCACAATGATGCCATAAACGGGAGCACTGCTTTCTACGGTGGATGGGTACACTGAAGTCTTGCCTATTCGTCTGCAATGGATGCAATGAGTCTCCCCAGGATTCTCCTAAGATCTCTAATTCTACCATTCACAGTCCATACTATTACTTTCAGAAGCTCGTTGTATGTAACGGCCTTTCTCAGAGTTACTCGTACGTATCTGTCCGGTGTTGGGATCCCGGAAGTTTAAAACTATCGCTGTAATCGTATACTGCACGTCTTATTCTTGCTTCTTCATATTGTCTTGCATTTTGCCTCATTTGAAGAGTGTTACCATTCAACACATCAACGGTAAGCAGAGTACAAATGATCTTTTGTTTACATGAAATAATCGAGGATAATCAGCACAATGTCCTTGAAGGAGGCACACCCTGTGTCTTTCACGTTTATGCCGAACGTTCCCCGTCCACTGTTACTTATTGCGATTCTTACAGTCAGTCACATACTTGAGGTCAAACATTGTAATATCAAAACATAGTTATCTATTGTTTTTGGAATACATCAACGAACGTCTTTCGGATACTTAAGAAAGCAGAATCCACACCCTTTATACATTCGCAGGAGTTTTAGAAGAACTGTGAATAAGGAGTTAGTTAAAATTTAACCGGGGGACACCGTTTTCAGTAGACATCTCTTATCAGCCGTTTAAGGCGTTCTAAAATTCTTTACATTAAAGACCGCGGAGGAGGATTTTCTAAAGCGTAATTCTCTCATACCATTATTGCCTTCGCCCTTTTGGTCGTAACGATTATTAAAAATTTTTATTGGAGATTATCCAAAAGGAAGACCAGCATGGCGAGCAGATTTTATTACGCCTGACAGTGTGACTCAGGGATCATGGACGTGTCGCAGACAACGACAAGGACACGATGAAGGCTGTTCTCCAATACGACGCGGACGGTAAGTAAACTGGCGAGGAGGCTCTCAAAGAGTATGTGTGTGCACACGAGCGCGTGTGAGTGTGTGTGCGTGTGTGTGTGTTTGCGTGCGTTTGTGTGTGTAAGTGCATGCATGAGTGTGGTTTAGGGGCGTTTAACGTCCAAGTTACCAATGCCCGTACGAAGATTAGGAGAAAAGAGTGTGGTTAAAGCAAATAAAATGCGATAAAAGAAATAAAAAGCTGCATGAGATAAAATAGCACTCACTCTCTTCCAGTTTCACTCATGTTCACCCGCGCTATCATACAAGCTCACACCTTCTACTATAGCGTTAAAAATGGTGAGGCCTAATGCTGTCAATTAAAACATAAGTAAGACGAGAGGAAAACTGAAATAGATTCACAGGAATTTGTGACTAGCTGATCTTTTTTCAAAAAAACACGAATGTACCAGTCACCCTAACAACACATTAAAACTGCCGCATCAGAATTTTAGGAAACTCTTCGGATATTGCACGAAATTTAAAAAGTACGTGTCAAATTGGTGTCATTCTCATTTAAACTAGAGGGCAAATTGGTTGACAAATGAGCTGCTGCCCTTTTGTCTAAATCTAAAACATAGTTTACGACAATGTGACACACTGTAAACTGCGTGCCACACTCACAATAAATTGTAGGGGTCCTCTCGCCGGAGGAAGAAGCCATGTGTCAGTGGGCTGTGCCCTATGCGAAGACAAGTTTTCGTGGCTGGAAGGGGGTACACCACGGACGAACTGTGTGTTTTAGCAGACGCAGTTTGTTGTCTGCCACTTGCAGCCACTGGTCATCCCATCGACGAGTGACACTGAACCTCAACAACGAGGCAATAACAGGCCGGGCACATTGAAGGAAATGAGGGTCGCGGCACGCTTGCTTGGCTGCTACATCCGCCATTTCATTCCCCTTAATACCCATGTGCCATGGCACCCTGTAAAAAGACACATCCTTCCCCAGCCTTCGTAAGTGGAGAAGGACGTCCTGGACATCCCGAACTACTTTGTCTGCTGGATACAAGTGTTCCAGAGACCGAAGGACACTGAAGGAGTCGAAACAGACGAGAAATTTAGCTGGCATGGCTCATCACATCTGTGCCAGCTTCATCAAGCTCGCATATAATTTGGCGTCTAACGCCCTGGTGTCTTGAGACAACCGAATCTTGTTGACATGCTCAGGGAAAACAACAGAGCAGCCGACTGAATGCCCCTGTTAAGAACTGTCTGTGAATACAGCTACGTTGTTGCGGCGCTATTTCGGAAAATACCTCAGTAATGGGGGTAAGCAGAAGTGCAACCTCTCCTGTACGGCACTAAATCTACATTTACTCTGGCCCTCTGCAGTACCCATGATGTCAGGCAGTTAAAACTCTGGATTTGGGCTTGTACGTGTCCCACACCAAAGGACTCCATCTCACGCTTCTCATGGATTTGAAAGGGCCTATTTGCTCGTGGAAGACCGCAGAAAAGGCGTTCCATAGCTGCACGAGCGATAGTATGGTACGATGGGGAATTTGGGGCAGCGAGGATCTCATGTGCTTGACGTCCCGTGGTAAGTGACGGTTCTCCAGACTCAGCACAGATGCTGTGTACGGGGCTGTCTGTAAGTACCCGTAACCAGCCTGATCTCATGGTGGGTGGCACAACGATCTTCTAGTAAGAAATTCTTGCTGATGTATATACCGGTCACCCACAGTCCAGCCACAGCTTCACGAAAGCTCTGTGAAATTGAAGCAGGGGGTCTGCTTCCCAAGGCCTGTGGCTAAGGCACTTTAAAATATTCAGTGTCTTTTGGGCTCTTGCCTTCAGGTTCTTTAGGTGTGGCAACTACAACAGTTTGGAATAGTATGGTACCCAGAAACCTCACAGACTCTTTAAAAGGGTTGAATGTTTTCCTTCATATGCAATTGATAGAAATTAAATATGTGAAAACTACGTGAACGACTAAACACATTTATCTGTTGACAATGTAACACGTATGTTTGTAGCCCACTCCTCCAACCTCTTCACTGTAAGTTGCAACTGACGATACGCTTCTGCAGTGTTGGAGGAGAATCAGAAAACTATAAGATCGTCCGCGGATGAGAAGCATTCTGCGGAACTCCTGACCGTAGATGTGATGCTGTTGACGGCTATGACAATGAGGGTAACAAAACACTGCCCTGGGGGACAACGTTCTCGTGGTCAACTTGGTTGCTAAAAAGCGATTAGACAAGAAGGACCGAATGAAGATGGAGAGGTGGCCACAGAAGTCCCATTGGTGAAGCTGAGATAGAATACTGTTTCTTCAACTTGAAGCCTGCTATATAGCCGCCTCTAGCAGGTTCAAGTTGTCGACAACAGATAGACATTTCCTGAAACCACACTGAGAATGGCTAAGGAGCTGCATGGTCTCTATCATGAAGACCAGACGATGGTCAACAATTCGCCTCTAGTTATTCCCTACAGAGCTCTTTAAGCGATGCTCTAGTATGCATTGGGACACGTTCAGTATCAAGATTGCCTTCCTTCATGAGTTGGGAATATCACATGCCTGCCGTATCAAAGCAAAACATTGTAATAAGACTTTCTTGGACGCTGTTTCCAAATTTCGCAGCATGTGGTATCGGATTTGGTCGTGACTGGGCTCAGTATCACGAAACTTAGGCGATGTCAAATCCCTCACCCACATGGGCAGTCGGCAGTTATAGGACTTCATATTGTTGGGCCTGAAGTCCAACTCATCCATCCTCATGGTGGCACGATAACAAAGAAAAACTGCATTTTGGGTAGCAGTGGCAGCAGTCATCACAAAATCCTCTGCCATAGTATGTCTCACAACGTCGCCAGATGTTGTTTGGAGACTCCAATTTCAGCACTGCTGATATAGGTAACCCACTGCATTTACTGGAGATCCTCAGATTGCTTCCCACACTTTCGTATAACAAGTGGAGTTGCTTAGAGAGTTCAGGCCTCTTGCCGTAACATTTTCTTGTTTTCCTCTTTTGTGAATCGATTCTTGACTTCCGTTAATCGAAAAGCTGCAAGGTGTCCTGCCGTTGCGTGGCACTTACGCCATCGCGGTGCTACACACCTGACCCAGACCGGTGAGTGCCACTCATCGGTCCACCAAGGTACAGGTTGACTCCTAATATGACGTGAGGACTTCAGAATGGATACGTCAGTAGCGTGGTGCATCACTAGATACTGTCTTGGTGTTCAAGCATGGCTGAATAGCGTCCACTTAGCTGTGCTGAAAATCCATCTCGGCAGCGCCCTTTCAGGGAGTGCTCCATGTAGAAGGTAAATTAACCTGAGTGGGAAGAGGTCACTGGGATGCAGGTCATCAGCTACTCATGAGTCGAATCGGTGATGGCTGGACAGCAGAAAAGAGAGGTCGATGGCAGAGGATGACCCATTAGCAGTGTAGAAGCGAGTATGATTGTGTATGCTTACGATACACACCTTCAAAGATATCATGAGGTTCTCTAAAACTCGACTTCTGGGACTAGAAATGTGGGAACCTTATAATTCATTACGGGCATTGAATTCACCCAGTAGGAGAAGTGGGTAGGGGAGCTCCAGCAGAATCTATCGCACCCATTGGTGGCAAATAAAGAAAGCAGATGGTAATCCGTTGATCAACTGCTTGTGATCAGTAGGCAGGGTTGTATTTGAGGAGAGGTGTATGTTACTGACAAACACAGCATCCCCTCCCATGGCTCTCTCCCTGGAAAGGTCACCTTTGAGACCTAGGGTAAGGCCTCAGAGCTCTGGGGTGCCAGTAGCTTTAAAATGTGTTTCTTATAAATGTAAGCACACACCGCATTCCTATGCTATGCGTTCCACTGTAGTAGGGGATCCATTTATGTGGGAGGAGGCGGGTGAAAGCTCTCCCTGTCTCACAACTGAGGTTGAGCCTACAGATGGTGCAGACTCAGTCTTAGGAGAGTTGTTTAGGTCATGCTCACTTCATATTCCATCGGCTAAGAAGAGGGATCATGAGCACCGTCAGATAAAATAATGGCTACATGTTCTAACAGTTTGAGACATGCCTTCTTCTGTGCTTGACGCTTATCCTTTGCTTTCTTCGGCAACGTAGCTGTTGTAAGAACGACCGCAACTATGTTAGCGTCACTGCTCATCTGTTTACTGGAGCTTCCCATTTGAGTTTCGAGAAGCTACTAATTATCGGCAGTCGTGTCGATTTCTGATGTATTTGGGGAGTGGAGGAGTTATGGGATCTGGAAGAACAGCACCTCGAGAAGTACACTGACAAGCCCATGTCATAGTGCTACCACTGCCAACCATGATTTGCACAGTGACATTAGCTACTGGAATAGGCTTAGTAAGGACTGTAGCGAAAGAAGTAGTGAACAGAGGAGATAGCACGGCTTTATAGATTTTCTTGACCTTACCATATGGGATACACATCGTTTTCTCCAGTTCCTGTATCTTCCATTCTTCAAGGAAAACACAGCAGTCCATAGTTCAGACAGGTGACACCAGAACAAACCTTTGTGGGCGTCTTTACAACATTTGCCTCAGACGGCTTCCTAGTACATCCCCTTACATCCGAGAGCAGTGTGTCCAAGAGCTGGATTTGCAACAGCGCATTGTATTGGTCATAGAAGACTGCATGTTTAAGTAAATAAAAAGTCTTGACATTTTCTGAAAAGTTCGTGCTATTGAAAGTGATGATAAAGGAGTCGAATTTAACCAGATAGCCAATCGCCCGTTTCATTATATTTTGCAGGTCGATCATACCTTCTTGGGCCCACTCAGCTTTCAGTTCCTCTTTGGCAATATGGACTACATATCTGCACAGTACAATCTTTGCAGTAGCTCAAGGTGCAATGTGTCACACTTTCGACTGCTTTTTTTCCGAGGCATTTAGCTTTCTGGAAGTTCATTACGTGTTGGGAACAGGAAGTTTCGACTGACAGTGCTGCCCCATTATGCAATTGATTCACAGATGTTAATGTGGCAGCAATGTCCTCCAAACCCTTTTCAATGTAGGAAAGTGAAACTTCCTCAAAACTGCCCCCTTACCTATCAGCTATAAAAACACTTTCTGATCAGCAGCATGCATTCTGTTAAAATCAACCGAAATTCTCATTATAATATACTAATGGCCTTTAAAATTGCTACACCACGAAGATGACGTGCTACAGACGAGAAATTTAACCGACAGGAAGAAGATATTGTGATATGCAAATAATTAGCTTTCAGAGCATTCACACAAGGTTAGCGCCGGTGGTGACACCCACAACGTGCTGACACGAGGAAAGTTTCCAACCGATTTCTCTTACACAAACAGCAGTTGACCGGCGTAGACTGGTGAAACGTTGTTTTGATGCCTCGTGTAAGGAGGAGAAATGCGTACCATCACTTCTCCAACTTTCATAAAGGTCGAATTGTAGCATATCGCGACTGCGGTTTATCGTATCGCGACATTGCTGTTCGTGTTGGTCGAGATCCAATGACTGTTAGCAGAATAAGGAATCGGTGACTTCAGGAGGGTAATACGGAACGCCGTGCTGGATCCCAACGGCCTCGTAGCACTAGCAGTCGAGATGATAGGCATCTAATCCGCATGGCTCTAGCGGATAGTGCAGCCACGACTCGATCCCTGAATCAACAGATGGGGACGTTTGCAACACAACAACCATCTGCACGAACAGTTCGACGACGTTTGCAGCAGCATGGACTATCAGCTCGGAGACCATGGCTGCGGTTACTCTTGACGCTGGATCACAGACAGGAGCGCCTGCGATGGTGTACTCAACGACGAACCTGGGTGCACGAATGGCAAAACGTCATTTTTTCGGATGAATCCCGGTTCTGTTTACAGCATCATGATGGTCGCATCCGTGTTTGGTGACATCGCGGTGAACACACATTGGAAGTGTGTATTCGTCATCGCCACACTGGCGTACCACCCGGCGTCATGGTATGGGGTGCCATTGGTTACACGTCACGGTCACCTCTTGTTCGGACCGACGGCACTTTGAACAGTGGACGTTACATTTCAGACGATCATTCGATCCCTTCGAAAACGTACATTTCAGCAGAATAATGCACGACCGCGTGTTGCAGGTCCTGTACGGGCTTTTATGGATAGAGAAAATGTTCGACTGCTGCCCTGGCCAGCACATTCTCCAGATCTCTCACTAATTAAGAACGTCTGGTTAATGGTGGCCGAGCAACTGACTCGTCACAATACGCCAGTCACTACTCTTGATGAACTGAGGTATCGTGTTGAAGCTGCATGGGCAGCTGTACCTGTACACGCCATCCAAGTTCTGTTTGACTCAATGCCCAGGGGTATCAAAGACGTTATTACGGCCAGAGGTGGTTGTTCTGGGTACTGATTTCTCAGGATCTATGCACCCAAATTGCGTAAAAATGTAATCACATGTCAGTTCTAGTATAATATATTTGTCTAATGAATACCCGTTTATCATCTGCATTTCTTCTTGGTGTAGTAGTTTTAATGGCCAGTAGAGTAACTGAGCCAGGAGAACTGGCTGCATGCGCCCTCCTGCTAGGTTAGGTATTGATACACACCAGCGGTATACCCATTCCGCTGAGGGTAAAGTTCGAAGATTCCATCTCAGTCACAGGTGCAGCTATGGAAATACGTGCCCACCCAGACTGGCTTGAGAGGCTGGCTTGCCTGGGTACGCCTTGTATAATTGAAGTACGGCGGTTTCCTCAGAGGTTGTCCGCTGCAGGCCCGTCCAGACAGAACGCTACTGGGCGGTGAGACTTGGGACCTTGGGCCGAGGCGGCCAGGCCGCTACGTTGAAAAACGCTCATTACTGCCACGTTGTCTGAGAGAGAGAGTGCGTCCATGATGCTGCGCCTTCAGCCTCCTGCAGGGAATTGTCACCCAGAATACAGATTCGCCGGAGGCAGCAGCGGCTGGGAGCACCTGCTGGTGCATTTTACTGGTGTGTGGCGGCAGCGTCGGGAGGTAGCTCTTCAGCGTTACACACGTGAGCTACTGATGAGTTTTCGGCCGGTTGTACTGTGTGACACCTGACGCAGCAATACCAGCCGTTAAGGCCAGCCGCTCTTGCCTGTGTGGCGTCTTTTGCAGCTGAACTCCCCGGCCATCAGCTGCCGTGAGTGTCGCAGTGGCCTTCTGTCTGGCCAGCCCATAGTGACAGTTCCATCAAGAGATGGTGTTTATCACCGAAACAACAGGTTTTAGGTTACGTCGGTTATTTCCACGCCATTTTAACCAGACTATTAAAACTGCTCAGTAGGTTTTTTCAGTTTTTATTCATATTGTTTCCGCTACTAAGCGTAGAACCATGGACCTTGCCGTTGGTGGGGAGCCTTTCGTGCCTCAACGATACAGATGGCCGTACCGTAGGTGCAACCACAGCGGAGGGGTATCTGTTGAGAGGCCAGACAAACGTGTGGTTCCCGAAGAGGGGCAGCAGCCTTTTCAGTAGTTGCAGCGGCAACAGTCTGGATGATTGACTGATTTGGCCTTCTAACACTAACCAAAACGGCCTTGCTGAGCTGGTACTGCTAATGGCTTAAAGCAAGGGGAAACTACAACCGTAATTTTTCCCGAGGGCATGCAGCTTTACTGTATGGTTACATGATGATGGCGTCCTCTTGGGTAAAATATTCGGGAGGTAAAAATGTCTCCCATTCGGATCTCCGGGCGGGGACTACTCAAGAGGTCGTCGTTATCAGGAGAAAGAAAACTGGCGTTCTACTGATCGGAGCGTGGAATGTCAGCTCCCTTAATCGGGCAGGTAGGTTAGAAAATTTAAAAAGGGAAATGGATAGGTTAAAGTTATATATAGTTGAAATTAGTGAAGTTCGGTAGCAGGAGGAACAAATGAAGATTACATGGGTAGATTACATAACTAATGAGGAGGTATTGAATAGAATTGGGGAGAAGAGGAGTTTGCCGCACAACTTGACAAGAAGAAGGGACCGGTTGGTAGGACATGTTCTGAGGCATCAGGGGATCAAAATTTAGCATTGGAGGGCAGTGTGGAGCGTAAAAATCGTAGAGGGAGACCAAGAGATGAATACACTAAGCAGATTCAGAAGGATGTAGGTTGCAGTAAGTACTGGGAGATGAAGAAGCTTGCACAGCATAGAATAGCATGGAGAGCTGCATGAAACCAGTCTCAGGACTGAAGACCACAACAACAACAACAACAACATGTGTAGAAATCGAAAAAAGGTTGTGGCATAGAATCAAAACATTAAATTAAATCGGCAGCTAAAACAAAACTTAGTCCGTCCAATGTTATTTGATTTCCGTGAGAATTGGTAAGTGGTTGACTAACGCAAAAAAAAAAAGTAAAAAGTAATCACCAGTATTCTCCTACACATTCTGTTTTTTTCGTCATTCTGTTTAAAAATCATCATGTAATCGGAGACCATTCCACTATTTGGACATCACGAATAGTCAGTACTGAAGAGTAAAATCTGAAGCTGAATAACTGTATTTTTTGTGTTAATTCATCAGTTGTCAAAGGCTAAAAGCACGTTACGTAGACACAAGCAGCAGATCAGCCGCTTTCTTTTTTTGTTGAAAACTATCAATGAAATATTAAGTTTTAAGATTTTTCTTTACATTAGGCCACAAGTTTGTTGCGGCTGCTCCCACTTTTCATCTTTTAAAGAGAATAGAACATCGTACTTCATTGATACTGTACTTCGTGAAAACTTTCAGATTCTGGCATGGTGCCATTCTGTAACACACTGAAGCACCAAAGAAACTGGTGTAGGCATCCGTATTCAAATACACAGCTATGTAAACAGGCAGAATACAGCGTTGCGGTCAGCAACTCCTATATTAGTCAAGTGTCTGGCACAGTTGTTATATCGGTTAGTGCTGTTACAATGGCAGGTTAGGAAGATTTAAGTGAGTTTGAACGTGATGTTACGGTCAGCGCACGAGCGATGGGACACAGCATCTCCGAGGTAGCGATGAAGTGCGGATTTTCCCGTACATCCATTTCCCGAGTATACCGTGAATATCAGGAATCCGGTAAAAGGCGGAAAAAGATCCTGCAAGAACGGGACCAACGACGACTGAAGAGAATCGTTCAGCAGGAGAGAAGTCCAACCCTTCCGCAAATTGCAGCAGATTTCAATTCTGGGCTATCAACAGTTGTCATCGTGCGAACCATTGAAAGAAACATCATCGATATAAGCTTTCGGAGCCGAAAGCCCACTCGTGTACCCTTGATGACTGCACGACACAAAGTTTTACGCCTCGTCTGGGCCCATCAGCACCGACATTCGACATCAGACTGTTGATGACTGCAAACATGTTGCATGATCGGAAGAGTCTCATTTCAAATTGTTTCGAGCGGATGGACGCGTACGGGTGTGGAAACAACCTCATAAATCCATGGAACCTGTATGTCAACAGTGGAATGTTCAAGCTGGTAGAGGCTCTGTAACGGTGGGGTGGGGTGGGGGGGGGGGTGCATTTGGAGTGAAGTGGGTCCCCTGATGCGTCTAGATACGATTCTGACAAGTGATACATAAGTAAGCATCCTGTCTGATCACCTGCATCCATTCGTGTCCATTGTGCATTCCGACGGACGTGGGCAATTCCAGCAGGACAATGTGACACCCACACGTCCATAATTGCCTCAGTTGCTTCAGTAACACCCTTCTGAGTTTAAACACTTCCGCTGGCCACCAAACTCCTCAGATATGACCATTGTTGAGGATATCTGGGATGGCTTGCAACTTGCCCCTCATACTCTTACGGATTTAAGGACAACCCTGAAGGATTCATAGTATCAGTTGCCTCCCGCACTGCTTCAGAGATTAGTCGAGTCCATGCCGTGTAGTGTTGCGGCATTTCTGGGTGCTCGAGCGGGTCCTACGCGATATTAGGTAGGTGTACCTGTTTCTTTGGCTCCTCAGAGTACAACTTATGTCCGACGGCGACAGTGAGAAACTTCCATACAGACCATGAGGGGCAAGTTATGTACATTGCATGTACATGAGTATTACTTAATAGGCCACACCACATGGTAATAGGTGTATCGTTTTCTTGGCAATGCTGTACCAACTCTTATACCATGTGTCTGTTGCTCGTTTCTGTCAGCATTGCTATTAAAACAGCACTGATCGCTTTTCCCATTTTCTATAACAATGCAATATTTCAAAGTAATCAAAATCATGAGTAAAAGTTTTTTAAAGAAGATATGGTTAAATGATATTACGGTTTTTTACCTAGTTATTAGTAAAAATTAAATGAACCTGTATAACCGAGACCAGACAAATACCGAAACATATCGGTTCTCAGAACTAAAATACCGGTAACGGTTTTAAGGCTGGCTTTTCCCACGCCTACCTTCCGCCTCAAGAGCAACGCGTCTCGTTGACACTCCTAGAGACTGGGGGTTCCGTCTTTTTAGTGTGGTTTTGACTATCCTTGCGATCCGGTCAACTAAGCCAAAATACCCGGTCCCTGTGACACCCGATGTTCAATCGCTACGCTGCATTGTGGTGGTCGCTGAGACAAGCCCAGAGTTAACGGTTGTAAAGTACTGGCGACGCTTTTATCTGTCCCCAGCTCAGGAACCCCGAGCTCGCCAAGCCCGTATTCAGTAAACGAATGCTGATCTCCGTGAGGTGCTCACCTCGTGCGGCTTATCGAAAGCCACGGTCGCAGCTAACAGTACCAACCAGATTCTCGAGGAATCATCAAAAGGTAGCAGTAAATGTGGCTGTCGTGTTAAGAGAATTAACTGTGACGTAGGAAGACCGATGTATACGTACTGAACTCAGGGAATATTTGTCTCACCTTGTGCAGAGATACTCACACGTCATTCGACATCGAACCAGACACATAATTTGCACCGTGAATTGAGATGAATTCGTGTGTCACGAATGGATCCTCATACACAGTGAATGTTTATGTAAACAGTCCGTCACCATGTTGGAACGGTAGGATGATGCACCGAGTACTGCATAAAAACAGACTTAGGACTTGTTCCAGCAAAAGAAGAAATGGATTTTCACCATCGTTCCCTAATGGCTCGGTGTGGTAGACCGCTAAACGGATCCAGTTCGCCTGCCGTAAACATTCCCCACGTGAAGACTTAACTCCGGATCTGAACAGTACATTGCTAGCTACACTGAAGAGCCAAGAAACTGGTGCACCTGCCTGATTCCGTGTAGGGCTCCCGTGAACACGCAGAAGTGCTACAACACAACGGGGCATGGACCCGACTAATGTCTGAAGTAGTGCTGGAGGGAATTGACACCATGAATCCTGCAGGGCTGCCCATAAAACCTTAAGAGTACGAGGAGGTGGAGATCTCTTCTGAACGAGATGTTGCGAGGCACCACAGACATCCTCAATAATATTCATGTCTAGGGAGTATGGTGGCCAGCTGTAGCGTTTAAACTCCGAAGAGTGTTCCTGAAGCCACTCTGTAGCAATTCTGAACGTGTGGGGTGTCGTATTGTTCTGCTGGAATTACCCAAGCCGTTGTAATACACAATGGACAAGAATGGATGCATGGCATCAGTCAGGATACTTACGTACGTGTCTCCTGTCACATTCGTATCTAGACGTATCAGGGGTCCCATATCACCCCAACTGCACACGTCCCACATAATTACAGAGCCTCCACCAGCTATAACAGTATCCTGCTGACATACAAGGTCCATAGATTCGTCATATTGTCTCCATACCCGCACACGTCCATCCGCTCTATACAGTTTGAGACACTCATCAACATGTTTGCAGTCATCAACATTCCAATGTCAGTGCTTACGGGCTCAGACGAGGTGTGAAGCTTTGTGTCATGTAGACATCAAGGGTACACGAGTGGGCCTTCGGATCCGAAAGCCCATATCGATGATGTTTCGCTGAATGGCTCGAACGCTGACACTTGTTGATGGCCCAGCGTTGAAATCTGCTGCAGTTTGTGGAAGGGCTGCACTCCTGTCAAGATGAACGATTCTCTTCAGTCGTCGTTGGTTGAGTTTTTTCAGGATCTTTTTCCAGCCCCAGCAATGCCGGAGATTTGCCGCTTTACTGGATCCTTGATACTCATGGTGCTCTTGTGATATGGCCGTACGGGAAAATCCCCACTTCATCGCTACCTCTGAGATATTGTGACCCATCGCTGGTGCGCCGACTAGAACACCATGTTCAAAGTCTCTTCAATCTTGATAACCTGCCATTGTAGCAGAAGTAACCGATCTAACAACTACGCCAGACCCTTATGTCTTATATAGGCGTTGCCAACCGCAGCGCCGTATTCTGCATGTTTTCATATATCTGTATTTGAATACGCGAGCCTATACCAATTTCTTTGGCACTTCAGTGTAGAAGAATATGTTGCCATGTGTGATTTTCGAGTTACTTGTGTCAAGCGACCGCCTTGCACAGGAAGTTCTCTGGTGTCCTATTGACGACGACCCTGAACTGCTTGATTCCCCCAAGAATTGTGATCTGACTTTGTTACCTATTGGCAACCCGTCAACATTTGTCTAGCACTCCGACTTGCCTACCTGTGTAATGCGGTACAGTTTCATCATTGACCCGACAGTTGTGTTTTCGGTGAACGAACCGACGCGCATTCAGAGCGCGGTTCGTATTTGACTGATTCTCAGTCAAATCTACGAACCATGTTCTCCTGCACTAACGTGAAAGTTCTTCAATAATCTTCTATATTTCTGCGCTGGCCAAGAAGTATGCACCTAAAGAAGCTTTTCCTTTTGCGCTTTCCCAAAAGAACCAGGAGCTGTTACTTTCTGTAATTTATTAAACTGAAGGTGAATGGGGCGGAAGCAAAGGAAAATGAAGTAACTCATGATGTCTGCTGCATAGGGACTTCGTACAGACTCAGCGGCGCCAAGTGAAAATGTATACCGTACCGGAATTCGAGCCTGGGATCTCTTGCTTATTGGAGGGTTGCGTTAACCACCGAAACACAATGTCCATAGCAGCTGTGCGGACTATGGCGGTATGCCCGTCGGCATGTTCACGTAGCGCCACCGATCCACAGTCCCGGTCCGTGTCTTCCGTGATCGATACTTTGAGCTTCCTGCAGGAGATCCACCGTGATTGTGTATTCACGCTGAGGGTGATGGATGACTTTTTCTGCTTACCGAATTGCAGTTACTGCTGCAGTGTGTGAACATCGCAGATGCAGACCGCTGCCTCTGAATTCCAGGCCTTGGAATTACTTCCGATGCCGAATGGTCTGATGACTGCGTCGCGTTGCACGCTTCTGGCACCAGTTTCATAGGACTGAGCTAAGGAGTGAAGTCAGAATAGCTTTTGGGATCCCGTGAAGTCTCAACGACGCTAGTAAGACATTAATAGCGTTCAGTACTTTATACCCAATGTTTACAAGTAGTCGTTCTTCCGCATCAGCCTCGGCTGTTTGCTAATTCAGCTGCGTGTTGCTTTTTTAACTGATGCACACCAAGTCAGCTCAGCAGTTGCACGTCCAGGATAAAATGTGTGCGACCATGGCGCCGCGGCGGACTGCCGGCGAGCAGGTGCGACCGTTCACCAGCACGAAGTACTTCTGCCGCTGGCTGCTGGAGGGTACTCGACCCCACTCTGAATTCTATGTTGACCCTTGATAATCCACCTGCGATGTACCTGATGTCAGTACTTTTGTGTTTGGCGATCTCCTCCCAAGCCCTGATAGGTGTCAGCACTGACTGAGTGCTGAATAGGAACGTGGACCCCATGATATGCCCGCTAAACCCGCTGGGCAGAACAGGTAATAGGATTGTGGAAAGGGCCAAAGGGTGAGGTCAGTTTCTCCTTCTAATTGTCATTTATTGTAATTTAAAAATTTTTACAACCAAAGCGGCACATAGCCGGACCTTTACCGAATGCAACTCTTTCACGGCTGATGTCCTCCAAACAAGAAACCTTAACAAATCAACAAGATAAAAATCCAGTTAAGATAGCAATAAAATAATTAAAAAACAGCAAACATATGCAAAGTGCAATACAAATGGCTGAGGGACACAATTACATTTCAAAATTTAAATATATATTACCATAATCTTTTAAAGGCAGAACTCCGCAATGTTGAAGCTTGAAAGATAAATTAAAAATATAATTTTGCAAAATTTTTTTAAGATTAAAAATTACCATACGTCTTGAATTTAAAATAGCTGACAACAGATAATTACACACCCTTGGCACTCAGAAGCCTCCAGGGAGGTCGGTCTGCCCTCGTTCACTAAGGCGAGACAGGTGGTGAGCCCAACTATACTTGATCCGTCGGAACCCAACCAGGGGACAGCCACGGACCGACCGACACAACGGCTTGCTTCCCGTCAACCAGTACATGAGATCTCAAACCGGAAAGGTTACAAACTTGATAATCCACAACCAGGTATGTATTAGCAGTCAAAATTACACACCATGTTGGAAAGCAACAACAGGTGAGGAAAGGACGCTGCCTGAAATTACGTTAGTGGCCGGGGCAGGTAACCGAAACACCAACGGCCACTAGACAGAAAATTCCGCTGGTACACTTGAATTTGAAACACGGTAATATAGTCAACTTCACTCAAAAGAACACTGCCTCAATTTACGCCAGTGCCCAGGGCAGGTAACCAGAACACTAACGGCCACAATACAGAAAATTCCACTGGTGCACTCAAACTGTAGTCGACCAAAATAGTTAGTAGCACCGCATGGCGGCTAAATTTCAGCAGTAGAAACACTCGGTGTTGCTCACAGGAAAACCTCGCCAACAGCAAACCACTGAAACGAACCACCACAACATGAATGGACGTGGCTTGGGTGGTTGACGTCCTAGGTCGGTGAACCACGAATCTCGTAGCGATCGGAGAGCTCCACACACGCTCCGACACTGCGCAGGAGCTGCCAGCGGTCCCAGCCGACAGCACCGTGCGGAAATAACTTCCCTCGTCCGCAGCAACCGACCTACTGCCTCCAGACCCCCTAGCCGGAAACTATATGCACCAAACCAAAGATGGTACACGGCGCAAATATCGATACACATCACTGCTGCCGCACGTAAAAGGAAGAAGAACCACGACGTAACCGCAACAAGGGCTGGAAACCAAACACAGATAGACAACGAAGTTCATGAAAACACACAGTTGGAAGTGAGCACGGCTCAACCCAAGAAGCACTGTTGCTGGTTTCTTTGTTGAAGTCCGGTACTGGCAGCGCTCTGCAATGTGGTGTTCCCAGAAGACAGTCCGTTCCTCCATCAATAGACGGTAGTTGGATAGCAGCAAGTGGAGGGGACCATCTTTGGCTAGTTCATAGACTGTGCTGGAGGACCTAGGACATAGATTCACTACAGTATCGTAATCATGGAATACAGTGCTATTACTGTGAATGTCATTTGTGCAAACGATCAACTCATGACGTGATCTGGAGTACTGGGTTATTTAAAGGGGGCTATGATGCCAGGCTTTGTTCGTATTGACTGCAAGTGTCGACATTATTCTGCTGTATTCAGTTAACAGGATGTTAACTTCTGTGTCAATTCTTCAATAAGTACTCTTGTAGAGGGGATGGATTGGCTTGCAACATGTCTTACGAGCTAACGAATGTGCTCGTCTCATTCCTTTGGTCTGCCACAGTCTCTGTTCTGCTGAATGTTTATTCTCACTGGGCAGACAGAGTCATAATGTGTCGTCGATCTGACCTACTTGCGAAATACTGGCTCGCTTTCTGCTTCTGCTTCTGTCTCTGGCTTGACTTGTCTGGCAGTGGCAATGTGAACAAGTTTTACTAAAATTTTCTAATTTTTGCCCCTTTACTATTCTGTGCCACAATAGATGTTTAAACTCTCGGTGACGGAGGAGAACACTGGAAATCTCAGTCGTGACTGGATGACCTACAGAGGCTGTGGGAAACTGGGTGGGGCAACAAGCAAATCTGGTCAATTGCTTTCTTTGATCTCTCATTACTTGATGCACTTTGATGTGGTGCTCAGTGTGTGGACACGGTTACATCGATGCTCAGTGCAGTGTGATTTAGCTGACTTAACACCAATTCCATGCATCCCCATGGGCGACAGCCAGAAGGTGCAAGCCTGTAGGGAGTGACTACGTGTGATCCCTTTCGGAGGGCCAGATGGGCCAGTTTGGTGCTGACTCGATCTTGAGTTCGATAACTCGATTAGGTTTTACATGTGCTACCATTCTCCTGCAGTTGGCAGGGGCAGCTCTGGTGGCATCATCTTGGGTTTTGACGAGGCTTTTTTTAGCGAGGAGCGAGAGTAAGTCAGCCCGGGAAGCGAAAGAGTGAAGTTCTGCCCCATGGCGGTGACATATTGTCGACATCAGCCAGTGTCTGTTTGTGGTGTTGTGCTCAGAGTCCGTAACGAGTGGAGGCGCAGCCGTGGTAACGCTGATGTCCGAGTCTGCAAGGTGTAAGGGGCAAACCTCATTCTCTCTCAACTATTGACATCCTGTGTATCCTCGTGCCCGGTATCACTAGTGAATTATGGGACGCGATGGTGCCTTGGTAGAGATGAGTCATTAGTTCGACGTCGAACATATTTGGTTATTTTGGGATAAAGTGCTATGTGATACACTTTGCAGTATGGTGGACGCAGATAAGAGGCTCGTTTCCAGCAACTTTCGACCCGAAGCGTTGGACCCATTGCTCGGTAGGGTGCTGTTTGGAAAAGAAGACCATCGCGTGTTTTCGATGAGTGAGCTGTTTGCAATGCCACTTTATTCTCGTGTTATTGTCCTAACGATTCATCTTGAACACCATTTACGCAGTTTACTGTCGTTTTAATTATCAGTTTCTGATTGTAATTTGCTCTCTGCTTAACTTCTAAGTTGAACACTAATCTCACCACCGATGCAAGTTGTGAACTCAGATTTCTTTTTTATTTCACTGTGAACTGCTGTGCACTATCGCAAGTACGTAAGCTGTTTGCTTTATATCATTCGTCTAATTTAGTGCGGCAACAGAGTTATTGGGTTTGCTGTAAAGTTTACCTTAGTTAGAGTCATGACGTTTTCTAGTAGGTTAGTGATATTTAAATGTTCTGAAACAGTTTATTACCTGCAGTAGAGGCCACAAGTCTTGAATTTTACTTGTTGCTGAGCTTTTTGTAGGTTCCTTGTTTTAATGATTTTTTTCAGCTGTCGAAAGCTAAACTCAAAGATTTTGTTATTTAAGGTCTTGTTGCTCAATGTTAAAAGGAACCTTTAGAACATAACTGTTGTTATGGAGGTCGTCAGTCCTGAGACTGGTTTGATACAGCTCTCCATGCTACTGTATCCTGTGCAAGCTCCTTCATCTCCCAGTACCTACTGCAACCTACATCCTTCCGAATCTGTTTATTGTATTCATCTCTTGGTCTCCCTCTACGATTTTTACCCTCCACGCTGCCCTCCAATACTAAATTGGTGATCCCTTGATGCCTCAGAACATGTCCTACCAACCGATCCCTTCTTCTAGTCAATTTGTGCCACAAATTTCTCTTCTCCCCAATTCTATTCAATACCTCCTCATTAGTTATGTGGTCTACCCATCTAATCTTCAGGATTCTTCTGTAACACCACATTGCGAAAGTTTCTATCGAAGAGAAGAGACCTTCACTATCTAGATTATTTGGGGCCGATCGTGGCTGGCCTTAAGGTTTTACGTTTTGCATCTTTTACAGTGTACCTTCTCTCTCTTTTAGTTGTGCCTCAAAT